>NC_041809.1:12396356-12725282 GCF_900964775.1 Scleropages formosus
TGTAGTTTCCTTGTTTGTGTGGATGCTAAATAAAGGTCACAGACATCTCGCTGAAAGCAGGTTTTTGGTTCATGACTGTGTAGATTGTAGACTGTAGCCTAGAAGGGCTGTTATCAAGTTTATAACTATTTTAGTACAATATTCAACCACACAGAACAGGTAACAGTGTAGACCTGAAAGCTGAGCTGCTTTGGTTAAAAATATTCCGAAGGCAGTGATTAGATGGATAAATGTTACTAATGAAAACCAAAGTACTTCAATATGATTAGCAGAACACCAGTCCTCTAGCGACTCGTTGGACTAGCACATCTCTCTGGAGGATATTCAGTACCTCAGGTTTTCTGAGCTGAACTCTGACTCGAGGAACTTGAGGAACTGCTCTCGGCCCACCTGGTCCTTCAACACTTCATTGATCCCAAAGCCCCACCTTCTCACTCTCTGCTGACTTGGTTCCTTACTGGAAACACCATGGAGAAGACACTGAGCCTGTCCGCTCAAGAAAAGCAAAAATTATATAAATTGTTCAATGCTCAACTTGTATGGAAGCATAAAAACCAAGGCAAATCAATATGAATATCTCAGTGCTTGAAGACAGCATAACTTTGTTCTTGTTTCTAGGAGACATTGTATATAGTTGTGCATCAATGTTTATCAAAGCAATCGCATGTTCAATTTAACTGTAGGTGGCATGGTGGCACAGCAAGTAGTGTGACTGTCTCACAGTGCCTGGGTGGTGCAAGAGAACGTGGGTTCAATCCCTGCTCAGTCTATGTTGAGTCTGCATGTTCTCCCTGTGTCTGTATGGGTTCCTCTGGGTGCTCTGGTTTCCTCCCACAGACCACAGACATGCTGTTCAGTTTCCCCCATAGTGTGTGAATGACAGAGAGAGTGTTGTTTGCAGATGTATGGGTGAATGACTGATTGTAAGCAGTGTAAGTCACTGTGGTGGATAAGGTGTGTGGGCTAGTAACACTACATAGTATCCACTGTAAGTTTCTTTGGAGAAAAGTGTCTGCTAAGTGAATAAATGTAACTGTAAAATCATACACTGGTATTGTCGTGAGTTCTTCAATCACAGAAACTTGCTTTACTTCAGGTTTTCAAATACGATTTAGCTACTATTGGATTTTTTTTTTTTTTTACAATAAATCATTGTCTATTTGTTAGACCCAGAAAATCTGTCTCACCCATGAGTTTGACCTTGTTGAGTGGAAAACCCTATGTTTTGCCAGACAAACAAGGACAAAATGCAGACACAAAACTATGGTTGTGTACAAACCTGACTGCCATTTCCCACATGGTTGTGTCATCAGAAATCCAAGGGTTGGAGGGTTCGAGGGATGTGAGGAATGGGTCATATTCAAGGTACTGCTCTGTGTAGCCTATCAAGCTAGTATGGAAGAGCAAAGGCAAGGCTACAACAACAAGGCTATAACATTATGGGGAGTCTGGCGTTTGAATGTGGGAACCAGTGTGCCATTTATGAAGCACAAACACATTTTTTTATATTTCATTACAAAAAACATTACTTGTACACATTTATAGCTAATACTGTATACATATGTATATACATTGAGGTTTTCTATGCTGGAAGTAACTACAAACAGTCTGTAAACTATTTTGGTTCGAAATGTTTTTACAAACTTTTACGGTTTAAACAAAGAGTGTAATGGCTACAAAATGCACTGCACATTCATGTTATAAAATAATCTGCAAAATAATCTGATTTAAAAATATAAAACCAGGCATACCTTTCTGCCACTTTAGACATTTTCATTCGATGTCTATCTAACTGTTTGTGCCAAAATTTTATCTGAAAAAAACAGCAACAATAAGTGCATCAGTAAAATGTGTTTCAGGATGGCACCTTAAAGAAGCTTATGAGAAAAAATTATTAAATTATTGTTTATAGCAAATAAGATTTTGCTGTTCAGTGAGGAAAAAACACATTATTTTGTGACATGTAGCTGTGACACAGTGATCTGTCAATACATAAAAATCACACTGATACTGCATTAATAACACCTGGTCATGTAGCTCCTCTCTGGTGGGCTGCCGGACCTCAGGGGTAGGACTGACGGTGGGGCTGTGGCTGCGGACATCATTCTGCAACCCGTACACTGACTGCGGAACCACAGCGATAAAATGGTAAACAACAAAACAGCCAGCAGGACTGGCACTGAGAACCTCTTCAACAGCCACGGCACAATTACATACATTTATTCTGTTGTGGACATCCACCTATGCATTGCTGAAGGTCTTACCTTTCTCGTTTTGTGTGGGTTTTTCATTCGTGAGGATTTCTTTATGTCGACTTCTGTCGTGTTTACACACCCAGGCTGGAATAAAAATACAAAAGACAGACTGGTATTTTCCAGTAGTACTAATAATAGTCGTATTTTCGAAACAGAATTCAACATCTTGTATGACATAAAAACATAGGAGTGACGTTGGAAAGGTTATGAATATGCAGTTAAAAACTGTAAGTGTACATATTGACTGCATATCCTTATCATTTTACACTGCATATACATTTATTTATTTAGCAAACACTTTATACCCACATCTATTTCCCCATGTACACAGCTGGCTTATTTTACAGGAGCGATTTAGAGTAAGTCTGCAATGGATTGGTGCCCCATCAAGGGTGTATGTTCCTTCAACCTTGCACCCAGTGACTCCAGAATAGGCTCCAGCTCACCATGACCCTGCTCAGTACAAGTGGTTACTGAAATTGTATGGATGTATTTACAGTAAGTAGCTTGCCCAAGGGTAAGACAGCAGTAGATAAGATTTAAACCAGTGACCTTCAGCGCTACAGGAAGCAGCTCTAACCATTAGGCTACCATCATCAGTACATATCACCTTAACATTTAATAGTAATCATTTTTTATAATCGGGTTTCATGTTTTGCAAACATGAGGTATGCATACGGTTTATAATGAAGATTTTGATTGTAAAAGCAGCCATATACATCCAATCCCTTTGCCACTTCTACAGGATATCTACCCTCAACTCTCCTCCTTCATCTCCAAGATCACTAACTCCTCGCTCTCTTTTGGCTGCTTCACAACCGCCTTCAAAACGGCCCAGATTTCACCTCTGTTAAAGAAATCCTCTCTAAATCACCAGATTCTACTCTCCTCTCTTGGACAGCTTTGGCATCAAAGGAACTGCACTGAAATGGCCTGAGTCCTACCTATCAGACAGATCTAACCAAGTGATCTGGCAGGGCTCCCGATGACTAATCACACATCGCTGCCTGCCTATTGGACATCTCCACTTAAATGTCTGATCACTACTTACAACTCAACCTCTCCAAAACAGAGACTCTTTGCCTCCCAGCTGACCCACCTTCACTCATTTTTCCTGCCTCCTTGACTAAGGGTCTGGGAATAATGACTGACTCATGTCTGTCTTTCACTAAGCAAATCAAAGTCACACCTCGGACCTGCAAATACATCCTGCATAACATCCATAGGATCTGCCCCATCTAACAATAGACTCTATGCAACTCCTTGCCCAGACCACTGATATCGTGCCTGGACTATTGCAACTCTCTCCTGTCTGGCCTTCCAGCCTCTGCCATCAAGCCTGTACAACTGATACAGATGCTGCTGCATGAGTTGTGTTTGAGCTGTCAAAGTGTTCCCTTGTATCACCCCTCCTCCCTGCTCAGGATCTGCTCCTTGATATCTACAGAACCTGATAATTCGCTACGAACCCAAGCACACTGTTGCACTACTCCACCTCTGTCCACTTGGTGTTTCCACACAAAAAAGGTCAAAAATCAAAAGTGCAAAGGCTTTCGGTTCTGGTTGAATGACCTCCCCCTCTCACTCAGAACTGCTGAATCTCTCTTTAAATTTAAGCAGGGTCTTACAACTCAACTCTTCCACACTCACTTCTCCCATGATCTAACTGCATAATAAACATGTAAATGTTTATGTCAAATAATTTTGCAATTATAACTTCAATAATGGATAGACATTTAAATACTTACTCATGTGTTATAAATACCCAATACAATACCCAATACAAGCATAACACACACACACACACACACACACACACACACACACACACACACACACATTTTCAGAACCGCTCGTCCCATACGGGGTCACGGGGAACCGGAGCCTACCCGGTAACACAGGGCGTAAGGCCGGAGGGGGAGGGGACACACCCAGGACGGGACGCCAGTCCGTCGCAAGGCACCCCAAGCGGGACTCGAACCCCAGACCCACCGGACAGCAGGACCGTGGTCCAACCCACTGCGCCACCGCACCCCCTCACTGTGTTATAAATGTCTCTTTTAATTTATGATTAGAAATTGTTAATTAATGGATAAACCTTTATGCAGGTACTTGTGTGATATACACTCAATGTGATGTTTCTCTCCGTTGATGTACATCACTTTGGAGAAAAGTGCCTGCTAAATAGTAAACGTACATGTAAATGTATACGTAAAATGAATCAAATAATGGTAAAAAGATTTGCTCATTGTGCTGTTCAATTGCGCCTTCTCGTTATTTATCACCAGTCAGTGTAAAACTGTATACTCTACATATTCAAAATACCACTGATAAATTCTTTTAACTGCTCTCATTCAGTCAGCTAATTATACACACATCCTACACAAAAGATATTTTGAAACACAAACACGTGTCTGGTGTACCCACGTAGGGAGAAGGAAGTTTTGACAAGAAACATTTCAGCAGATGGTGGGGGTCTGGTGGCGCAGCGGGTTTGGCCTGTGCCTGCTCTCTGATGGGTCTGGGGCTCGAGTCCTGCTTGGGGTGCCTTGCAATGGACTGGCATCCCGTCCTGGTTGTCCTCTCCCCCTCCAGCCCTGCACCCTGTGTTGCCAGGCTAGGCTCCGGCTTGCCATGACTCCACTTGGGACAAGCGGCTTCAGACAGTGTGCATGTGTGTGTGCATTTCTGCAGATTGTCTTACTTGAAAATGAACAGGCTGCATATTATATATATATATATATATATATCTGTATATAAAACCATCTCAGGAAACACGTGGGTGGGGAACCTACCACACATAAAACATACAGTACTTACAGTATAAATTCATGCTACTACAAAGGTAATACTAATTCTGTTATACAGACCAAAGCCACACTAGTACAGTACAGAGTTAACATTTATTCTACAAGTATGGTATTGTTTAATGTAGCAAAAGAAAAATATCCATGGAACTCAAAAGGCAATATTCCTCCTAATACAGCACAAGAGGAATCTTCTACAAACATAATGCTCATAAGGCTCTGTTTGCTCCACAGTTATGCTGAATTTAGTAATACCAAGTTAAGGTTCACCCCACTCTATGGACAATGCCTATACAAGTGAAGGGGCTACTCAATTTGTGAAATGTGTTGTTTTTTAACAAGGCTTTAAATTCACCTATCACTACCGGCGTCCGCCAGGGCTGTATCTTTTCACCGATCCTCTTTCTCGTAGCCCTTGACTTCATCATGAAAAAGGCAACTGCGTATGTTGAAGCAGGCATCCCTTGGACAGATCAAGACCGCTTGACAGATCTAGATTTTGCCGACGACGTGGCCCTGCTCGCCAAAGACGAAACCCAGCTCCAAAACACAACCGAGAGACTCAGCCACGAAGCCACCAAGATCGGCCTGCGTATCAGCTCGGAAAAATCAAAGATCACGAAGACCGGATCCGTAGGCGTGCCAGCCAACATCACCGTTGCGTTGATGCGACACGACTGGAGACAGTGGAGAAATTCACCTACTTGGGGAGCATTGTTTGTCACGATGGTGATGCCGAAACTGATGTCCGGTGCCGGATCGGGAAAGCTTCGGCCGTGTTCCGTCGCCTCCAGCACATCTGGACATCAGCTTCAATCTCCCTCAAGATTAAGTTATGACTATACGCCTCCATTGTCGTCCCGACCGCAATCTACGCATGCGAAACTTGGAAGCTAACGGCGAACACTGTTCACAAGATAAACGCATTCCACCAACGATGTCTCCAGCGGATTCTCAAGATACAGTACATCGACCGCATTACCAACGAAGAAGTCTTGCGCCGGGGAAATTCCAGCAGCCTTCAAGTTACAATCACGCAAGGACGACTCAGGCTAGCCGGGCATATTTTACGAATGCAACGACATCGTATTCCCTGGGTGGCAATGCACTGGTGCCCACTGGGGGCTAGGCGTGGCCAGGGTCGTCCCCGCACCACCTGGCGTCAAACTTTCATCAACGATCTTAAGTTCGCTGGCGTATCCTGGAACAAAGCTAAAGAGCTGGCAGAGGACCGGCAGAGGTGGAGAGACTTCATCGCCCAATGTGCCCAACAGCACGGGAGGATCTAAGACTAAGAAATTCATCCACTTATATTTAAATGATTTTCAGTAAGGATATTCTGAGGTGCAGGTTCCTCTGCATTTTAAATTTAAGAGAACATTTGTATTTGGAATGTTTACATTGCAGTTCTTTGGGGACATGATGGCACAGCTAGGTTTGGCCGATGCCTGCTACGTGGTGGGTCTGGGGTTTTAACCCTGCTTAGGGTACCTTGCAACGGACTGGTGTCCCATCCTGGACGTGTCCCCTCCCCCCTTGGCCTTGCCCCCTGTGTTGCTGGGTAGGCTTCGGCTCACCGCGACCCTGCTTGGGACAAGCGGTTGTTGACATTGACATTGCAGTTCTTGTGGTGTTGAAGAAATCTGGAAAATTACTGTGACTGTAGAATCATGGGCATATTGTGTATTAATGAATTCCTATTGTGACAAGAGACATAAATACAAAAATAACAACAAAAATCTGTTTTTCGTCAGCAATGTCCAATGCAACCACAAACAGTCTGTGTTGAAGGCTTCTGTTTTGTGCAGGGAATGTTCGTTACCAGTGTTTTTTATGAGATTCAAACTGTTGGGAAAATAGGCTTCACAATGGGGACACATAATAAGGCTTATAATCTATTAGGTCCTGGAGAGATGCTCTGCAGACTGCACTCCTTTAATAAGAGATCACCTGTAATGGAGCACTGTGTGTTTGATACATTCAGAGCAAGACATACTGCAAAGTCATATTCATACAGTACCTCCAGAGGTCTGTTGTAATGCAAGGTAGGAAACGCATCCCTCCAGTCAGGCACAACCAATTTCAGTTTCAAAGTGTGCCAATAGTCATAATAATATTTAGAGTGATAAACCTGTAAAAGTATTTTCCAGAAACAATTGTTCAGGCATAGTGCACAAGCAAGATGTCTACATTTATACATTCACTGGAAGGCTTTAAGAGAGACTGATGTGACAATTTCAACCCATTATGAAAAACAGAACTAACTAACTAAAAAACAAGGGCAATAGCAAAGAAGGCGTAAACACAGGTAAATACTCAAGTGACACAGAGAGTGACAGAAAACCAGCTAACGCCAACATCCATGGTGATACATTGCTTTTCAAAAGCATTACACCAAAGCTTTGCTTCTGAAACTAAGGGATCACATGATAAGCTTTTAGCTGATTACTTCCGTAGGTACACTGATAATCCTTCTCAGTATAATCAAAATAATACCTGCATGAAACAAGTAAACAAGCTCAACTCAGTGACAGCATTGCCCTTATAGACCAGCCACTCACAAAATGAATGACAGAGATCAGATTTAAACAAAGATCTGCACAAGCATGCTCTTAGGGACAAAATGTTAACAGACTTTTCCAGACCTTTGAAGATGCGCAAAAAAATAACTGAAAAACTTAAGTAAACCAGTATACTTAATTTAAATTATAAAAATGTTACCCAAAGCTTAATGTACAACCAAGGCCAACAAGCAGAAAATTTTCCATTTCTTGCAATAAGCAGGAAATGGATCAGCTCTTTATTTTACATTTCATTCATTACAAATTATTATTCTACTGTCTCTCCCCAAAACTGACTGCTTAAAATTATATGAAATGGAATTTGGATGAAAGACAATCAGCTTAAAAAAGTGTTTTTGTAGAGCAAATCAATAGTTTGCCAAATGGAAAGAACGCAGAACCAATTTGTTTGCTTTCTGACAAAAGGCCTGGAAATGTTGCAGCTGCAGCCAGGGAACTGCAAACCAAGCCTTCTGCTGCACAACTACTCTTTTCTGTCGAATTTTGCAGGAATGTTAGATGGAGGTACGACAGGAAAGCACTATGATCCTTCCACTTTCCTAGAAACAATTTCCAGCTCAAGGAAAAGGAACCTCTGGACACAGAGCAGTTCAAAGACAGTAGTTCTCTACAGTGCGATGCCAGAAGCACTGCAGATAGGACTGGGAGTCTATGTCAAAAAAGTTTATTCTCCAATTCAAACAACATTTGACAAGGAACTGAGAGTCAACTCCAAAGCTTTGGAATCCATTCCTCAGAGTAAAATTGATTTTGCATCTGCATGTTTCTGACAAAAGTTGTGCCTGCCCTGCTCCTCCCCGGGTACAAACAACATGAGGAGAAAGAAGTAAAAGAAGAATGTAAGTTCCGATTGGGCAGTTGATTAGAAACAACACGTATCATTATTTTGGTGGTGTTTCACTTTAGACAAATCCAAAAATAAACATTTGTAACAAAATGCTGACATATAATAAAACAACATTGCCAGTGATAAAAATCTAACAGCTACTCACCCCAAGGAATTGACAAAGAAAAACAGGTACAGGTTTAGCCCCGTTATCCAGCTAATTTAGCCAGCTCTCCAAGTTATGTCGCTATATGCATTCGTAGTTCACCATTTATGTTTAAGTTATGTTAAGACAGATTTATGAAAATCTGTGATCCATACCAGGTAATATGGAGTGTTTAACTAAAACATTGGTGCCGGTATCAGTTTAATTCAGACATGGATTGAACATAGAGGACATTTTGCGAAATCACTGCTGAACATGAGGACGGACACTCAGTCTGTACTGGCAGTATCCACCCTGAATGAGCAAGTATTTTCCAAAGACACTTTTTTCTGAAGAGCTCTAATGTCAGACCTGTAATGTTCTTGCACAGAAATTCTATTTGTAATTCTGTTTAATAAAGCTGCATCAGGAGCACACTGTTGATAAGAACAGACAGTAATTTTTGGCATCTACCTTGTACATTAGCTTCCATTGTATGTGTTCAAGAGTCAGCAGGTTTGCTGATCAAGATTCTGTTGTTATTGACAGTGTGCTGCACACATTCAGTACATAGAGACTGAATAATTCTGCAGTATCCCTTTAAATATTTTTTACTAAACTACACGTGTCTATGATGAGGTATTCAGCATGCATGCATAAAATAAAGGATATATAGTTAACAGATTTGATTTATTGAAAGGTGTCAAGATCTCTGATCATTCACAATGTACTGAATTGTTTGTTTTACAACACCGCTTTTCTCCTCATTCTTAAGTTTTTTGAATAATCTTTTGGAATTGACTCCATCGAACCCCAACACTTGGAATTGCAATCGCAGTCAACTCCAACATCTTCTTAACTGAAACAGCCCTAACTGCAGAATGGTAAGTTGAAGGTAGGGTCATCCTGCTCTCATAAAAAACCCTGCCGGGGAATTCTTTTATGAACTGAGTTCGTTTTCTCATCTTCTGTCCCGCTCGTCCTAAAAGGGTCGCGGTGGCAGCAGGGACAGCAGAGAGGCCCAGCCACCCCTGTCCCCCGCAACTTCCTCCAGCTCAGCCTGGGGGATCCCCAGCCATTTCCAGGCCAACTGAGGCGACGGAAACTGAGTTTGTTTTCTTAGTATCATTAACCAGCAACGGCACTGGGTCACAACAACATAAGATTCAGAAACATCAGATACAGAGAAATTGTGAAAACATACAGACAAATAAAAAGTTAAAATATTTGAAATATGTGATTAAGTACCATGACCCAAGAAAGAACCCAGAATCTGTGTAGAAAATGTTTATTTATCTCACCTCTACACCAATGCAAATTAAATTTACTTGTTTAAGTTACAAACTACTATTTTTTCTTGTTGAACATTGTCTCCCTACATGAGACCTGAGGAGGCCAGCCAGCGGTCATAGACACACCCCCATGCTGCCTGAAGATGATGACCAACTGCCATAATGGACAAGACGTACCATGCTGAGCTGGGGATTCAAGCTACCATACAGTAACTATTACTTGTAAACTGGCTTAGAACTGTTACTTAATCTACAATGCCCAGGAAGGGTGGGCAGCCGCTGCCTCTTGGAACCCCACAGGTTTTTTTTCTCCCTCGATTTTCAGTTGGGAGTTTTTGTTACTTTCCTCCATGGCCAGTAGGCATACTTATAGCTCTATAAAAGCATTATGTTGTGATAGTTGGTAGTCAACTGTCTTCTATATTTACCTGATGTGTTTTTCTTGTCTTATGCCTGTGTTAATGCGCTCTGTGTCACTGCGTAAGAAAAGAGCTCTATAAAAATAATTTGAATTGAACTGAATCTGTGTATGAGTTATCACGCGATCAAATCTAACATGTTGGTCATCCACATACAGTGGAAACTTCAGATATAGACCACTGCAATAAAATATGTCCATCCACTCATTACCAATAGACACTTGTCTGGTACAGAGTTGTGGTTGTCCGGATCCTAACCTAGGGGTGCTGGAGAGTACACAGCGAATGGGACCGCAGTCGATTGCGGGAAAATCACAAACAATGATTTGCTACACGCAGAGGAAACCCAGAAAACACTGAGATAACAGGAAAAGTCTTCTGGACTCAAAACAACATCGAAACCCACAACCAACCAACTGCGGGACAATGGCATAAGATGTTGCATCAACGTGCAATCTCACATACTGAGTTCTTCCTGTATAACCTCCAACTGTATAAACGAGTATAAATTTAAGTCAACTTGAAGCATGAAAAAAACACACACAGTCTGAAACCACTTGTCCCAAACTTTGGGTAACATTTTTGTAATTTAAACTGCAAACTGGAGCCCAACCCGGCAACACAGGGTGCAAGGCTGGAGGGGGAGCGGACACACCCAGGATGGGACGCCAGTCCATCGCAAGGCATGCCTAGCAGGACTCGAACCCCAGACCCACCAGAGAGCAGCACCCAGTCAAACCTGCTGCACCACTGCACCCCCTTCCCATGAAAAAAAACTTCTCTAAAGCTATTTCCAATTAACTCTATGTTGGTGAAGGAAACTAACTGTACTTAAGAGTCACACATCTGCACCTATATCTCTTTCACCTAAGGTAATTCAGAAATTTTATTTTCTATGATATGTACATCACTTTGGAGAAAAAGCATCTGCTAAATGAATAAATGAATAAATGTAAACGTATGTAGTGTTATCAGCCCACACACCTTATTCTCCAAGGTGATTTAGAATGCAAGTACTGTACATTACTTACAATGGGTCACTCATCCATACATCAGTGAAACACTCTTTCTGTCACTCAAACAGCATGGGGGAACCTGAAGTTCACCCATTGTGTGTGAGTGACAGAGAGAATGTGAGGAATAAGAATAATGAAGAATGAATATGAATAATGAAGAATAATAAAAGAATAATAAATTGTAAAGTGCACTGAACTAGAAAGAAAGACACCCATCACTGCTTTATTTGAGTACACATCCATCTGTTGACAGGACACTGATGACAATAATCTCAGCATAACATTTTAAAGTATCAGTTAGGTTGACTTTTTTTTATTTTTTCCCAAACTAAGTTAATTAAATTTTCCATCAGTATGAATTATGAATGCATTATATTAAGCATTAACTTGGATTTTTCAGTATGCAAGGGGTGCCCTGGCTGTTCAGCTGAGGCAGTAAAAAAAAGAAAAATGCAACCAGCTACAAGGCAATTTCATTTCAACATGACTTGCTAATTGTGCCAATCCTGTAAACACCTCACATGAGAAAAAAAACCAAAGTTTCAACACATTAAAAATAAAAAATCAAAAACTAGTAAAAAATAAAGGGAAAAGTTCTTTGCTGTGCAATTTATCTCATCTTTGACAAGAACTGTTCTGGTCTCTGCTGTGCAATTAAAGAAGTTAAAAAGAAGAATGGACCTACCACTGGTCTGTGAACATCCCAAAAGGCTCTTTCTTGACTGTCAAGTATTTTTCTCTCAACCTTATCTCTTTTCTTATCAACTCTAAAGGGAAAAAGGGAAGAAGCAACAGCCAAAACAACTTACAGTGGAGCACTATGCTCTGGACTGATTCATTCAAAACACAACGCCAACGTGCCTTCTGTTCCACCCTTTCTTTAATTCGACCTTTTATTTCATCGAGAGTTACAATTTTTCAATGGCCCAAGCTTTAAAATCTTTATGTTCACAACTGTCAAATCCAACATAAAAACATTACATTTATAATAATAAGTTATTATGCACATTCAACAGCTGTGATTCGACAAAAAGCCTACATTTACTGGAAATAGACAACTGAATTTCTTGTGATTATTTGTGTAGTATCTAAAAGTAAATTATCTGTGTTTACAGCAAAAAACATTATCGGTTTATATGGTTTCCCCAAGAAATCATGGCATTCCAAACTAAGGATCACTGGTATGATCAGAGCCTTCAGGTAACTCATTGCAATGCAGGTGTTTTACTTACTTTGCTTGTGCTTCTGCTTGCATAAAAATGAACTCCCATTTTCGAGCAAAGGCTCTCTGTAGCCTTGCTAAGCTCTCCTGAAACCAACATTACAGGAAGTCAATTCACCGTGCACTACATCAAGATTTAGTGTGGTTATACTTAATAAATGACTTTTAATATGTTATTAAAAGTGACTGTGGCCAGCAAAAAAAAAAAAAAAACACATTTGAGGTAACATACTGTTATGAGGACATCCTCACTGCAATGTTTTCAAATGTACTTTATTTCTGTAGTCTACATAAAGACACTGGAAAGCATGCTGTATATATAAATACCAAACGTTTAATAATTTTTTGTGAGGAATTTACAAACACCTTCTGGAGCTTTTACAACTCAATTCCCGCCAGCATTTAACAGACATTTTGTTCGATAGTCACTGCTGATAGCATATTTTAAGAACAGAAAATCATTTAAGGGAACGCTTACAGCTTCATAGTCTGCAAGTTCAAGCCTGGCTTTGTTCTGCATTGTCCTTTTGCAGAGGTAAACAGCTAGTAAAAATAGGGGAAATAAGTCACAGGGTGTCAGAGGGAGGCAGGACCTCAAATTGGATTTTTTACTTTTTTAGATCCACTGGCAAAGTGGAACCAATCAAACACAATCCTGTGTGGAACAAAATCTTAATTACAGCAAGCAGAGACCTGGAAAATACAGTTAAGACACCTTCAATTACTCTAACTCATACTGCAGACAAACTCATATGAATGATGAGAAGTCTTTCACATAAACAGAAATGCACAGTCTTACTACTACTCAGAAAGTTCAACAATGCACAGTGAGCTATTACAGTCATATTTTAAAAAGATAGTTTGCAGAAATACACGTGTAACGTTTAAGATGTAACACATGCTTGAACAAACTTGTGAAATCTAAAACTGTAAACATGAATCTAAAGCTAATGTGATAGTGAAACAACAGGAGCTCCATGAAAACTGACATTTGTGTATTTTGCATTTTAATTTCACTTCGAAGCCTCGCAGTACTTTACTTTGTGTTCTTGTTGTCCCTTAACCTTGTGTCAGTGAATAACACTGAGTTTATGTGCTTGTGCAGGCTGTTTACTACCTAAAGCCTTAAGGAGAAGAAATTAAAAAAGAAAAAATATCTTATTTACAAGACTATGAATAAATTTTGACCTGATGAGTGAAACTGAGAAATCTGCTGAAGTGTTGTATTACATTCAGATAAACATTCCTGCTTGGTGCAATCCCAGCGGATACCAAATCATCTGTAGAGACAATAATGACAAATAATGTGTGGTGATTAAATGTCACCAGTTAATGCATCTTCATCAGCTGGGAACAGCAAATATTTAAAAGACTATGCAAACATTTGCTACTAGCAGCCAACATCCAAGCTGCGTTATGAGGCCTTTTTTAAAAAAAAGCTACCCTCATTTCCTAACCTTATGCAGGTCTTTGAAGGAAACCTTTTTAGCATTTCATAATTCAATGCTTAATTTAAGCATTTCTGTTGTCAAAGGACTAATACCTAAGATATCATAAATTACACAGTTGCCTCTGAAATCAGATGCCTGACCTACTTTTGCTCTGTTTTTAGTAAGCATGTAATTAGAGGGTTACAGAGTGGTAAAATTATGGGAGAGACAGTGGTTTTCATACAATTTTCCCATAAGGAAGAACTATGTCTACATACTGGAGAAGTGAGAACTCCACTGCACATCATTAAGTCATTTCCCTTGTATTCATTATTTCTGTCAAAGCAATAGTTTCCTGACTCACTATAGTATCCCTGCAGATTTCCTCAACTCCCTTTTTCATGTAAACTGAGAATTTCTCTTTCCATGGGGCAGATGTTGCCAAGCTGACAAGTCAGAAATCTGGGAACAATTATTGAAGTTTTTGAAAATGTGCCTACTCTTTCTCTAGCTTCAACATGTGTCATTGAACAGTGCTAGTCTAGAACACAATATAAATTAATAACAGTATAAAAATACTATCCATTACAATCGTAATGTATTCTGTGCATTATGTAATGTACTTTTGCTGAGGTGTATGTCGCTTTGGACAAAAGCGTCTGCTAAATGAATAAATGTAAATGTAATGAAACATCAATACATACATATTTAAATATTTGCATATAGAAGGATTTTACTCGTATTACATATTGGTCATAATGTATATTTTCTTTCTTTGTTAGGATTATTAACATTAAACATGTTAGTCAAGTGGTGCACTACCATGGCAACCTGTAGCTAAGGAGTTAAGGCACTTCTTTGTGCTCTAAAGGATGCCGCCTTAAATCCTACTGTATACTGATTGGTGGAGATTTCCTCACTCAGTTCTACTTAGTCATGATCACATATCATCTACGGACTGTCTAAATAGTGCTGTGAATGTGGGGGGATTGGTGGCGCAATGGGTTTGGCTGCGGCTTGCTGTGTAGCAAGTCCTGCTTGGGGTGCCCTGCAGCGGACTGGTGTCCTGCCTTGGGTGTGTCCCCTCCCCCCTTTAGCCTTGCGCCCTATGTTGCCGGGTTAGACTCCAATTCGCCTCGGGACAAGTGGTTGTAGACAGTGTGTGTGCATGTGTGAGTGCTGTAAATGTTCTGTGATTCCAAGCACACATCAGCTCACATGCACAGAAGTCATCCTTCTTGATTGATAAATTGTGTGTTTTACTATCAATTCTGCAAGTCAGCTCATAGCAGCCAGTGATTGCTCAGTACGACGGGAGAAATTGCCATAATCAGTGACTTCCTCAATCAGAAGGTATTGTATAGTGTACAAGATGAAAATCTGCTAATGAAGTACATGTGATAATTGCATCATTTACAAGCGATTTTCAGCGATTCATTAAAAACTCAGCGAAAGCCGAATGCTAAATAAAAATCAGTTCACAGCTACAGCTAAGCACCACAACACAACTCACAACTCACCATAATCTGTATTTTCTGGTTCCCAGCAGTTTGATGGCCAGAAGTAAGGAGTCTGAAATAACAAATATATCTAAGTTATTACAAATCTATTTACAATGAACAAAGTATTAAATAATTAAAGCATGAACAACAGAACTGGTAAACAAAACTCTAAGAACAAATACATTCCTGGTATCTGTCAAGAGTTTTAATTAAAAAAGAGATCTCTACAACCAAGAAAACGCATAGTTGTTGACTGGAAATTTGCAATAAGACAAGCCTCTAATTTCAAAATTAGAATAACAATAAATTAACTCAGTAGAGGGTAAGCTTAATGATTACATTACATTAATGTGTATGAATATTTTCCTGCATACGAATCCATTTTAAACCTTCAGTTTATAAACATTTAAGTGCTTAAAAGGTATAAGGGAATGCACTTACCAAGAGTTTTTTGTGTGTAATCTAATACACTATGGTCTGGAGCTATTGCTGACTGAATGTAAATATCTTCAAAACAAAGACTGTTGTCTTTGTCCTTTCCCTTTTTATTATTATTTATTAAATATAATTTCCTACAAGATAAGGTTGTCATGGAAACCCACTAACCTTCATGGTCCAGTCTAATGAGTACAGAGTGAGGAAAAACAGAGGGAATTCTTCTCATAACAACTGTTGTAATTTATAAGCAGCCCATGCACTGTGAATGTGACAGTGACAGGAAATGGAAATGTTTATTGTAATTATACATCCTATGAAACTCCAAGATGCCTTTGCCATTCAGCCATTGAGGAACTCAAAGGTAACATTACTACCTCCACTTTATACTGTTTAGGGGACCATTAATGGTCAGTAAATTTGTTTATTGTGAAAGGTAGTCTGTTTGTCATTATAGAAAGATGAAAGCAGCACTAATCACAGCTATTACTTCTAATGCTAAATATACACATATCATAACTCAAAGGGACATATAATAACTGGAGATAATCATTAAGGAAGAGTTTTTAGTACACAAAGGGCAGTACATTTTGTGCAGACTTGGCAAATGTTTGTTCTCCTTTTATATTACCACTGTCCAAAGACCATTGCTTAGACATATAAATCTTTTCTGTATGTTTTAGGCTTCCTTCATAGGGGTCTGAAATGTAACTAAATTTATTGCCACAGTTGCCTCAATTTGGAACTAGATTCATATTGAAAAAAATAATATGGTCTCATGGGTTTCACTGTGGAAAAAATAAATGTTATAATTAGATCTACTGAACCCATACAGGCCCAGGGGAAGTGTGGGGTTTCAACAGATAATATGCAGATAGGTAAACAAATCAAAAACAGATGCAGTCAGTAACAGAACAAAGTAAAAAAATAAAGAATTAATACTACCATACTGCAGGATAAATGCAGATAAATTCACAAAATGTCTTCAATATATAGCTGAATGGGCATAAAAATCAGTGAATGAATAATAATACTGCCATAATGCTATTATAGGTTAAACATGTGCATGAAAGCAAATTTCATAAAACAAAATAAATAAATTTTCTCTCTGTAAGCAGCACAAACGTTACTGATTGTCCCCTTATCTGTACAGTCAGTGGATTTGTACTTGATTCAGCTACTTTTCCATAGATGGGAAAGATGAGGAATGAAAAGGTACTACAAGTGTGGAGAGGGCTTTTTAAATCAGTTATCTGTTACCATTGAATCCAAACAAAAAACTGAAGACTCTAAGGATACCTCCCACAGACAGACACATTTTCTGCTCCCACCTGAAACCTGTAGAAGGTCCCGTCATCTTTCAATGTAAGTACATGGTCTGAGATTGGGAAGAAGTAGCCATGTGCTGCCATCAAAGTGCCCAGGTGGAGGGCTTCCACTGGAACACAGCACATTCAAGTCATCTCAACTCTTTCCTCAAAATAAGCCTTTGGAATATTTGCAATGTTATACCAATGATAATGACAGCACAGCAGCACTTCTATTATTATATTTACATATAATAGTTATCATCCTTGGAATATGCAAACAATGACAGAAGAAGAGAATAATAATTCAGGGGAAATTAAAATCTTAAACAAGAACAGGAATATGAAAAAGCAACTGTTTTTCTCAAGAGAACTGAAAAAAAATCAAATGTAGAAAAAGTTGTAAGAAATGTCATAATCAGATGCATGCCTCTGTTGCAGTGCAGTGAAAACACTACTTCTAATCTTTGAGCATAAGAATGATCCACCCATCTATTTTTAGTCACTTGAGATGTGTTGGGCCAGAGGTAATTGTAGGAAGTATAGGAAGTAATCTGGGTCTAAAGTGGGTATTACCAGTATGTCTCTCTCTCTCTACGACACATCCAGAGATGCACACACTTTCAGACACATAGAAAGACTGGGCATTTACAGCAGGACATTTACAGTAGGGCTAAGGACATTTGCAGTAGAGCAACCAACGAACTTGAACAGTACGACTGGTAGGGAAAACTTGAGTACCTAGAGAAAACTCAATACAAAAATGTTGTATTGAAATACAAAGAGACAAGCTATCTCTACAAATCTAGGGTTTGGGTAGTCTATTAATCAAATTCACTGGAATAATTTCAAACATTATAAAATTCATACATTTTAAGCTACTTGGCAGATGAAAGTGGTATATGAAAAATTGAGTAAAACATTAAGTATTGACCATGTTAGGAAAAGTTAAAATGTTTGAGACTGGATGAGAGAAACTGTAATTCTTGACAAAATTACTGTAAATATGTTTCAAGAATTACATAGGAAAGTTGTCTAGTTAGATCAAAAGGTAGCAGAAAGAAAAGCATTCAAGTAGCACTGTGTGTGTGTGTGTGTGTGTGTGTGTGTGTGTGCCCATGACAAATAATTTCATTATGGGCAATGAAGTGTACTAGTCAGGGCAGCACTGAGTAAAGCACACCTTACTGGTAACTAGGCTACACTCCATTCATCCATCCATCCATCCATCCATCCATCCATTTTCTTGCCCACTTGTCCTCCTAGGGTCACGGCGGCAACAGGGAGAGCAGAAAGGCCCAGCTGCCCCTGTCCCCCACAACTTCTTCCAGCTCAGCCTGGGGCATCTCTAGCCATTCCCAGGCCAACTGGGAGATATAATCCTTCCAGCAGGACCTGGGCCAACCTCAGGGCCTCGTCCCAGTTGGCCATGTCTTGTATACCTTTAAAGGGAGGCGTCCAGGGGGCATCCTTATCAGATGCCCGAACCACCTCAAATGGCTCCTCTCAATGTAGAGGAGTAGCGGCTCAACTCTGAGCTCCTCCCGGCTGTCCGAACTCCTCACCCTGTCATGGAGAGTGAGTCCCAACAGCCTGCGGGGAAAACTCATTTCAGTCGCTTGTATCCGCGATCTTATTCTTTTGGTCATTACCCAGAGTTCATGACCATAGGTGAGGGTAGGGATGTAAACCGACCGGTACATAGAGAGCTTTGCCTTACGGCTAAGTACCCACTTCACCACTACAGTCCGGTACAGCGACTGCATTATTGCTGCCGCTGCTCCTAGTCTGTGGTTGATCTCACGCTCCCTTCTCCCCTCACTTGTGAATAAGATCCCAAGATACTTGAACTCCTCCACCTGGGGCAAATTCTCTCCTCTTAACTTTATGGGGCATGCCATCTTTTTCCGTGAGAGAACCATGGACTCAGACTTCAAGTCAGATGAAACGACTACAAAGTCGATCATTGACCTTTAGCCCAAGGAGCTCTGGTGCCAAGTACACTCATGAGCATTCTTGTGTTCGAACATGGTGTTTGTGACAGAAAAACCATGACTAGCACAGAGGTCCAATAACATTACATCATTCAGGTTCAGATCGGGCAAGCCATTCTTCCTAATCACGTCCCTCCAGATTTCCCAGTTATTGCCAATGTGAGCATTGAAGTCCCCTAGTAGGACTATGAAGTCCGTAGGTAGGGCCCAGTCCAGAACCCCACCCACCCTCTCCAAGAAGGCCGAATACTCTGAACTACTGTTTGGTGCATAAGCACACACAACAGTCAAAGTTTTCCTCTCTGCAACCTTAAGTCGCATTGAGACAACCCTCTCATCCAATAAACTCCAACTGTATGGCAGCCAGCTGGGGGCTTGTGAGTATCCCCACACCCGCCCAGTGCTTCTCACCCTGTGCAGCTCCCGAGTAGGACAGAGACCACCCCTTATCGAGGAGTTTGGTTCCAGAGCCAACATTGTGAGTGGAAGTGAGCCCAACTATATTTAGTTGGTATCTCTCAACCTCCTGCACCAGTTCCGGCTCCATTCCCCCCCAATGAGGCTACATTCCACGTGCCAAGAGCCAGTTTGTGCCGCAACGGGCCACAACACCACACACCACCCTGCCCTTTCCTGCCACCTGAAAAGCATCACACCCAACTTCCATGTTGGACCCCCCACGTTGCCTTTTTGGGCTGAGCCTGGTCGGGTTATGTGGGCTGCCCAGCCAACAGGCATTAGCCTAGGAACACTGCCCCCAGGCCTGACTCCAGGGATAGGTCCCGGTGACCCTATTCCGGGCAAGGTAAAAGGGTTTTTGGATCGTGTTAATCTGGACCTTCACTCTAGACCTGTTCGTCTTTGGAGACCCTACCAGGTGCATACTGCTCCCATCGATATAGCTCTGGAGACCCCTAGATCACACCATCCCTTCCGCCACGCCAAGGCCCCGATCCAGGATGGGTGGCTACACAACACTTACTTAAGCGTAGAATACCACATGTAACAGAGTGGGAGAATTTTGTGAGAAAAACACACAAACTTGTTATGCTCTGCAGAGTTAATGTACATTCTTTACATTTAATAGTGTGCCTCCAGTCTGAACACATACTGACCAAGCAGAGAATGTAGATTTCTGCACAATGAGACTTGTCGTTTCTCCTGTTTTGTTAAAGCAAATGTTTTCAATATGAAATCAGACACTCACAGAAAAATTGTACTTTCAAGTTTTCACATCACTCCAGAGAGGTTAGAACAAGCAGAAAAAATTAAGGAAAAAATTAGCTTAAACTGCATTTTGGGCCAAATCCCATTGAACACATTTGGACACTGAGACCCTGAAACTTTACAAGGTCACCATTCTAAATTTAAGAATTCACGGAGGAGTATTTTAGGAAAAGCACAAGCAAAGAAAAGCCCACAACTGGTGGCTAATGAGTGCAAAATGAGAACAGGGCAGATGGCAGCACAAGATCAATGCGGTCCCATATCTGGAACATTAAGGCCCATTATGCCTCAGGAAAATGGCTCCAATTTGTTTTTTTTCTCAGCTGAGTCATGTTCCCTGATGGTTTGACTCTTCATTGATTGTATTGCAAACTCTGATATTGCACAGTATACTGTGGTGCATTTTTTCACTTCTTTTTACCCTGGCCCCCATTGTTATTTCCATAGAACCAGCAGTTTACAGCACCTTCACAGTAGTGAAACACCAGCAGGCAGCATGGTGATGGATACAGGAAAGACAAAAAGGACACAGAATTTTCATATCACAGCGGCTGGTTCACATCCCAGGAACTGAACTGCTTATATAAGGTGTTAAACCTGTAATGTTCAGTAAAAGTAGCAAGATGTATACTATTCAGTTTTTACGGTACGTTTTCTAGCTGAATCTAGGTTGGCTGTTCTACGTCTATGTACCGCAGCGTTTGGAGCTGTGATTGGAGCAGAGATTTTTTACGACAGAACACCCTTTCTGACAACAACCCTCACCATTTTACCTGGACTTGGGATGGGCACTGACTAACCAGTGGCTGGAGCTACAGGCAATTTGGTGTCATCAATTCCCCTGACACATATTTGGACTATACGAGGAATCCGAAGAAAACCTATATGAACACAGGAAGAACACTCAAACTCCACACAGACTGAGTAGAAATCAAACCTACTTTTTCTAACAGCTCCCAGGGATTGTGAGGAATCAGCACCACTCGCTTTGCTACCCAAAAATACAAAGCTGTATCAACAAAGTCAAATTGAAAAACACCCCAGAGGAAAAAAAAACTGTCCAAATAAGAAAGTAGCCATGTAAGAAACTTTTACAATGCAAACATGCTTACGTTGCCCAGTGAATTTTATAGGTTCAACCAATGCAGGATGAAAAAAATCATCCTCTGTATTGCATTGTAAAAACTACTAGACTAGACATCAGACTCAAGCAAAAAACCAATATAAACTTGGATGATTGTTATATGTTATGTAAGTTACCTGGATGTGTGTTATGTTAAATAAGTTATGTATGTACATGCTTGTATTAGTTGGTTATCTTCTGGCCAGCCCTTTTGAAGAGTGTTGGTATATATGTGTGCATTTAAGTATACACGCTGCTATAAATACTTATAAACTCTTACAAATCGTTACTACTTCACATTTGTACTTTCAAGTTTAAATTTACTTATTTAGCAGGTACTTTTCTCCAAAGTAACAACCAGTGGATACTATGTAGTGTCATCAGCCCACACACCTTACACTGCTAGATACACTACTTACAATGAGTCACTCATTCATAGATCAGTGAAACACACTCTCTGTCACTCACACACTATGGGAGAACCGGACAAGCCTGTCTTTGGGGTGTGGGAGGAAACCAGAGCACCCAAAGGAAACCCACACAGAAACAGGAGGAACATGCAAACTCCACACAGACTGAGCAGGGTTCAAACCCATGTCCTCTTGCACCATCCAGGTGCTGTGAGACACCACGGCTACTCGCTGTGCCACCGTGCCACCTGATAAGTGTAACCTGATGTGGGTGGAACATGATACCCAGAGTGAAGAGGTATACCCTCAGCTGATTCACAGGTGTCAGGGAGGCCACCTTTTTTATTATTACAGTTATTTTGCCTTGCTGTCATTGCTTTCACATAAAGAAGCTTCATTTGTAGAGCTGCATATTTGACATATACAAATCAGTTTAACCTACATATCATTTAAAAGCCAATATTGTAAATTAAAGTTTCCATTGTGTCTCCTCAGCATATGATTTATCTCATTCAGAAATTCAAACTTATGCCATATAATGTGGAGAAAAGTTATAAATTAGCAATAATAAAAATATGTTACCTTGATCTTCAACGTTTAGGTTTTTCACCATCCACTGTACAATGTCAGACCCTAAAGAAAAACATATTTCTTAAATTTAGATACAATAAAATATCTGCGTGCAAACTGGTATAAGCAAAATGTTTTATTTCAATACAATCGACAGGGTGTTCATTTTGTGTAACAGTGGTTTGATTTAAAAATATACAGAGTGTATAATATACATTGTACATTCAGTATGAGTTTACAATTGGATCCGACATGTGGACTGAGTTCATCCATTCTGTCAATGTGTTCCATTGATCATAACTGCTGGTTTTAAAACATTGTAGATCTTTGGATTAATCAAAAAGGAATAATAATGTATTTCAGGTGTATTTCACCACAGTTGTGGCTGAACTTGACACGCTGTTGCCTGGATCTAAATCTCATAGATTTGTTGACCAATGCATTCTGCCTAGTTATTGTCACAACCATGCCGACACCATTAGGTCAAACAACCGCACTTGCCATACAGGGGCGTAGCTACGTGGTGGCCATGGGTGGCCAGTGCCACCCCTGACTGAAGCTCGGCCACCCCTCCTGTACAAAGCACTCTGACCACACTGACAGGTGACTTTTTTCACCGCTCAAACTTCACTTGTACGATGCACATAGTGTTCCGTGCGGCGCTATTAGGCTGAGAGCTGCAAACCACCCGCATGGCAGAAATTTCTGTGTGTAGGAGGGAGGAGTAGGAGCAGGAAAACTCAATTTCGGGAGCGTTACTCCAGCCAAGTCCCCCGCAAGAAGATTCGGTGATCAGGAGAGTAAAATCAGTGTTATTTACTTACATTTCACTACCATTTTGTGAGAGTTTGTTAAAGTTGAGGTCCTACGATGTTTCATCATGACAAACAAATGTTAGCTTACCATTAGATATTGCATAACTTAGCTACTAGGCTAATGTTAGCTAAACTTTAAGTTAACTGCCGCTGTTAGCTCGCTAATTTTTAAAAATAATGTTACCACCCATAACGCTACCACATCATAATACGCTTACATTATAGGTCTGTCAGCGTTTTTTGTAATTAGCTATTCAATTTAATAATAAAAAGTGTTTCTTGATAGGTATGTTTGTATAAACTGTAGAGAGCAAAAGGAAAGCAGGGGAAGATTAGGAAAATGAAGATACTCTCCTTTTTTTTTTACAAACTGAGGACTAGTACCAGTAAAACTGAAAATGATGAAGAGGCAGGGAAATTAATACTACAGAGAGGGAAAAAGCAGGGGAAATGTGTACAGCTAAAAGAGACAAGGGGGAAGCAGAGATACAGTCCGAGAGGGAGCTTATGGAGAAGCTCTAGAGACACAACACACATCAGATCAGAATCGGAGATGAGCAAAAACACTCATGTAGTCAGTCGTTGCCCACTAGGTATGTAGGTTACATCAGTTGTATCTGCAAACATAAACAAAAACAAAAAAATAATAATTTCCAATACCCAATTTGCATCATTAGCATCTAAATATATAAATAATGTAGAATAAGGATCGTATTAAATATCATAATTTTCCTACAGACACTTCTAAGTACTGCCACTGTAATTTCTTGTGTACATTTGTAATAAATTCTGCAGAATTTATAGAATTTCTGTCTGTAGAATTTGCTTTTGGTACAGCATGTCACAGTCAGTTGTGATTTTTTTTTTTTTTGGGCACCCCAATGAAATCACTGGGTCTTACTTGGCCACCCCTGAAAAAAAAGTTCTGGCTATGCCCCTGGCCATCAATCAGAACACCCAGAGATAAAAGAAGCAGCGCTGCCTCACAGGCTCGCAGAATCTTGTTGAGACAACTGTCCCCCTTGCGATACAAACCATGACCCCCTCCTCATTCTCCCAGTCCCCTTTCAGCAGTTCCCCCTGGTTCCTCCTGCCTGTTCCTGTGTTTGCATGCCCAAGAATAAACCACCCGCGATTGGGTCCTCACCCTCTCTTCAGTCTCCAGCCCTCATCATTGACAGTTGTGTTTATGGATAAAGTTATGTTTTGATATTATTTATGTAAATTTAAATGTAATTTCAAAGAGGAGGTGAGGCTCCTGGCAGAGTGGTGCCAGGACAACAACCTGTCTCTCAATGTCAGTAAAACTAAGGAGCTGGTGATTGACTTCAGGAAACAGGATACGGTTCATGCACCCATCTACATAGGAGGGGACATTGTAGAGAGGGTCAACAGCTTCAAATTCCTAGGAGTCACCCTCACTGCCAAACTCACATGGACTGAGCACACAGCATCAACCATCAAAAAGGCCCATCAACGCCTCCACTTCCTCAGGCGTCTGAAGAAAGCCAGGATGTCCACTATAGTCCTCACCACTTTCTACAGGTGTGCTGTGGAGTCTGTCCTTACAGAGTGTACTACATCCTGGTGTGGCAGCTGCTCCATACAGGACAAGAAAGCCCCGCAGAGGGTAGTCAAAACAGCTCAGGAAATCATCGGCACACAGCTACCAGCAGTCCAGGACACCTACACCACATGCTGCCTCAGAAAGACGATGTGCATCAGGAAAGATCATAGTCACCCCGCGTGGGCACTTTTCTCTTCTCTGCCATCTGCAAAGCAGCTCAGGTCTATTCGAACCTGCACTGCCAGGTAGAGGAACAGCTTTTACCCCAGTGCTGTAAGAGTATACAATACTCACCAATGTGCCACTTTTGGTAAACAGAGTTGGACTGTTCCTTCCGAGCACACTGGTAAATTATACTATCACTTTAAGCATTCTCATTCTCATTCTCACGTTCTGAGTTCTCTGACTGTCTATTGGCATTATTGTTATTACTGTTATCGTTATTTATTGTTATCGTTATTGTTATTGCATTACTCACTATCATTGTCAATGTTTTGTTTTGTGCAGTATTTCTATTGTCTCTGTCTTGTCCATAGTCTGTGGAGAAGCATTCAAGAAGAATTTCATGATACTTGTACACGGTACTTGTACCTATGACAATAAACTTGAAAAAATAACATTGACAGGAAATGTAACTTGGCTTGTACAGAGTTAAAGAAGATGTGGCTTTCAGAAGCCTTAAAACCTTACAATTATTATGTAACATGGCTCAAGAGATTAATTAAAGTCATTGTTTTGGTACAAAATAACATCACTTGCTCTGGCATCAAGGAGATGCAAAGACATGAAAAACTCTCAAATCTCCCTGATCCATTCAACCTGTTCCCTCTCACTCCATCCTCATTTTGCTCCAGACATTAGCCACCTGTATGGGCCACTTTTTGGGGGTTTCTGCCAAAGAGAGGGATTAGTAAACTCTTCTTTAACAGGCCTCTAGGACAGGAGTGTTGTGAATGACCCAAATGAACATGCTGAGGGTAAACAGGACTTCCCTCCATCTGTGACCCACTTTTGCTAATGGGCTCCAAACTACATTTATTGAAAGAATCCAGAGTATAGTGCACACTGTAGTGTGGTGCTGAAATACAGTAGAACTTCAGGCATACTGCCAACACAAGAGTTTCATATACTGAACTTGAACTTATGTTAAGGTTTGAATAATGCTAATTGCTCAGAATGGTAATAATATTTCAAAAATATTGATAGATGTGATATAATATAAATATAGGTGTCTGTTGTCCCAGCCTCTATCTTTCTATCAAGCAGCACTAAAGTAAGTATTGATTTGTTTTCTTACTAAGAAATTATAGTCTTTGTTTACTATTTGTGCTCAGAACAGAGCTTGTGCCCTTCAGATGTTATGTTATGTTATGTTATACTAAGAAAAATTAGACTCATGCAATACGTACTAAGTGCTATGAAAGTTACAAATGTTCAGTGATACAACCAACGTCATTTTTTTTTAGTAATCAGAGCTGTACTATAGTGTGCATGTTAAATATTGTATATTAATCGTTATTAATGTGTTTTCATTTTTATAATGTACATGTTCAACCTTGGCTGGCCCACATTTCAGCACCATGGACAGCTTCAACAAATGCACTAAAGTGTGAAGACATGGGCAGAAAGAAAGCTGATATCAGGCCAGTACCCGTGAGATCAACTGGCAATGCTGATTTGTCAATATGAATAAACCCACCAAAGTGGGACAGACAGCATGTGAAAACAGTAGCCAGCCAAGTGCAAGCATCATACAGTATGTCACAATTCTATTCTGTTCTGCATTCAGCCATTGCTTTAGAAAACCAATGGCACAGGGATGTAAATTCCTTATAAAGTAGTGAGCTTCCCTTTCAAATAATTTTCATTTTAACTAATAAGGAAAAAAACTGCACAAATGTATCATGTTAGTACATTCTAGTAATCAGAGTTGAAAGTTTCATTTTCTGAAACATATGTGAGTGGAGTTCAAGACAAAATGACTCCATTGAAAGGATAAAATTCTGTTGAAATTAACTGTTTACACTACTTATTTTTTATTGTTAATATTGCTATTCTTTTTATCCATTCTAATAATGGAAAAATGTATACAAAAAGTATACATGTAATTATGAAAAATGTGTTTCCCTGTAATAAATACAGCCATTTTGCCAATGAAGGGCAGTGAGGAAGCACCTTAAATTCTGTCTGTTATAAAAACTACAGGCAGGTTCATCACTTATAATTATATGTACATTTATCTGTATCAACACGGGACTTGTTTTTGTTGGGTATTTTGGCAGATTTACTTCTGAGCAGAGAGGCTTTGATATAGTAGCTATATACAGTTTCAATCAATTCTTAGATTATAGCATTTTTAATTCATGCTAGCAAATAGTGCTCACTGCTTCCAACCAAATGATGATAGAAGGAAAGGAAAATATGCTCAGTCATCAGGGGGATATGGTGTTGCAGTGGGCTTGGCCAGGTATTGCTTTCTGGTGAGTCTGGGGTTCAAGTCCCACTTGGGGTGCTTTGCATTGGATTGGAGTCCTGTCCTGGGTGTCCCCCCCATGCCCTGTGCTGTCAGGTTAGGCTCTGGTTCACTGAGACCCTACTTGGGACAAGCAGCTTCAGAGTGTGTGTGTGTGTGTGTGTGTGTGTGCTTGCTCAGTGTTTAAGTGTTGTATTAGCAATAAAAGAGTGAGAAACTCTAGAAGCTCACTGTTGTGAAGACATCAAGAGAAAGACAGGAGTACTGTAGCTTTCTGGCACAAACATTACAAATGCATACTTTATATCATTTACTCCAATGGTCACATAAGTCTTCAGTGTAATATTTGTGCTGTTATAATGTAGCATTGTATTTTTGTACCATTAACCAAATTGAAAATTTATCAGTACGTTATTATTATTGCCTACAAACTTCATAACAAGCACAAGGTGACATAAATTTTGCATTGGAAAGTTCTTATTGTTATACCTGTTCCCTAAAAACAACAAAGCTGAATGCCCATGAACTCAACTGTGCTTCATGGGAATGATTTCTTTCAAATACAAACTTGTTTGACTTTCACCTCATCATTCTTCACTTTAAAGGAAAACATATTAAAATGTGTAAAGCCAGTTCAATAGTTTGAATTGTTTATCTGAGACATAAAAGCAATCAGTGGTACTGTAGGTCCAAGTTTAGCACTGTTTGATCCGGGACAAGTTGGAAGTGGTTGTGGAGGCTGTGGAGTCAATAGAAAGCTTAGCAAATGAAAAGAAAGTGCCAAGTCCAAATCCCATAATGGCTGCTTTACAGAACTTCTCTTAAACAGTTTCTATAAACAAAGCCACACAAATAATGGCAGAAAATTTCTGTAATGTCTGTTCTGTAAACAAAGCCACATAAATAATGGTGTAAAACTTTCCCCCAAAATCCAAAACATCCTATTAAGAAACATAGATTTTAACAGATATATTTGTGAACTGCCAAATACAGTGGATACACATAAAGAAACAACCTTACCAGAAAAAACACTTGGGATCTTGGATAAAAAACTTTTCACTGTGCGGATAGGAATTCCATTTTTTTCATCTTGCATGCGTGCTATTAAATCTTCCATCTAATAAAGCAAAAAAAAAAACAACAAATAAACAATGTTAGACATGTTGTAAACACCCCTTTAAAGATCTGTATTTCAACAGGACAGATATAAAGATACTGGTACAAACTCCATTGTACATACACCACTCATTACCATTAATGTAACGATGTCATCCAACTGTGAATTATTATTTGCAAGTGAATTCTGCTGCTGTCATTCATACACATATATTTTTTGACTTGAATTAAAATGCACTTAATTCAAATCATATAATCAAAAACTGAATACATGAAAAAGTATATACATTTTTACTGCATAAGACATAATTTATATGTAACTATTATATATGAAGGGGGGTGCGGTGGCGCAGTGGGTTGGACCACAGTCCTGCTCTCTGGTGGGTCTGGGGTTCGAGTCCCGCTTGGGGTGCCTTGCGACGGACTGCCGTCCCGTCCTGGGTGTGTCCCCTGCCCCTCCGGCCTTACGCCCTGTGTTACCGGGTAGGCTCCGGTTCCCCCGTGACCCCGTATGGGATGAGCGGTTCTGAAAATGTGTGTGTGTGTATTATATATGATATATATATATTATTTATGTATACAATATATTTGTTATGTATTTCATATATATATATATATATATATATATATATATATATATATATATTTTAAGATGAAACCTTTGCCCAAGATGATTTACAATGTTAGATAAGCAAATTTACAATGATTAACCCATTTATTGAATACAGTATCGTAATAGAGTAATTCAGCCGGGGGGTGCAATGCTACAGTGGTGCAGTGGGTGGAACTGGGTCCTGCTTTCTAGTGGCTCTGTGGTTTGAGTCCTACTTAGGGTACCTTGTGATGGACTGGTGTCCCATCTTGGATGTGTCCCCTCCCCCTCCAGCCTTATGCCCTGTGTTCCCAGGTTAGGCTCTGGCTCCCTGTGACCCCATAAGGGACAAGTGGTTTCAGATGGTGTGTGCGTGTGTGTAATTCAGCAGAAACAGCACTTCAAATCAAAAAAACCATAAGATTATAAATCAATAGCCATACAAACTGTCAGCACTCAAAAAGACAATGGCAACTAAAGGAGTATGAAAAATGTGGCAGTCATATTCAACTTTACACCTGAAGTGAATGGAAGATGGATGTCTGACAGAATGAAAAGCCCATCTTATTTCTTGCTGCTCCTTTACTGTTAGCCTGCCTCATATAGATGTTTCGTGTGGCAATGTGTTACACTGACTATCATTTTAAATGTTGTGGGTGGTCATAATAATATACCGTAACTGTGGAAACACTGTAAAATGTACAATTGGAGGATCTGTGAATGTTTATTATGCTTAATTCTGACAACATTCTATCACACAATTAACAAAGACATTGCCTTGTCAGGGGAGGTTTAAAATGTCAGAGTCTCTCTGTATTGTATATACTCACTGATGGCTTTCTGACAGGGAATCAGTTCTTTACTGCTAAATAAACTGTAGAAAATCCTTTAAATCATCAGAAGACTACATTAATCAAAGGAAATTCAAAGCAGTAATGTACATAATCCAGCCTACCAAACTCTCTAATTAGTAAGGTTTTTACCCTACTGTCTTCATATTATTCGAGCATTTAATACAGTAAACTTGATGTCTGCATAATAATAATAATAATAATAATAAGAATAATAATAATGGTTATGATTCAAGTGGCATATAGAGAAAACACAAAATACCTTTCACAAAAAATGGCAGATGCTCATCCAATTCTAAAACAGACCTTTATTTTTTGCTTTCTGCAGAGGCAATGTGAAAAACACTGATGTTGGAGTCTGCAAGTTATTTTTAAGACCTGTCTTCAGTTGGACTGTGAAATGCAGTTAATCCTTGTCCACCTCCCCAGCTTAGAGTCCCTTCAGAGCTTTATCACATCCTTTTTGGGTCCAGCAGTGTGAACCTTGGTGTGAAGTGCCCTACTGAAAATAACAGAACTGCCAATTGCTGTGCAATTATAAAGTTCATAGAATCCCAGTTGTCAATTAGATGTAGTCTTACAACTGCATGGAACATTGGCTTTAGTATATGATCACTGCAGTGCTTTGGTATGCCTAAGGCCACAACAAAATTATACTTAAGGGACTGGAAAACAGCATTGCTTTTTCCAGATTATAAATAAATAAATAAATAAAAAAGCAAGCCTCTTTTTTACTGCATGCATGTTTCAGAAACAGCCGGATTAGATTCAGCCAACAGGTTGCGCAACCAACTTTTTAAATGCCCTCTTCCAAAGGACATCTAGGAGTTCTTAAATAAGGAATAGGCTGGTGGTAGGATCTCATAACAGGCAATACAGAAAAAGTCAGGCAAATTCACTACCACAACATTTTTATTTAAAAATGATAATGGGTAAACATTGTACACAGAAGGACAAAGGAATCCAAATAAGGCAACTGGAATTCAACCTGTCTTCAGTAAGGGCACAGAAATGATGAAGGGTATATAGCCCTGCTCAACACAAAAGAAAGAAATCAGGGTAACACATTTTTAACACATACACATGTTGCTAACAAACTTCTCTGTTAAATTCATAACTGCAAATCACAGTTCTGCTTATGAAATGCTATTATGTTGCATGGAGTGTGAACGAAATACTGCTGATGATACCCTGGGTAAATACATATAGTAAGCATTACATAAAATGTTTTCAGCTGAAATAGTTACACCTGAATGGCAATGTGTATGCTGATGCAGAGTAAGAACAGGGAATTTGTGTCTGGTTGAAAAATGACTTTGAGCTCTTACAAAGGTAGAAATCCTTGAGGTTTAGATGAAATCACTTATTTATGAAAAAGGGTGCTTCCAGTTGGTAGTAGATTATCAGCAAACCATGGCAGCAAAAATAATACGGCGATTAATTTTTATTTCTTGATTTCTGCCTCTGAAATGCCTACCTGCGAGCGGGAACAGTTGGTTTGATATTTAACCAGATAATTAACCAGCTGAAATTAAATGAGATAGTGTTGCAACCAACACAGTCAACCTAGTGCAGAAACACACACACACACATTGTCTGAACCACTTGTCCTATAGGGGGCACGGGAAGCTGGAGCCAAACCTGGCAGGACAGGGTAAAGGGCTGGAGAGGGAGAGGAAATACCCAGGACAGGACGCCAGTCCGTCACAAGGCACCCCCACCGGGACTCAAACCCGAGACCCAGCGGACAAGAGGACCCAGTTCAACCCACTGCACCACGGCACCCCCCCGTGCAGAAATATAAATGAGCAATTAGTAGTAATAGTAATATACTGTGGCTTTATGGACTAAACTGAATATTTTTAGTCAAATGAATAATTTTATGGATGAGGAAATATGAGGATGTACACAGTCATTTTAATTAACTTTACAGTTGGTCCAAGGCTTAACTTTTTTTTTTTAAAATTAGTCTAGTTTACCAGTTCAAATAATGTGCCAAAACATAATCCTCGCCCCTGCGTCCTGACCAGCTGTCTTACCATGTGGAATGGGAACTGCACAGCTTCCGACCACAAGACCCTACAGCGAATTGTAAGAACAGCTGAAAAGATCATTGGAGTCTCTCTACCCACCAATGACAGCTCATACAACAACCTCTGTATCCACAAAGCCACCAGCATCTCTGACCCCTCTCATGGACTCTTCGCCCTTCTGCCATCTGGCAGAAGGTACAGGAGCATCCGTGCCACCACCAGCAGACTCTGCAACAGTTTCTTCTCAGAGGCAGTCAGATTACTCAACACCCTGCTGCCTCCCAATGCTCACCTGGCACAGTCAAACAGGTAACCCAGCATGACTCCATACACTACAAACTGCCTTCGGTTTACAGCCCTTTTTTGTCTTGTGTATTCATTGTCCTGTACTCCCGTTCTGTGTTGCACTATGGTCTTCAGAAAAACAACATTTCATACCACTATGTACAAGCTATACAGAGGAATGACAAGAAAGACAACTTGAACTTGAGCTTGAGCTTGAACTTGAACCTGAACTTGAACCACAGACAGTAACTGTGAATAGTAAGTGTTGCCTAAATTTTTCAAAAGAGTGAACAGTGTGTTAAAGAAGTTGGAACAGTTGGTCAGCAAGCTGTAAATGACTGTATGCCTTCTAAATCTACCCTGTCTCTGGGAGGGGGAAGGAGAGAAGAGACAGAAGGTATCCCTGTTTCTGTCTCATTTAACCCCTCTCCATAGGAGCAGAGGGGTGAGAAAAAAAGGAGTTGACCTAGATGTCCGACCAACCAAATCACTGACCAACCATCCCTGAACTGCATCAGAAAACCCCTTTAAGAACCAGTTCTTAGGCATGACCCCCCCCACCTCACCTTTTAACATCTCCAAGTCATCTTGGAGCCAGCGTGTCACACAGAAAAGTAGGGATTAAGGAGCACCAACACTGATCTAGCTCTGGGGGGGGGTTCATTATTGGGTTTTCTTATTTAAAACATGTAGTAAATATTCCTTCCAGGGAACTTAAAACTACCAGTTGCATGTACAAGAAGTCCAAACTCCCTGCTGAGTATGTGTGATGCCCTGTCCTGTCCTGTTCTTGTTCCCTATCAACCCATTGAGCTGCCTGGTCTGCTGACATATAAATTTATATTTATTCATTTTGCAGACACTTTTCTCGAAAGCTAAGTACAAATCAGTAAAAAAATTAAATTTCATTGCCAGATGGACAGTTACAAATGCAGTCATATAGTCTAATACCACCATTTTTGCCCGCACGCATTATACAAGTAACTGATTAACTCTTTGAATAATGAACCAAATGTATTGGAAATTGATTTTTTTTTTTCTTTTTACTTGCATTGAAGTACAAAAGAGTGTGTAAAAATCACAGTTCACCCTGTCCTGGCTGTTTGCAGCAATTTATAACAAACTATGCTTTTACTGGAGTTGCACATGACTGATGTTCACTATAAAACCACTGAGGGATGCTCATTAAAATCTGAGAATAACACTCATTCTTTATTGTGCTGGTAAATGTCAAATTTGTCATGATAATTTTGATGGGGAAATGCTCACTTATATGTTGGAGTCAGAGATATTAATAAGTTATTCATAATACAGCTGAGTATAAGAATACAGCACTGAGATTTCAAATACCCCAAAAGGTCAAATGACAAGCAATTTAAATGACTTGGATATTATTCATTCCCTAACAATGTCTCTTAGGCAGTGCATACCAATTTTACTGAGACCAGGACTACCTTTGAACTTACATCAGTGATCATTCAGAGGACACAGCAAGATAAACAAAAGTGACTGGCATATCCATCCCAAAACTACTGCTGTAACTAAGTCCAAAGAATTACAGCCAGTTCACTAAATCTGCCATGGAAAATTATGAAAACCCTAAAGGTAACTCAGAGTCACTAAATGACCTGAAACACATGTCTTTGGTTAGGGGGAGAGATCCAAAGGACCTAGAAAACAAATTCAAACAACGGGGAGAAGAAGCAAACTCCACAGATACAGTACTAAACTGGTGTCATAACCCCCAGGGGTAAAACCCCTACAGGCCAGAGGAGGCACCACTCACTGCCGGTGACCCAGACCCAAGCACCTGTTTACAATTACATACTTGCTGAGGTATAAAGAGAGCAAGTGGCGCATGGTGAGTTGTGGAGTTTCAATAAGCACTTCCATAATACTCTCGTTGAGATTAGTAGTTTCCGCAGTTTGTTCCACAGGTGTTTATGTTCCAGTCCCGAATTCCCGTCTACTCCCGCCTCTTGTTCTCCAGTCCTGGTCCAGCGTTCCAGTCCGGTATTTCGTCATGCCTCCATGGTCAAGTCATACTCACAGATTCACGTTTCACTTTTCACCTTTGTACGCCTCTATGTTCCGCGTTCATTGTTTCACCTACACCCAGCACTTTACAGTCTGCACTGTACACTCCTAAAACCACTCTGCATGTGGGATCATTTCACTTTTCGTCCATGTTCAGGCGTAACAGCAATTTTTATTTGCCTATAAAAAATGTCTTTACTTATTTTGCTTAGCAGTTATTGAACACAGATAACAGTAGGAGTTACATTCTCTTATATTCCTTTAGCAGACACTTTTCTCCAAAGTGACACATACATCTGAGTAAACAAAAGTTTCAGTAACAGGCAGAAAGATACAGATGCAGACACGGAATTCACGGAAGGTAAGTCCTACACCACTGACATACATTGCACAAGTAGTTCCACATAGAATTATTAGAGACTTTTTCATTAAATAATCTACAGCAACTTTATGACAACGGGCATGTATGCACCTGATGACTGCTCCCACATGATGCTTTTCAGTAGGTACCTTAAGAAAGCCAGTGAAGAATATGGACATCTTACTGTTTCAGGAACTGGGAATACAGAACCAAAACGAATACAGTGCCGTCAATTTGTCTGTCTGTCTATCTTTGTGGTGTATACATTAAGTAATTTCAGTGCCAGGGCTCTAAATTTGGGCATGGGTTTGAATCTAGCTCAATTTGTGAGGGGCTGTATGTTTTCTCCACATGCTCTGGTTTCCTCCTGCTGTCTAAAGGCACACAGTTCAGGCAGACTGGTGACTCTGAATTTGCTGTACTTTGTGTGAGTGAATATGCAGCTATTCTGCACTGGACTGGCATTCTGACCGTGGTGTACTCTGCCTAGCCTAACACTGCATGCTTTTGAGGAGAAATGGTTAGAGACTGTGTGTGTGTGTTTGTGTGTGTGGCATAGCAGGAAATTAAAAAATGTTGTGTTCTTCTGTGAATTACCATTAGAGTGTATGAAGTAATGGGGGGCGCGGTGGCGCAGTGGGTTGGACCACGGTCCTGCTCTCCGGTGGGTCTGGGGTTCGAGTCCCCCTTGGGGTGCCTTGCGATGGACTGGCGTCCCGTCCTGGGTGTGTTCCCTCCCCCTCCGGCCTTACGCCCTGTGTTACCAGGTAGGCTCCGGTTCCCTGCGACCCCGTATGGGACAAGCGGTTCTGAAAATGCGCATGCGTGCGTGCGAAGTACTTTTCACCTATCTAAATGATGTTATGTGATTAACGTTAGTTCTGTCAAATTCCACTTGTTTCTTTCATTCTGATATTAGAATAAATGAGTGATGTCATGGGAGGGTATGAGTGAAGAAAGAAATATGAAACAATAGACATACAAGGGGAGGAACAGGAAGCAGAAACTGCTGGAATCAAAGCTCCAGTGGACAGTGAGGGGGATGTGCTGTGAGTGCTGTACCCATCCCCCCTCCCACCACTGGCCACCATGCACGCAGAGACCAAGTGTGTTTAAACAATAGTGATGTCAGCTGAGGAAACATCACCGACCTCCAGTAGACAAGGTTATCAGGGAGCGATGTGAATGTTAACACTCTTCATCTCACTCTCACTCGCTCTCAGCTTGTTACCAAGGCGACCTGGAAGAATTTGTCACCACTGCATCATGTGCTTTAATCAACAGAAGAGCAGGCAAGGAACAGAAAATGCAGACAGTAAGAAACACCTAGGTGTTGGAGACAGAAGTCTCCTGTCACAAAAATTTTGCACCAAAACACATTCTGTGTGATCTTACTACATATGTACACCTAGAATTTCTATCATTAAATATTTTGTTATGGCAACAGCATGAAGCATAGCTAGAAAAAACTAAACAACTTCGATAAAGACCAATTACTCATTAAATGTATTGTAAATGATTTATAAGAAGCGGGGAATGACGTGTCAGGTAAGACTTACATTTATTTATTTAGCAGACGCTTTTCTGCAAAGCGACTTCCAATGAACTCTATTTAGTGTTATGAGGCCACACACCTTATTCACCAAGGTGACTTACACTACTAGATACCATACTTACAATGGGTAACTCATCCATACATTAGTGGAATTCTCTCTCTTACTATGGGAGAACCTGAAAAGCATGTCTTTGGACTGTGGAAGGAGACCCACACAGACATGGGGAGACCATGAAAACTCTACACACACTGAGAGGGGATCGAACCCATGTCCTCTCGTATCAATGAGGGGCTTTGAGATACTACTCACTGTGCCACCATGTGTGATAACTCCAAGTGAAATTTGATAATTGCCCAAAAAAAGATGTACCCAAATCATAAAGAGAAAACAATAAGCACATGCATGAAACATTTTTTTTTCCCCACAACTGCTGATTTACATTTACATTTATTCATTTAGCAGACGGTTTTGTCCAAAGTGACGTACATCTCACCAAAAGTACAATTTATGCATTACACTGAGAGAAGGAGACATAGCTGCAGACATGAAAGTCTCAGGCAAACCTAGTTTGTTCCCTACCACTTGCTACACCGAGGTTCATCGTTCAAGTAGGTGCATAAGACACAGACAAATCCCGATACCCACACCAATTTTTAATTTTTTTTTTTTTTTTTACGAAATATTATAAGATACACAAATGAGCAGTACAATACCAGAGCAATGGCTGAATAAAGGTTGTATCTGGGGATGCTTCTGGAGTTGTGATGTGTGAACAGTTACACCATAGATGGCCTGAAGAGATCTTGGGCAAAGTGGATCTGGAAAAGGTGGGTTTGGTTTACTATAGCAGACCAAACCATTCAATTAAATTGCTCAAATTATACACAAAACCAACAAATACAATCAATTATTTATTTTTAACAGGCAAATGGCCTACTTAAATTGCACCACCTCTCCTCTGGCTTTAGTGACAGTGCTGTGTCTTTCTCATCACTGCTGTATGAGGGTGAATATGCTGAGATGATGTTTCTATGCGGATAGCTGACGGAGTGCTTTTCTTTGTCTGTTTTTTTTTTTTTTTGTTCTTGTTTTTCTTTATGTTTCAGCACAGCTTCAGTGATGGTGTCTTTTGTTGCAGAATTGCTTGTTACCATCCGTGACCAAAAAACTGTAAGTGGACTGATCTTTTTTCCACATTTTGTGACAGTGTAACATCTCTAAAACATAACTCTCACACACACACACACACAGTCTGAAACCACTTGTCCCGAGCAGGGTCACGGAAAACCAGATTAAAAACCCAGCAACACAGGACACACAGCTGGAGGGGGAAGGGACACACGCAGGAGAGGACGCCAGTCCATCGCAAGCAGCACTTGAACCCCAGACCCACCAGAGAGCAGGACCCGGCCAAGTCTGCTGCGCCACCGCATCCCCCTAAGTCATAACAATAAGATATACTAAAAATTTAATTCAAAAGGGCAATTGAAATAACTATTCAAACCGTCTTTGTAGGTGATGTCTTCCTTCATGTGATCCACACTTTTCAGTAAAGAATTGCAACCTCTATATGTGACAGAAATATTTAACTGAGCTGGGACTATCCTTTTATTTGAGGCCATTCACCAACTGAATGTGGTTTTTTGGTTTTGATAAGATAACTTTTTGGACAACAATTTGACAGTATTATTTTGACTATTCTACCCACCTGTAGTCTATGTACATTTGGTTTTGCAGCTACACAATATGCAGTAACTACCTTAATATCCACTGCAACTTCTTAAGGAGCTATGGGATTTTTTTTTTTTTTTACCTTTGATAGTTTTTATAAAGGTTTCCACACACGACCTTCAGAAACGGCACCTTACGCCTTCATGATGGAAACATTAAAAAAATCTATAAATATTTACATTAACAACACTTTCTATGAGTAGACCCAATGACAACATTCAGTACCCTTTTGTAACCTGGGTGCAGCATCTTCTTAAGCACTATTGTGTTGACACTGGGAAATGTAGCAAAGCTCTTTTGATAAGTAATTAGACTGGACAACTGCTCCATTCTTTGTTATAATTATGTGTTTATTTCTTGTTACTTTGCTTGTGTTGGATATTACTGAATTTTACGCGGGGGCAAGATGGGATAGAGGAACTCCAGATGAGCACCAGAACCCTGCTCTGTCTCTGAGCAGAGATCTTTTTTGTACTTTGTTATTTAAAAGGTGTTGTAAATACTCCTGTGAGGGAACTCAGAAAGCGCAGATGCATGCACAAGGCATCCTGGCTCACCCCCTCCTGGTCTCCATAAGCTGTTTAATGGAAGAGAGAGCACTGCACTGCTCTGTTCCTGTCTGAAAAACCCCACTGTCACCTCTCACCCTGTAGAACTGTCTGGAATCTTGCCTGCTAGGCTACACCAGGATGTAAACTTGTCCACGTCTGATGATAAAACTAGCAGATCATAAAAACTCACCTATTATAACTGCCATTCTGCAGAAGATTAGCAGATGGCTGATATAACATTCTGAGTGTGATTGGTCATTCTGCAGCCACAGAACTATATTCTCTATGTTCAGGTCTTACTCTGGCCTTTCAAATGGCATTCTGAAATGTGCTTCGGACAAACAATGGACCTTTTATATGCATTGTAACCTGACATTTAACCTAACTCACATTAACTCTGATCCAGATCAGTCCCGCCATGAGGGATATAACAATGTATTATGTACAAAAAAAAAAAGAAAAAAAATCGCACCTCTCAAAGGTAGCACCCTGTTACTAATAGTTTAAGAGGCACTGATGGAAAGGCTGAAACTCCACAGGGAATGTCTTCTGCCATCAGATACACAACTCTTCTTAATTGCTTAATGATGGGAGCATTAGGGTTTACAGGCCACTCAGTTATCTAAAAATCTATATTTTTTAGAAAAAATTAACTTCTGTACCTGTGCTGCTTTTGAGTAATATAGGAGATTAATTAACAGCAGCAGAAAGAATTTCTCAGTTGAGAACCAAATACTATTATATTAAATCTTCTCTTTCAAAATTATTGTTTTTGATGGATGCAAAGAGGGTACCTGAGTCCTTGAAAAATGTTTGGCATAACAACTTGTTAAAATAGTATGAACTAAATGAGGCCCTTCTAGTGATAACACATTTTGTTATGAGGTTTTATTTAGCATTTAATAGTTGAGCAAGTTCTCCAAATGCACAACATACAAGAAAGCACAACCTTCACCAGGACAAGTGGAAGGAAACTGATTCACTGTATATAAAAAATCCATTGCATTATTTTGGGGAAAAAAAAAAAATACTTGTACAGAAAGTATAATGTAAAGTCACTGTAAGTTGCATCTCTCATGTTAATAACACATAAAGAATAATTATTCCTTTAATGGTTTTGTTTTCATATACAGAAATCTCACCAAAGGCTTAAATTGTTTTCTGAGGGCTTCAAAACTAAACCACTAAAATTGTTTTATACAGCTTAATAAACTGCATCTTATTAATGGAATGATCTTACTCTGGGAAAATGAGGATCACTCTGGAAATATTTATTATGTGTGACACTTATACAATTTATTCCAAATAAGCACAGATACACTGATTTTTGTATAAAGGAAAAGTGCACCAATGACCTACCTGTCATGGTCCCCAGGGTTAATACCCCTACAGGCTAGAGGAGGCACCACTCAGTGCTTCTAGCCCAGGCCAAGACCCATGCACCTGTTCACAATCTGAGAGCTGCTGAGGTATAAAAGGAGCAAGCGGAGGAGGACAGGTTGCGGATTCTTAATCAGCGTTTTTGATTGTGCTCTCTTACCGATCTGTAGTTCCCTGTTTCCATAGCTTGTTCCATAGGTGTTTATGTTCCAGTCCCAAGTGCCCATCCTGTCCACTCCTGCCTCTTGTTCTCTAGTCCTGGTCCAGTGTTCCAGTCCGGTATCTCGTCACGTCTCCGTGTTCTAGTCCTACTCACAGGTTCACTTTTCACTTCACATTGGCGTGCGAATACACCGTGTCTTTCTTCGTCCCGCATTACTTATTTGACCTCCACCTAGTGCTTTACAGTTTGCACTGTGCACTTCTACATATTCTCTGCACTTGGGGTCAATTCCCTTTTCGTCCAGGTTAGAACGTAACAACAACGTGCGTCCGTGTAGGACTCCCGTCCGGGTGCTACAGAAGAATCCACCTGCTCACATGACCTCAGCAGTACTGCATGAGCTCTCAAGTGACGGTGGAGGTAAACATAGAACCTCTCACTATGCACCAAAACACACTTCTCCAAATCACCGAGTGCTTGGTTGTGTTAAAACAACTAATATGCACCAAACCCCATTTTCCCGGTGTCAATCCGGTTGGTGCACAACCGTGCATGGAAGCACCCCAACCCCACCCCCCCTCCCCGTTCCCCAGCACTGAGCATCAGGCTGCACAGCATGACAGAGAACAGGTGAAAATACGTACCGGTCTGAACTGCATTTCGCTTGATGAGCCACGCACAAAACAGGCAGCAATTTGGTGCCACAAAGGACGATCGACAGAGGAAGAGAAAAGGTGCCGTTTCCAGCAGTATCTGTGTTTTTACTGCGGTGCTGAAGACCACATTCAGGTCTCTTGTCCAGTACGACCATCTGGTGGATCCTGACGACCCAATCTACTGGTGAGTGGTGTCTCTCACAGTGCCTCCTAGTTATTATTGTTGGCTACATTGTCATGGAGCTTGCAGACATGTGGGGTCAAGGCTCTGGTGGAGAGTGGTGCTGTCGGGAACTTCATAGATAGCGATGTCACTGCGTCTTGGGGTTTGCCCTGTACCCCATGCTCGAAACCCTTGGCTATTAGCACTATAAACGGAGAATCAATTGGGTCCGGGCGGGTGGAACACCATACCGAAACTGTCATTCTGCAGGTGGGGCCGTCTCATAAAGAACAGATCTGGTTTTATTAGGTCAAATCCCCCTTCAACCCCATTGTTCTAGGATTTCCATGGTTAATCACCCATGACCCTGTTTTTTCTTGTAGTACAGGTGAGCTGCTTTCTTGGGGATAGCAGTGTACAGAACACCTTCTGAATGTGCCTTGTAGTCCACATCCATAGAGAGTCCTAATGCAAATGTGCCCCTGTGGATTCCTGGGTAGTATGTAGACCTAGCAGAGGTATTTAGCAAGCATAAGGTTGCTGAACTGCTCCCTCATAGTCCTTGGGATTGTGCCATAGACCTTCTGTCTGGCACGACGCCCCCTAGGGGAAGGGTTTATTCCCTTTCCCAACCAGAACATGAGGCTATGGAGGCTTATATAGCGGAGGCACTGGAAGCTGGGATATTCCATCTATCCACTTCTCCGGCATCCACTGGATTTTTCCTTATGGAAGAGAAAGATGGGGGGTTGTGCCCTCGTATTGACTATCAGGGGCTGAATGCAGATACAGTTAAGTATCGTCACCCTTTACCCCTTATCACCTCTGCCCTTGAACAGGTCTCAGGAGCTAAGATATTGACAAAACTGGACCTCAGAAACGCAGACAATTTGATCCGTATTCGGAAAGAGGATGAATGGAAGACTGCTTTTAGCACCACCCTGGGCCATTATGAGTATCTGGTCATGTTTTTCGGCCTGGCCAATGCACCCGCAGTATTCCAGACATTTGTTAATGAAGCACTCCAAGATATGATTAATCGATCAGTGTTGGTTTATTTAGATGATATCTTGATCTTTTCCCAGTCTTATGAGAAGCATGTATCAGATGTAACGGAGGTTTTACAAAAGCTGGCAGCATATAAGCTGTACATGAAGGGAGAGAAGTGCCAGTTCCATATGGACTCGGTGGACTTCCTGGGTTTCGTCCTTTCATCCAATGAGGTTGCTATGGACCCTAAGAAGGTCTCAGCAGTCCTGTCCTGGCCACAGCCTAAGACTGTAAAAGACCTGCAAAGGTTCCTAGGGTTTGCAAATTTCTACAATTTCATAAGGAACTTCAGTTCCATTGCAGCCCCTTTGACAGTGCTGTTACAAGAAGCACCCAGGCAACTGACCTGGACTTCCGACGCTATACGGGCCTTTGAAGAAATGAAGAAGCGTGTTATCTCTGCCTCTATCTTAAAGCACCCTAATTCCAAGTTGCCATTATTCCTAGAAGTCAATGCATTGGAAGTTGGGGAAGGGGTAGTGCTCTCACAGCAGTGACTTATTGCCTTGGCTCCAAGAACAGCAAGGCTGATGCTCTTTCTCAGTTGTTGGAGGTTTCTCCCAGTCTCACACCACCGGACACCATCCTGTCACTGGCGCAGCTGGTAGCTCCTATTCGTTGGGCTTTGTTGGATGACATCAAAGCGGCCCAACTTCAGGAACCTGGTCCCAGAAAACAGACACAGGACAAGGGATATGTCCCGTCCACCGTGCAGTCTGAGCTCTTACACTGGGCCCATGATGGTCCCAGTGCAGGGCACCCTAGAATGAACCACACATGTAAACTGCTCTCTGAGTGCTTTTGGTGGCCATCCATGAAGCAGAATGTAAGAGACTTCGTCCTCGCATGTGCCACGTGTGCCTAGGCCAATGTTCCATGACAGCATCCAGCAGGGCTCCTTGAACCACTGCCAGTCCCAAATTGTCCATGGTCCCATATAGCAGTTGACTTCATGACTGATCTACCTAGTTCAGAGGAGAACACTGCAATACTGGTAGTGATCAATCGCTTCTCTAAAGTCCGTCGACTTGTTCCATTGAAAGGGTTGCCCACTGCCCTGGAGACTGCAGAATTGTTGTTTCAACATGTCTTCCACTTGTACAGCATAGCAGAGGATGTTGTGTCTGAGGGGACCCCAGTTCACCTCAAGAATCTGGAAGGCCTTCTTTTCTTTTTACTTAGGTGTCTCAGTCAGCCTCTCCTCTGGCTATCATCCACAGTCCAATGGGCAGGTGAAGCGCCACAACCAGGAGATTGGGCATTACCTGCAGAGATACTGTGGCAGGAACTAAACTGATTGGAACAGATTCCTCCCCCTGGGCAGAGTATGCCCAAAACTCCCTAATCCATTCCTCCACTGGCCTAACCCCTTGTGTGTGCTAGGTTGCCAACCTCCATTGTTCCCATGGACGGCAGAAACCAGCGAAGTGCTGGCTGTGGATGACTGGTAAAAGAGGATTGAATGGGTGTGGAAGTCTGCACATCGCCGACTCCAGGAGACTGTGTCCTCCCAAAGGGAGAAGGCCGTAGAAGGTTCACCTGCGTACTCATGTCACTCATTTTAAAAACACGGTGCATCCATGTTAAAATTTACTGGACTTTTCCTCCTATGGTAACTTCATTTGTTAAAATACTCTCTTAAGCAACAGGAACTGGGGCCTTCCTCCAGATTAAATATGGAATGTAGTGTAGAAACAGTCACCCATTTTTCACTTGTTTCGGAAGAACAAAGGAAACTAAACTGCACTGCTGCCTTTGGACACAAGTTCAAATGCCAGCTGTAGTATCCTTGAGCAAGGTACACACACACATTGACTGAAACCGCTTGTCCCAAGCGGGGTCGCGGCGATCTGAAGCCTATCCCGGCAACACAGGGCGCAAGGCTAGAGGAGGAGGGGACACACCCAGGACGGGACGCCAGTCCGTCACAATGCACCCCAAGTGGGACTCAAACCCCAGACCTGCCAGAGAGCAGGACCTGGCTAAGCCAGCTGTGCCACTGCACCCTCCTGAGCAAAGTACTAACCCTCAAATTCCTCCACGAAAATTACCTAACTGTACAAATCGGTAAAAAATTGTAACTTAGTATTGTAAGCTGATATGGGGGAAAAGCACCAGATAAATGTAAATAACTCTTCTGAATGTTTTATTTCTTTGTAAAATGTTTCCAAGATACAGAAACTAAGCTCAGCATTCCTTTACTGCTGTTCTTGTGTTGCTGCTGTCTTTGTGCATACTGTGTCTTTGAAAACATTATATACTTGCCTTCACTAGCATTCACAGTGTGTGTTTATAAGAAACAAAATCTTTGAATAGTTTTTTTTGTTTTGTTTTCTCTTGGGGTGTTCTTTGAATAACTCTGATGTACAGTATATTACAATATAAAAGAAAACGTATAACTGTCAACCTACCCCTGTATAGAGGGCAGCTGCTAACATCTATAAAACAGAGCTATTTATTATAAAAAATGGCTCCTTAGAAGTTTGTATTCAACTTTAAGAACCACAGCTGAATAGCCCTCATTGTGCAGAGTCACCATTCAACATCTCTTCACCTCGGTAGGATGCCCTTATTGCCTGCTATTTTATACATCCTCACAGTTGTGTGATCAAATCCTTCTGGTCCAGTCGTTATAAAACACCTGGTATGCATGTGCTCCTGCTTATGTCAGAGCTGTAATTTTTATATTTTTTACCCTTTGCTCCATTTAGAATACTTCATAACAGTTGGGCTGACACATACACATTGTCTGAAACCACTTGTCCCGAGTAGGGGGTCGCGGTGAGCCGAAGCCTATCCTGGCAACACAGGGCACAAGGCTAGAGGGGGAGGGGACACACCCAGGATGGGATACCAGTCCGTCGCAAGGCACCCCAAGTGGGACTCAAACCCCAGACCCACTGGAGAGCAGGCCCTGGACAAACCTGCTGCGTTGCTACACCGCTACGCCACTGCGCCCCCCTTCAGTTGGGCTGACACAATCCTAAATTCAAGGTCCTCTTACTTTCCCTGAGGCAACTCAAAACACCAAGGAATGATGGTTTTGTGATAACACTATACCCAACACCTGATGCAAGCAAAACCTCAAATTCTAAAAATATAAGAATATTTTTAGATTTTAATGAGTGCTCCGCAGATGTCTTTTTTCTCATCCAATACTTGTTGATTCTGCAGTCAAGTGAACAACTTATGATGTGGTCTCACACACACCACAAAGTACCTGTTCAAAGCACTGGGGTCTACAAATGATTCCAACCTACATGTTGCCCTCAATCCCCTGCCCACCCTTACATCTTTCATAATCCATTTTCTGTAAAGTGGTATAAACTATGAAAGAGACAGCTCATAAAAGGTGACATGAGTATCAAATTATCTTTTCAAAATTCATTGGGATGCAATTCCACTTTCTTGTGTTTGTTTTTACCACCTTAATACAAATGCATATTAAATTGACTTGTTTAAGTTACAAATTCCTAACTCTGTTCTTTCTTCTTGTTGACCATTGCCTCGCTACATAAGACTTGAGGAGGCCGGTTGGTGGTGACAGCCCAATCCCATGCTGACTAAAGATGATGACCAACTGCCATGATGGATAAGATATACCATGCTGAGCTGGGAATTCAAGATATCATATAGCAACAATATCATTATTACTTGTTAACTTATTAACTGTCTTAGAATTGTTACTTAATCTAGAATGCTCAGGAGGGGTGGGCAACAACTGGCCCTTGGACCCTCAGAGGTTTTTCTCTCCCTCGATTTTCAGTTGGGAGTTTTTGTTCCTTTCCTCCGTGGCCAGTAGGCATACTTATAGCTTTATAAAAGTACTATATTATGGTAGTCATTAGTCAACTGTCTTCTTTGTTTCTTATCTGATGTATTTGTTGTGCTTGCCTTATGCTTGTGTTAAAGTGCTCTGTGTCACTGCATGAGAAGAGCGCTCTATGAAAAATAAATTGATTTGAATTGAACTGAATTGAATTAGGGCAATGCCAAAAACATTCTCTTGGAATTTTTGGAAAATACCCAGTTTAACCGACCTCACCACCTTGCACATGAAGTCCCAGAGAAAACATCCGGCATTGCCACTGCACAACTCAGGACCAAGGGGCTCAATCTCCTCCTCAACCACCACATCGACTCATAGCGTTCCAAGATGGGTATTTCATTGAGCATGTGAAGTGGGCACCTCCCGTAGTCGAGTAAGCCCAACGACATCTCAAGAACGATCAACAGTGAGTTCTTGTCCTAGACCCATCGCCCTCAGCACGTTAGACACCCTCCACCACAGCAAACAAACCAGCTCCACAAACTTAAACTATTCCATTTAACACCACCACACCTACTACGAAAAAACTGTTTCCCCATCTGCCACCAACTTTATAAACCCTTACAAACTACCCTCTGACCCACAACCCCAACTAACCTGCTCTCTTCTCATCCATAACCACTGACTCGCCGTCTTAGCAGCTTCAGACAGCTCCTTCACCACCACCCTTAGCTAGCAGCCTCTAACACCAAATTCCACCAACAGTGATGTAACTGATTTAGGCACAAATCCCCAATGCCTACCTTTACTGGTCTCACATGAGTGCGCCACCCACAGTTCCTTGCCTCCACCACCAAATTCACATACTTTTAACATTTTCCATTTAAACATACGGATATTAATGGTCTTCTCCTCTCCCAGTTCTCTAAACACTGTGGTTTTTAAACATCAGATCAATCAAGAAACTTCTCTCTGTTCTCAGTTTCTTTGTCCATATTAATCTTATCCTGTTTTCTTGTGCTTTCAGTATTTTCCCCAACAAGTTGTCCAAATTTCAAAACAGACTAAATTTTTCATTGTGGAAAATTTTTCAGTTCCCCAGTTGTTTCCAGACAAACTTTTTTTTATTGTGCTATAAGTGTGTGATGTGACCTTTGGTATTCACCGTTTTCTTTTAAACTGGAATAACCTGAAACCTAACCATCACAGTGTCACACGGAACCGAGGACGCGGGGATGGCTGGACCCAAGTGCAGGATCATTTGTCAGGAACCAAGGGGTCAGGCGAGTTCTCATTGTCAGGGATGGGTGAAGAGTTGGGCAATCGGTGGTCAGAGTGGGAGCAAGGATCCATGGAGGAAGTCAGGAGACAAGGTAAATAGTCAGAAGGCGGGGAATGAAGAATAGGAGCTAGGAACAAAGGAGAACAGGACATAGGTGCAAAAGGGACAATTGTCTCAGCGAGATTCCGCGAGTGTGAAAGGGCTGAGGATGGTCTTTTAAAGGAGAGTGCTTTGATTATCGTCCGGTGCTTGATCTGTGTCAGGTGCTGTCGATTGTGATGCGGGCATGGACATGACACAGAGTGAGTCCCAGACTCTCTGCAAAATTTTTGTGTTATGGAAAGTATCAAAAACAAAAATTATGTACGTGTGTTAAAATCTGCTTTTGCCTATAACAATCCATTTTGTGATAAAACTGCACTTTGTTCATGTTTTGGAAACAGGTTTCTTAATTAATTAATGTTAATAAAAGAGCATACATACAAACTCTCTTTTATATCTGTTTATTTTGTGGAAAAGCAGTGTTAAAAAAATACATACTGTTTTGGAAAAAAACTTCTAAATTATTATGGTCATATTACGATCTATATATTGAACACATACTCTTTTAATCAAAAAAAATTTTTAAAAATCCCAAATATTAGTCATATTCCCCCCCTTATTAGTACCTTATTCAATGCATGCACATGTAGAACCTATAACAGCCATCCTTTTCTTTATTTTTGTCTCCATAATGCACCTCAATGTGGTTGGTTTTCTTTCTGAAACCTTTCTGACAGTTAATTTTGTCTCCTTTCACCCTGATGGAAATTCAACACTAAGTCAATATTCTGAAATATACTGTCACTATCATTTTAACAATGCCTGCATTTGTCCTTGCTGGACACAGAGAAGCAAGCTTGTATTAAGAGACTGAGTGAAAATGGGGACTATTCTGAGACCAGGTCATATTTACACACACACCGTCTGAAACCACTTGGCCCAGAACGGGACACCAATCCATCACAAGGCACCCCAAGCAGGACTGGAACCTCAGACCCACCAGAAAGCAGGCCCTGGCCAATCACGCTGCGCCACTGCACCCCCAATCATATTTACATTTTACATTTATTTACTTATTTAGCTGACACTTTTCTCCAAAGTGACTTCCAATGAACTCTATGTAGTGTTACCAGCCCACACACCTTATTCACCAAGGTGACTTATACTGCTAGTACTGTACACTACTTATAATGGGTCACTCATCCATACATCAGTGGAACACACTCTCTCTGTCACTCACACACTATGGGTGAACCTGAACAGGATTATCTTTGGACTGTGGGAGGAAACCAGGGGACCTGGAGGAAACCCACGCAGACATGGGGAGAACACACAAACTCCACATAGACTGAGTGGGGATCGAACCCATGTCCTCTCACACCACCCAGGCACTGTGAGACAGCAGTGCTATATAAAGTCACACAGATACCAACAAGTTCTGTTGTTAGATGTGAAGCATTTTAGTCAAAGAACCATTGCTGATTACAGTATACATTTTTTTTTTTTTTACCAGAAATAAGCACATACTGTCATGCTAAAGTGAAAATGAACAACTGACTCAACAATGCCTCCCTTTCTGTGATGGCCTCTCAGTGGGAGACCAGCAGATAATGTGGCTAAGTCACCGTCAGTCATCAATCAACCCCCAGACAGGCTGTACCAAGTACAGCACAAGGAAATTAAATCTAGGAGATTAAGTCCAAAATAATAACTAGCAGAATTAATATAAACAAAACCCACGAGAAAGATAACCCTTGTAGAGAGAATGTGGCAAGAAATTATTTCAGCCTATCAGCCATTAAACAACTAAGAATGTCTGCTTCACCATGTATTCAGTCAGTCATTACCAATATTAGTTTTCACCTTAACACAGTCAGCGAGACAACAGCCACTGTGCATTTTCAAACCAACTGGTTGCCGCTATTCTTGACACCACCATGAAAGAATTTATCCTGTTTATTGAGTTCTATATTACATAACAGTCAAAGAGCAGTGTAACTTTAAGGCCAGTGTTCAAGTGTGTATTTCTCTGTGATTTTAACCAAAACAAATAAAACTTCAAAGAACAATGAGACAAAGAATGCACTCCGTTTTTTTCCAGTAATTTATACCAGACTGCCTAAGACATTTGTCGTCTTGCACATCTCTAATCTCGTTATTACTGAACTTTCTTTACTAATATGATAAATGATGATTTATGATAAAACAACTCAAAAAACAATGTAAAATTAAGAAGAGGTCATCATATGTTGTTGAAAAGTCTGAGCCTGATTAGCTTATGTCTTTGTAACTGGTGAAAAATCTGTGCGTGATTGGCTCATGACTTCTACATCATTATTAAAAAAGGCTGCACCTCAATGGCTTATGACCTTTGTATCATCTGGGAAAGGTCTACCCTGAAACACCCAAAAAAAGTGTAGTACCAGGAGCAGTAAGTCAATATAGGTAATATGGGTACAACTTTTCTACAGCCATTATAGCAAAAATCTATAAGTCGGACGTTCATATACCAGGGTATACAACAAGTGACAGAAGGCAATTATATTTTCAAGTGTGATGAATAATGAATATCATATAAGACTGATCAACACAGCAAGCTTCCAAGAGTCAATAGTCCAATATCAAATGGGAGTATTCATTCAATCAACAGTCCTTGATATAATAGCCATTTTAATCATGATCTTTGTTTCACCGAATAAACAAATACAGGAAAGTTACTTGCCGTCATTACTGACAATTACTTCTGCAAATGCAGGATCGTGGTGGTCAACAGAATACCCCGGAAGCACAGGGTTATAGGCTAGGAAGGGTACACTTTAGAACTGACTCTTGACAATTGATCACAGGGTAGCCACATACACACAATGAGCAATTTGGAGTTCTAAGTTCACCTGAAATGCATGTCTTTAGGCTGTAGAAGGAAACTGAAGCACCCAGAGGAAACCCACACAGAGGGAGAACATGCAAATTCCATACAGACTGAAGGAGGACAGGAAGTTGGCTTGATTGTACAGCTCCAGTACTATGAGGCACCCACAGTACTGACTGAACTATAATACGGGCCCACAGATAAACCAATGTCTATATATAAACAACATGAAACATGACTTTTTAATTACATTTTTGTTCTCATTTTATGCCAGAATATTTCTGAAACTAAATTTAAGAACTAAAATGCTTGTAGAAAGTGTTTACAAATACATTTTCACATAAAACTTCATAAGAACACCTTGTCCGTGCTCTTTCTATCCAAAAGCATTTAACTCCTGGGTACCAGAGTCTAATTTGAACTTCAAAGGAATGAGAGAGGAGCTATGATGCTGGTGGGAGACTGCATAGCCCGGGGGATGGGAGGAAACTGGGGCATGACAGAGCAAGAACCCAGCAAGTTTGAGGAGAAAGGCAGTGACTGCACACTGTGTCTGAATCCTCAGAACCTTCATGCTTCCCTCCTTTAAAGATTCTTCAGTGAGTCTGTAGCCAGGACGTTACACAGGTATACATCAGTTTTAATTATGTGTTGTGGCAGATGAATCTGACAGGAAATGCTGGGTAGGGGGAATTCTAGGAGACTAACAGCTCTTCACATGAAAGGGCATGCCCAAAGGTGACTCTTTCAGACACATTAGTGCCACAGCAGAGAACAAGCAGTGGTGAACTATGATATGAATGTGTCGTGCACTTAAAAAAAAAAAAAAAAAAAAAAAAAAAAGAAACTAAATTGTCTCATTTGTTACCTCTTTCCTGAACTAGCAGTTATAACATAAATCACCTGTCAGCAAGATGGACAGAATTTTATAAAACATTTTATTACTATGTATATATCTAAAATACTGATGAACTTTAGAGCTCATAAGCAAATGAAGAATATATTCCATGCATATTACTGTTTCATTTGTCTGTCATATGAGCAACAAACCACTGAGAAACCTAGATATTGTACACACTGCTGTATCTCAGACTGATTTCCATCATCCTAAAAAGAAGCTTAAGCGATTATCATTGATGAAGGATAGAAATACAACATAATTAATACATACAAGACCTACAAGCTCAATGCTCGTTTACTTGAACTTTCATGTTTTTGCCATACAAATCAAGCTAATTTCTACTTTCATAATTTTCTTGGCTGCTGTCTCCTTGGCATGCCGGTAGACTCAGGCAGAAGGCAGGCAGAGCTGTGGAGGGGAGGGGCAGACGAGTTGCCAGCTTTCATAGTTCTGGAGTAGAATCTCCACAGTAGTAACAGCATACCAGTTGGCATTCAGTGCCAAGCCTCAATGCAGGAAACTTACTCCACCTTTAATTAGGTCTACCAAGGAAGGGCTCATGTCTGCAGTCATAGGAGGAGGGTACCTAGGGGGCCAATTAGACCAAAATGAATTTCAGTTGTCAAAAGTGCAATGCTCATATAGTACTTCTTTCATGTGTCAGTTTAATATCTTAAAAATAAACAAACATTATAACAACACTGTTTTAAATCAAAAATTTAACAGCCATTCACACATTCATAAAAGGAACAAGGGAACAAAAATAATTACTTTCTGCAACATATTTCATGTCATCTTTCAATGTTTAAACATTATATAATTGCAGCTGAGGTTGCAGTTGGTTGCCTCATACTGTTAGTTTCAAATACTGCACTGCATCATTTAAATCATTCACATTTAGATAAAAAAAGTCTGATCCACAAGTGTCAAAATCATTTCAGAACGCAAGATAACATTTTTCCCCCAAAACAATTTGCCTGCATTAACTGGATGTTTGACCATCAGTATGCTTTATTTCAGGTTACATCATTATATTGGCAGATATGTTTTCCCTTGTAATTTATGAACTGAAATTCAGATTATTCAGGTGCATGAAAGGGAACTGTACTAATACTGTATTTGAGAGCCAATTAAACAAAAACCAACACACACTCCAACCTGCTACAGACTGGGTTTGACATCCCTGGAGGAACCCATGAGTTGTATGGAAACACCCTGCAGCTGAAACCCATGAGGACAATTCAAATCCCAGTGTTTTTGAGGTGAGAGGACTGAAAACCCATGATGGCAGCCTCAGCACTCCTAACAAAGATTAACAAACATCCAGGGAGAAGCTAACTCTGGCCTGTTGCTGTTGACACTGCTGGTTGCTGACCAAAGAAAAAAAATTTAAGCACACCACTGGGTCACTGGAGCAGTTCACAGCCCACAGGACAAATTAAATCGCATATGGACTACATGGAAGCATCGTTCACGACCGCATGATAATTACAATAAACTTTACAGGTGTGGATGGCTGGTTTGATTTGAATGAATTCTAAACTGTTTACAGGTTTTAAGACATAAAGCACTGGTTATTTGGGTGGGATTTGTGGGGATAAGAAATTTGTATAACTTGCTCTCACACACACACACTTTCAGAACCACTTGTCCCATACGGGGTCACGGGGAACCAGAGCCTACCCAGTAACATAGGGCATAAGGCCAGAGGGGGAGGGGACACACCCAGGACGGGACACCAGTCCATCACAAGGCACCCCAAGCAGGACTCGAACCCCAGACCCACTGGAGAGCAGGACTGTGGTCCAACCCACTGCGCCACCGCACCCCTGCTGACTTGCCATCATCTATACTGAATTAAATCATAAGAGTGCCATCACATGGATATGCTTTTTTTTTTGGGGGGAATAATCCTCTTTGGATAATATAGCATTTAACAACCTGTGCTTATTGTGGAAACCTGTGTAATGTCATAGTAACAATTACAAAAGAATTGTTCTGGCAGGACCCTGAACAGCAAGGCTGATTGTGGAAGGAAAACAGAGCACCAATAGGAAACTCACAAAAATGCAAACCTGACCCTGGAGACAGATTAGATTCATTAATTTCATGTAAATGTATAATCAGCCTTATCTCAGAGTGACACATTCTCCAGAGTATCACATCAAAATTGCAACTATGAATAAGCATTACTGTTACTCTTTATTTAGCTGATTCCTTTATCCAATGTCACATTATTACATAAGTATACAATGGTTTACCCATTTAAAATACTCAGGTATTGTCACTGAAGCAATTCAAGGTAAGTACTAAAGCACAAGAAGGGATTCATACTCAGGACTGTACCTTTACTCATCTGATCTTCCCCAAAACAACTTAACACTTAATCGATATAGAAAAAAAGAACTTCTTTTCAGAGTGGACAATCGCTGTTAAAATAATACTGTCTCAAGGTTCCCACTGAACAGGTGGGAGTTTCTCTTAGTGTTATTACATTTTGAGTTATTGTAATAGTGGTGTAAACTTACATTTTGTTTTAAAGCAGTGACTGCCCTTACCTTTCTGTAGACAAGCATGTTTGGGGATTCATCCACCACCCCATTGCCATTCTGGCCACAGCTGTTTCTCTGAGCCATGGTGGGAATTGTTCAGTAGGCCTGATATTGTTCAGTGCTCTGGAGAGAGACCGTTACACAGAAATGGAGGATTATGCATGAATGAACTACATCAAATACAGATAAATTTAATGCTATTTGATTGTTACTAGGTCAGTATCATAATGATGATGTATGGGCTTTATTATTATTATTATTATTATTATTATTATAACCAGTTTTGCAAACAGATCTTTTTAGTTTCAGCAACTACCCATACTATGCTGTCTGTGTTTGATTGTCAGCATGTCAGAAGTGATCAAAAAGACATAATTTACTCTAACAAATACGTCAAGCCATTAAACAAGCAGCAAATTCCAATATCTTTTACTGGAAGGCAGCTACATGATGTACATGTGCCAAGGCAAAGAGAAGGTGGGACAGTGATAATTTATTTAAAAGCGACGCATTTCTGCATTTCCCGCCAACAATGTCGGAGCAAATTCTTTATTTGTACATTTTTGGCAGATGATATTTCCATTACTACTTACTTAACCGTAGGAGCACCACGCAGGTGTCACCTAGGAATACCAAAGAAAGATTTCTGCATTTGAATTTGCAAATATAAATTTGTCTGCCATATGGATTTGCCTCACTGTGACAAGTCTTCTGAATTTGCTTCCTGAGGCGGGAGGCGATTCAATCCAGGACCGGGGGCGGAGGAAGAGCTAACACATGATCATGAGCACGCAGCACCTAGCTAGTCTGTCATGACTCAATAAAACATAAAACTGATAAACCTATAGCCTATAGTATAGGCTATAATATAAATAAGCTTCGTTCGACTTTTTGATTTACCTCAGGACACGCACAATCTGCCGGCCAGTGGTTGAGCGAAGCGCAGGTCGTCAGCTGGAAGACGCTGGAACGCAGCGGCAATTCATTGGCACCCACTCCAGTCTGGCACGAGACACGCACTCATACTGCTTACCTCGGCTGAAAGCAAGCGGGATAAGGCGCGCGACACAGGCGGCTTTATGTGAGCGCGCTTTACGTATAGGCGATCACGTGGCCAAGGATCGGACGTCAAACTGTGGCGAGATGCAAAAAAACGTAACGTGACGTATTGATTCTCTACACCAGTGCAGAAGTGGATGTTTATTTTCCCTAGATAGTTTCGCCAAAAGTCCACAGGTAGAATTTGAACAATAATGTTAGCTGCACTCTGTTATTATTTATCCATTAACGTTGTGAATAACATATCATAGTTAAATTATTTTTTCTTCTAGGTTTTCTTCACACATGACTGGTCTGCTCTGTGTGTTGTCCCCGTTCTGGTTCTCCGAGTAATAATTCAAGCAGTGCGAGAAGCCTGCTATTACTCCAACTTCTGGAAGGAGGGGTGGTATTACTTTCGTTTCCTAAATCTCATAAAATCTTCTAATCAAATTATACACTATTTTCTGTATTAATTGATGCGAAAACAGCAGACAGTAGTGTTTCGGACTGTCACTGCAGTCCTCAGGTAAGGTTCAGGTTCCAGTCCCACTCCTGCTGCACTGCCTTGATCAGGTGTTTACCCTCAATGAATAAGTAAGAATCCTCTGCTGCATGAATGGGTAAATAATTGTGACATTGCCTGTCAAACACTGTAGGTCACCTTGGACAAAGGCATCAGTAAAATAAAAGTGTGATTAATAATATCAGTCACCAAAAACTGTGAACTTTCAGTTTCACTTTTATTCAGTAAAGATTAATATCCATAACAGAATAGATTTGTAGCTGCCTTTGAGAAAATAAGCAAGTTAAATGCAAGAGTGAAGTGATGTGGTCACAAAGTCTTTTCAGTTATACAGGTGGAAGTACAAGTAGGAGATTAAAGGTAGCGTAGTGGTGGCTAAGGACTTACAACCTGCTGCGTGCTGATTGAATACCTACTCCTTTTTACAACTTAAACATGCTATTTGCCCTACTTTATGCCCAAAAAATGAACTTGTAGGAAGCTGGTAAATTAAATTACAGTAATAGACATATCAACCATTATGTTTTATCCTTGGAATCAAGGGAGATGCTTCAAACCACTGAGGACTTACATGAATTAATTTAGCTGACATGTTTCTCCAAAATAGGGGTGCGGTGGCGCAGTGGGTTGGACTGCAGTCCTGCTCTCTGGTGGGTCTGGGGTTCGAGTCCCACTTGGGGTGCCTTGCGGCGGACTGGCGTCCTGTCCTGGGTGTGTCCCCTTCCCCCTCTGGCCTTACGCCCTGTGTTGCCGGGTAGGCTCCGGTTCCCCGTGACCCCGTACGGGACAAGCGGTTCTGAAAATGTGTGTGTGTGTGTGTGTGTGTTTCTCCAAAGCAACTTAAAATACTAAGCCATCTACAAGTATACACCCATTTAGACCAGAACCTTTTCAGTTAATTTATTTGTGGAAGAGTAATACTGCAGTCATATGGGATTTGAACCCACAACCTCTAGATCTGGGGGGAAGGTACTAGCCACTATATTACCAGGTGCTGTTGATATGTTGACCAAGTTTCCTCCGTAGCAGTGACAGAAATTCAACCTGGACCTGTTTCAAGGTGAGAAACAACGGTTTAATGAAAAAAAATTTTCTTGACTTTTTTAGAAGCTATGCTTTCATCCACAGAGCAGCCACAAAGTGAATAATCAATACATTAAAGATTGTAACTCATGTTTTAATTGTATTTTAATGTTTTACTGAAAAGGAAGCAAGGACATTTATAAACCAATTTTGATGTGGAGAACTCATTTACAGCAAATTTACTGTACACCCAAGCAACAATGAATTACATTTATATGTGTTATTAGAAGATATTATTAATCCAAAGTGATTTACATAGGTTTACATTGCAGTGCATTCCTCATAACATCCACAGCAAAGTTAATTTTCAGAATGAACCAGCTTGTGATCTTCCACACTCTTTCAGATATTTGTTTACTTATCATAGAATGGAGATCTCCTTGTTTTACTGAGACACAGAACTGACTTAACTTTGAATTTATACTTTGAACAGGGATTTACTGAATAAGTCAACAGTATAATATATACTTGAATAATATTAACTTTGAATAAGGTATTGCATGAGATTGATATAGCATGCATCTCAGAAATAACAGCCCCAAACACTAGACTTTGTGTAACACCTCACTAAGTTATATCACACTTTACAATATTGAAAAATGGAAAAGTTTTATTGAAAAGTTACTTAGTTTCTGGGGGGTGCAGTAGTATAGCTGGTTGGGCTAGGGTTTGCTGTGTGGCGGGCCTGGTGTTCAAGTCCTGCTTGGGGTGCCCTGTGGTGAACTGGTGTCCTGTCTGAGGTGGATCCCCTCCCCTCTAGTCTTGTGCCCTGTGCTGCTGGGTTAGGCTCCAGTTTGCTGCAACCCTGTTTAGGAAAAGTGGTTGTAGACATTGGGTACATGTTGTATTCAGCTTCTTCCAGCTTTTTTCTTCTCTAGAGAGACTCTTGCAGTACAGATATAGCCCTTCTGGCACACTGAGTAAAGTGACCAAGATGATATGGTTCATATTAAATATTCCTCCAGCCAGTTACAAGTATGCAGGCAAAGATTAAGTAATTTAACCTCAGATGATTTATATTTCATACTCTGACAAAGGGTGATAGTTGTCATTTTAAATACCACAGACCTGCAAAGACTTTTTGGAAATAAACATTTACGTGTGTCTTGGGGACCTACTGGCACAGCGGGTAAAGATGGTACCTCACCCCTCTTGATCTGCTCAGCTAGTGTGGGACTTGAGCGTGGGTGTCTGGAGTTCACATGTTTTTCCCAGTATTTGCATCACCTATACTCATCCATGGAGGAAGACGCTGGCAAACCACTGCAGTATCTCCCTTGCTTTGGAAACCATGCAAGGGGTTGTTATAAGTCAAAGTCAACTTAATGGCATATCATCCATATTTTAATTATTCCTAAGGTACTCTTGGTTTTTGGAATTCAAAAGCTAGCTTTTAAACAATACATAGGAATTTTGTTTGTTTGTTCGTTCGTTCATTCATTCATTCATTCATTCATTCATTCATTCATTTGTTCATTCATTCAATATTAAACCACATATTAAACATACTCATTTGGACTAAGAAGTTACGCTATTTCCCAACTACTTCAGGTTGTGCAAAAATGTACCAAATATAGCTATTTATATCACCTTCACAGCCCCGTGGAAACTTAAACTATAAAAGTCATACAAATAATCGGAACAAATAGACACACAGATGTCAAAGAAGTCATACAATACCTTGCATAAAACCAATTGCAGTTCTGTGAAACTGTGACCCTCTTGACCTTTGGAAACTGCCAAACTGCAGTTTATCAATAATCTTAGTCAGATAAGAAAACCTTTTCTATAGAATTTCCTGCTGGAACAAGTAGATGATCATGCCACTGGATCGAGAAGGGGGTTCTCTTTTCAGTCACTGTATACTGATATCCTTATATCATTTAGTCACACCAAACCAAGGGGTACAAAATTATTTGATAAATTAACAGAACAACAAGTGATAGACTCTCAGTGTGATAGAATAACCAAAACACCTGAAAGTGGAGTAGATACCATGGCAGCTTATAACAGGCACTGGTTGTGGATTTCATGCTTCTGTTCCACTACTCAGCAAGTTTGGCTCCAGAAGACTGCTCAGTTTTAACATCAGGTTTGTTTGGATGAACTTCTACTGAACTTGGGTTCATCTCCCCTGTGGCCACTAAAGAGACCTGTGGTCATATTGTCAAGGTTGTCCACATCTTTCACACATATATGTGCACACATTGGATACAAAATACATCTAGATACCTTTGTAGATAAACATTATTCATTTTGCTGAAATGCTTCGAGATTGTTTCACTGGGAATTGAGCTGTTTATTATTCCATTTTGATTCATCTCTTAAGCTCATGTAAGGTGTAAATGTTCATGCACCATAACTTTATGATCATGCTTGGATAAGCCTTTACACAGCTGCTATTCCTGTATTGTACATAAATGTCTGTGTACCTTAAAAAAATAAATAAATAAATTGTAGGAAGGTGGTCAGGATTCATCTGTTCTGAGTTTTATGCAGCTTCTCGTGTGATGAACACTGGTGCATATAGTTGAAAGAAACTAACTTTACTTAAGAATAAGATGTCTGCAACTATGTCTCTTTCACCTAATGTAATGCACAAAGTGTATTCTCTGAGATGCATGTTGCTTTGGAGAAAAGCGTCTGCTAAATGAATAAATGTAAATGTTAATGATTGATTGATCAGTTTTTTTTAATGGTGGATCAATGATAGATTATTCATGACAGTTCAAACATCAGGAGTGAATATACAATTAAATACAGTTGCACATGCTGGTACCCACAGGAAAATGTGTATTAGCCTTCATATTAAAAATGTCATTCAATTCTCCTGGACAATCTGATGACAGTTCTCCAGTCATAATCTATTTTCCAACCCTGAAGCTAAAAAGCCTTTCAGCCAGAGGCAACAGGAGGATCTCAAGGTCTTGAACAGTCAAAATCATGAAAATGTTACTTCTACACATATTTGTTTGACTCTCATTTTTGTCAGTGTTGTGAGTATACATGGTGTGCTGATTTTTTGGCTGGACTTAATTTCTCTGTTAAAGTAGTTAAATGGATTTCAACTCACCAAGCACTGTGGCTGAAAAGCTTTTCTAGTTCACAGAAATAATTTTCTAAGATTTTATGTATTTAAAATTGGCCTTACCAAACTAATTTAACATTACAGCCTAATTAACCTGTATGACATAGTATCTAATAGGCAGAGATTTCCCCTCTTTCTTTTTGTTTTTTTTTTTAGTGGTATTATCATTTCTCTTTAAAGTGACAAACTGCATATGGATTACAGATTATTGAGTCATACATGCCCTACTTCTTCCTCCATTATGCAACACATCATGCAACTTAATGCAAACGCTTCTCATATTTCCGCCACAGGGTATGTGCAGAGGACGGTCTTAAAAAGAAGGTCATTTTACTCATTTCATGCTAACTGTGAAGTTAGACACAGAGAACATGAAGACTGACTTAAGAGAGGTAAAAAAGGATGACTTTAGTTCTCATATTATACCTTTTTGTCATAAATTACTGTAAATTATGACATTCAACTGTATCTCAGTTAAACTGCTAAAAAAACTGTCAACTGTGTCAGAGTCAATCCTTGATTGACTATACATAGAAAACCCAGGTTTTTGCTGTAAAGTCATTTCAAAAGCATCAATGTACTGTACCAATCCTGTCATTGTAAGTAGAAGAAATTAGAGAAATTGCATGGCAAATGGTCTGGAACTGAAAACCAGCATCTGGCCTCCTAAGAATGAAGCATAAATTACAACATGATAAAGTACTGTACATCACACACAGTCTGAAACTGCTTGTCTCGAGCGGGACTGCGGCAAAACAGAGGCTAACCCGGCAACACAGGGTGCAAGGCTGGAGGAGACACACCTTAGACAGGATGCCAGTCAGTCACAAGGCACCCCAAGCAGGACTTGAATCCCAGACCTGTCAAAGAGCGGGACCTAGCCAAGCTCGCTGTGTCACCACACCCCCTAAAGTACATCAGTGATTTAAAAAAAACTTTCAGGAAACCAGTTAAATACATAGAGTAGCAGATGTTTCACTGTTTTTCTGATACACCTGCTTATGGTGGTATTTATGGCATCTGGCCCATATTCTCACCAAGAATGGTGACTTTTAGCCTCGTTCCATCTTTAAGTGCGTTTCTGGCAATTGTCATCTCCTGCAGAGTGTAAATGATTATGGCATTCATTTTACACACTTTTTACACACTTACACCAATATTCGGATCTCCCCAGGCTATCCTACAGCTTATTTTATAAGTCCTTGACAGGAATTTTATAATGATTTAACCAAATGCAGAAGAGTATCTTTTCTAGAGTAATTCAGAGTATCCAATGCTCAGGAATACTAAAGCTAACTGAAGGTTAGCTATTGTTCAGTAATATATGACATTTCTAAAGGCAACTTAGGGCATGGACTTGTGAAAAGTGAGCTTATAATAACAGTACTCGCTCTACGCATTTTGTCTTTCCTGTGTTTTTCGTATCTTACAAATGTAATGTGACAAATCTGGATATTTAGGTAATAAAAATAAATTCACTTGTTTGACAAATATACTCCTTTTACATTAGAAGATCATGAAGTTGACAGTAAGACCCACTATCAGTTATTTTTAATTTAAAAGATACAACTTGCTAAATTACCAATTAAAGTTCCTAATTTACTACCCGAGTTTTACCAGCTTTTGCCTGCATTTACTGCCCAAGTTGTGTCACAGCGCCTGGGTGGTGTGACAGAACGTGGGCTCAGTCTTAGTGGAGTTTGCATGTTCTCATCATGTCTTCCCTGGTTTCCTCCAGGTGTTCCGGTTTCCTCCTACAGTTCAAAGACATGCTGTTCAGGTTCCCGCATGGTGTGTGAGTGACAGAGAGAGTGTGTTACACTGATGTATGGATGAGTGACCCATTGTAAGTAGTGTAAGTCACCTTGGTGAATAACGTGTGTGGACTAATGACACTACATAGAGTTCAGTGGAAGTCACTTTTGGAGAAAAGCATCTGCAGAATAAATAAATGTAAATGTATTACTAGACAGAAAATTTGTCTGTGTTCACAGTGGCCTTTCTTCAGCAAATGACCTTATGCAGCCATCTAGTGGTATGCTGACAAGAGATAAGCCAAAACCCCTTACACCAATGCAGAATAAATTCACGTATTCATGATTACGTGGTTGAAAGGTATAAAGAGCCCACTAATCTCATTGTTTAATTGAGCGTAGTAAAACTAATCTGTAACATTTTAAATGTTCCCTTGTACAGTTTTATTTCATCCTACTTATGGTGAATGTATACTTGTCTATTTATGTGGCTGACATGGACATTTTCACTGAAAATAAATTGTTGAAATGAAATTCATACTTCTATTTAAACCGTTCACACACACACACACACAGAGTATACATACAAGTGTGGCAAAAAGTGTGGGTGAATTTATTGCGTGAATTGAGAATTCTGAATTACTTCTTTAAAAACATGAAACATAATTTCATGTATTTGCAAAAAATTCTAACCCATTTCTATACCTTCAGGTTAAAAGTACAAACCCACTGCACTTGCTGTTATGTTTATGTAAATGTAGCCACTAGACAGACATTCAGTTATGTGCCATATGTGTGTAAAGAAACATTTCCTATGATTTTACTCACCATATTATATCCCCATACACATCTTATACATCTTATTTTTGCTACCAGATTATTTCTTTATTTTTCTTCCAATTAATAAAATTTTTACTGCAATTAAATTATTTGTAAGTGTTCAGAATTGCAATATGGCAAGCTATTACTTATATGTTTCACAGCCCGGACCATGGCCCAGCAGAGTGTACCTGATGAGAATTAGGAGCAAGTGTAAAGGAAGCAACTCCACCCCTCTTAAGAGGTGGAATCTCATAGAGGCAGTTGCCTTACCTGTGTTCCTACCTGCATCCAGCACCCTGTTTTCTGCATCCTGCCCCCTGCTCCTGCCTCCTCCAGTTTCGTCTTCGCCTGGACCTGTATCACGGATAAGGTTTGCACCTCAGCTTGGACCCGCGCTTTGTTCTTTGACTTCGACTTCGGATTTGCCCCACACCACAAACCATCTCCTTAAATAAAAACTGCACCCTCTCGTTTCCCTGTTTTCTCTGTGTATGACAATATGAATGTAATCCATTATTACTGTATTCCATTTTCTTTGTAATATAGGCCTTGCGTGAGGTGGACTTGCTGTGATTAAAGAGATCCAAACATTTAATGTCTCAATGAGTTCTTTCTTTGTACATCCAGCAGGTGGAGAAAATACTTAAGTTTAGAGTAAACATGGTTCTCAAACCTGTTAAGGTAAACATGAGTGCACAGCTGGAAGGCTGGAGTCCTACAGGTTATACAAGTAACAGTTATATAGCCTAAAATGCCCAGATTGATCACTGAAACACCAGGTGAGATGGCAGACTACCTACTTAATTACTTCAGTCTAATAAATAATAACTGAGCCTGAACAAAATCAGCACTTAAAAATACACATCTCATTGCTTTCAGTTTGAAAAAAGTACATGTATATTATATAAACAGATTAAACGTTCATCTGGTCATTCATAGATTTTTTTATTTTGCATATATAAACTTTGGAAATGATCCTGGTGTAGCCAAAAAATTACTTTTCCCATTAAAAGTGAGGTAGGATTCTATACTTGTGTCCCGGATGGTTTTGGTTTTTTCATATTTTTTCAAAGGTTAAGCAAAAAGCAGACTAGATTAAAAAGGGAGAATGTTCTTCAGAATCTATACCTCCACATGAAGTCCATCACTGCTTCATTTTGCCCAGCTGGGTACACTTTGTATTAATATGACGAAGAACACCTGCTCAGCTCAGACCATCTTGGAACCAAATAATTACTTAGAGTGCAGTCAAAAATATTTAAAAACGTAGCCTGTGATAACCTGAAGATAACCTAGTCCAATTTACACATCAAATACCTTTTTAGTTTTATGAATCACCTTAACAGTCTGTTTTGCAAGCAAAACTGATATGTGGACTTCTTTTTCAGAATCTGTGATACTGAAAAGTGCAACTGTAAAGTTTTGTTTGAAAACATCACATGAAACTATATGCAGGCAGTCCCCGAGTTACGAATGTCTGACTTACGTACAACCCGCACTTACAAACCACCTCCTTACTGACCAGAAGTAGATCTTTTTGTCACCCTTAAGTAGCAATCAAATAAAAACTTCATAATTAAACCAATTATATCAAAAAATCAAATTACCGTATATACTGTGTTTTGTAATAACATGCAGACGCTACTTTGCAACATGGCTCATAACATTGGGCATTTACAGCGGTTTTTGCCTCATTGGCAGGGTGCATAAGCCTGAGGTAGGACAAAGACTTCCTTATTTTCCTGTTAACAGTGTCTCGTGTGTTACTGGATTTGGCTTTTTTTTGTTTTAACCCTCCTAACTATGGCACCAAAGCATAAATGTGATGCAAGTGGTGGTGAATCATCCAAGAAAAGGGAAACGATCACGATTGAAAATAAAGTGAAAATAATAAAGCGAAAGGTGAAGCCAATGAACAATGGAAAAGCGAACATTAAAGTTTCTTTAATGTTTTGCATGCACGTGCGCATGCACACACACACTGTCCCCCTCTTTCTCTCTGAGAGATCACTAGGCTACAAAAGACACTTCCGCAACTGGGAGGTTATTTATCTATTTATTTATTTATCTATTTATCTATTTATTTATCTGACTCCTCTTCAGTTACTTATAATGTTAAGTCTGCATGATAATATTTACAATCATTTTTATCTCAACAGTTCAGGGTAATTACCATACTCAAGGATACTACTGCAGGTCACAGGATTTGTATATTAGTCTTTTGGTTGGCACTAACCACTATGCTACCACTTGCAGTTCACATACACACTGCCTGAAGCTGCCCGTCCCAAGCACAGTTGTGGCAAACCAAAGCCTAACCTGGCAACACAGGGCACAGGGGGACACACCCAGGATGGGACGCCAATCCGTTGCAAGGCGCCCCAAGCAGGAAGTGAACCCTAGACCCGCTAGAGAGTGGGACCTGGTCAAGCCTGCTGCCCCAACCCGCCCCCCCACTTGCGGTTCACTTTTCAAGTTTTTTATACAGTACAGACTTCTCACACACAAGAAGCAGGATTTTCTCCTGAAGATATGCTTATTAAATTAATTCTTGGAAAATTAATGCTTAGTTGCCATTAATTTAAAAATGAAAAACAAATACTTAGTTCCTAAGCCACAAAAGGTTCACCCTTTTCTTCACCAAGCATGCAAAATTCTAGTATTATCTTCTACAAACTGGGAAAATCTAATTCACAACCAAGTCCACACATGCGCACACACACTGTCTGAAACCGCTTGCCCAAGCAGGGTCGCAGTGAGCCGGAGCCTAACCCGGAAATACAGGACGCAAGGCTAGAGGGGGAGGGGAGACACCCAGGATGGGACGCCAGTCCATCGTAAGACACCCCAAGCTCCGGTCTACTGTGACCCTGCTCGGGACAAGCGGTTTCAGACAGTGTGTGTGTGTGTGTAGTCACCTTGTCAAGTGCAGGGTCAGAGTGATTGTTGTTGGCATTAACAAGGATAATGTATAATGTAATGTAATCATAATGTAATCACTCATTATGGCCTCTGCTGAGTTATTCATGAATTACCATTTGTGATAAACAAATAAACAAATAAAATAGATAAACAAATCAAATCACACAAATATTGTAACTTGTAATGAGATTGCCTTTCAAGATTGCATTTTTTGACATTTCAGATCTCACAAGACATTTCTCCTGTGAGTTCATAGTTTGTTAAATGAATTTATGGTATAAATAACAATGCTTATAAATTCAAATTCTCAAAAAAGGAAGGTTTGTCTTACAAGTGAGCTCTGTAAATTGAATCATTTTGTGGATCATCGCAATTAAGTGGTTATACTTGTACTTATATAATATACATATACATATATATATACTTATATATTTATAATTCTATAAATTATGGGTGCGTATGAAACTGTTTCTTATAATCCAGAGTCTGCTTCTATGTAGCAGGGTGGGATTTCACCACTTATCCCCTTGTTACACTTGGGGGATGACAGGGCTTCTGCACTGGGTAACAAAGCTTGTATGAAGATCCTGGGACAAATTAGAAAAGGCCACTGCTGCCTTGGCCTGCAGATGAGTGATCCCTTGCAAAGTGGGCCTCCTGCTCTCTGGAGACAGGAAGTGGAATGTTGATCATTAGATGGGCCTCTTTGTCTCTGGAGAAGTGCATACTGGGATCACTTGCCCAATTCTTTTCCTTTATATACCCTTCTACCTTCCATTGATTACTTGTCAATGTAGTGGAGACAACATTAACAACAATTAACAAATTAATTGATGATTTTCTGCAGGGAACCATTTTCCAGAGATCTAGAGGTCCCCTCAAGCCTGCTGTCAGTTGTGTTTGTATATGTATGTCTGGCTTGCTGCATGAATGTGTGATCTGGATACTTTGTTGGCAATGGTGTCTTGACTTGATGGGATTGTTATTTGTTCACACTGGAAAGTTTTCGCTTGATAGCTTTCAACTCTGAAAAGGTATGGTTTTTGAATTCATTGGAGAAATAGTACAGTATGTTCATGTCCTATCATGATTTGTGAGTTTTCACACATTTCCTAAAGGAAACAACAGAGATTCACACGAACTTACATGTGCTTTTGCAGCATCAGCATGTTTCCCTACAAACTCCCAAATGATGAGATAGAAAAAAATTCAAGAGGTGTCTATAACTGACTGGTAAGACAAATAAACAGGTTTGATCTACTCATCCTGGTCACGTAAATATAAGATTTATTTTGTATTTCTACATTTTGCGGGTCTTCTGCTGACTGGCTTGTACTGAGTGTTGGTGTCCCAGTAAGTAGGTTCTTATTATTCTTACATTTTAATACTACTTTCAACTTGGAGACATAGGGTCTCTTAGCCTCCAGTAGAAAGTTTACTCAGCCTGTTGTAGTAAACAATAAAATGGCCCCAATGTGGACAGTATATCAGGGATTGGTTGGCACTCAGAGATCTGTGATACTTTCATTTAACTTTTCCCCTCTGAATTGCAACTATGCAGTCTTCAGAGTGCAAGACTCGGCATACCTTTCACGCTGAGGTTGGAGCAAACTATGGCCCCATCTGTCTTCAGGGCCAGCCCCTTAATCCCACCGCTTAATACCCTGGGCGGAGGATAACCGCCCTAGAAGTGTTATCATGTTCTCCTTGTCCAGAGCCCCTCCTGTGTGTCTTCTCACACCCCAGACCCCCAACTCCAGCTCTTGCATCCCCAGGAGACCTCCTTTGGATGACTCTCATGCTACTGAGACCAAGAAGTACTCACAGCTGTGTCTGATGTACTAAGTCAAAACGTTTGATGGACCTATAAAAGTCGAAAAACTTAAATAAAAATAAAATAAATATGAGTGCAAAAATGTTTAACCACTGTGAACATTTTCTCAATATTAATTTAATTGGTGAAGAGACCAAATTATCTTCTTCTTCTTCATCATCTTCTTCATCTTCAAAATATTTTTCAAACACTGTGAAAGGAATAAAAGGTTTTTCATCACAGCTAATATAAATAATTAAAAAGTCTAACCGTTTGGGTTTTCCTCATGTCACAGAGGTTAATAGGGGAACTTAGGCCAATTCTCTTTAGCTCCCTTTCCACAGCTGAAAGCAAAATATGTAGCAGTTCACCCAAGGTTGCCATTAGGCAAATATTACATAAAACATATTCAGATAACAAGGGAGCATATCAGAATCAATGAGGTCACTGGGCATCTTTGTCTGAAAAATGAATGAGATTTTTAATAAACTCCAAATGTGCGCCCTTTATTACTATGACCTAATGAGTCACTTAGTATGTGGGAAAGTTCCAGGGTCACACCATCCCTGCACCTGCATCTTTAAAATGGTGCTGGGCTGCCCTGGGTTCCACATTTGATGTTAATCAGCCACCCAGTGTTTGTATTCAACTGAGGGAAAAAAAATGAAACGAACATTTAATTACCAGAAAATGCAATTGCCGTCCGGTCTAGGACAAAGGACAGTACATAGAGCTCATTGAGGTTATCAAGAAGGGACCAGTGGTCAATTGGGTCATTGATTTGAATTGTTTGACAGAGCCCAAAAGAACAAGCAAAGTTCAAAAATCCCGAGGTAAAATTGAGAAGTTTGTCACAGAATCTGTTGGAAGGAGCTGTCATAAGCGATTACTGTGCATAAAGGGCTCCGACGATCAAAAGTTCAAGTTCCCGGCTGCAGATTTAATTTGAATTTGCATCCCTTTATCTATGACCCCTCATGAAGCATGATTTGATTACAAGGGTGAGCAGTCACAACGGGGAAGCTGCGCACTTATTTGTCTAACAAAAGTGATATTATTTTTTACAGCTCAAGTTACTGATACTTATAAAAGGGCAATGCGAGGACTATGGGAAAATGAAGAGAAGGATGAACTTGGCACCCGCACCATGCTTCAGCATTGGACAGCAGGTTTTTAGCCCATGCTTAAAGGTACTGAAAGCCCTGGCACGTTAATTGTGAAGAGTTGTACTCTTTGACCTTTCTAATGTAAAATGACAGCACAACTGGATGGTGCAGGGTTCAGCTGAAAAACATGGTCACTGCTCAAAATTTTTATACCCCATCTGATTTCTGGTACCTTCAATTAAATGAACTAAGAAAACTAGATATAAATAACATGCAATGATCTCAGTGGACAAAGAGAATCACACTGAATTTATTATTCACGGGTTATTTTACCGTGTCTTATCAGACTAAGAGGTTCTCTTCTGCTGATGTCTTTGGAATTTCTGCTGCTTAAACTGCCACTCCATAGAAGTCAAAGGTATTTCAATGGCAGGCAAAATGTCCATAATGCACCTTAAAGTTATTTTCTTTTCTAAGATGTTTATGAGTAAAGAATAATAACCCTTCAAAAATCTTCTGTGAATGTATAGATTTAAGTTTTTGAAAAGTTTATTGTAAGAGAAGCTACACTAGAGTTTTAGAATCTTTTTTATATGTAGTTTTACACAATATTACATGCATATGTAATGTGATTTTTAAAATTATGAGTTTAAAATCATTTGTATGCATTTTTCTGTTTTATTTTACACGTATTTTCACCATGTCTGTTTTATTCTAACGGATGTGATGTAGTACATTATTATATTTTAAGCCTTACATTGACATTTCATTATATATTACTAATGTGAGGTTGAAAATTATGACAACAGAACAAAATGACAGGGCAACTGCGCACCAAAATGTTATTTCTGATTTCATAATCCCAATAGTATAGGTTGCGCAAACGGGGTGTCCCTTGTGAAGTACACTCAGGACGTGAAAATAATGACCCTTCCTTGTTCATTAATGTCTTCATAATCATTCATAACACATAGCAGATGCGTCTGCTATTCAAACACAGGACAATTGACCTTGTATGTGCCCTTCTTCACAGCAATGGCCTACACCAAAAAGCTGTCACAGGCTTCAACCAAATTGAGGCAATTAGAGCAATGTGTTTCTCCATTAATCTGTGTGTCTCCACTGTGCGCTAATGACTGGGCTGGGACATGGTCTAATCAGAACTGGATTCTTTCTGAGTTCACAGAAAATGTTCAACAGGGAGGACACTATGAGGGTCTCACCCCATGCAGTGTATAACATCCACTGCAATTATTTTAGCAGCTGAACATTCAGTTTTCAAAGCAACTTACAAATGTTTTTTTGCAGTTTGCACATATTCTGTGTTTCTTTCATTTCATATTTAAGAGGGCTTTGTTAGAGATAGTTGGTAGTGTAGCAGTTAGACCTGCTACCTTTGGACCCAAAAGTTGCAGGTTTGAATCTCACCTCTGGTTGTAGTATCCTTGAGCAAGGTATCTACCCTAAAATAGCTCTGCTAAAAATTACCCAGCTGTACAAAGGAATAAATAATGTATGTAATTATGAATAATAATTGTTGGCAGATTATCACTGTAAATCACTTTGAAGAAAAGCATTAGCTAAACAAATAAATATGAATTTTCTCTCATCACATACCACCTGAAACATATATATGAATAAAAATAGTGACTGTTTCCAATACTTCTTCATATATAAATGGTACAAAAAATATATATTGTAGATATAGAGGATGTCACACTCCAGACTAGCAGATCAGTGAAAGCACACCGGTAAGGAGAGAAGGGAAGGTATGAAGCAGGTAACACTACCTCACTTAAGTTGCAGAATATCACTGAGACAACTGCCTTACCTGCATTGGTGATTGACTCCTGCTCCTGACTCCTCCGGTTTCAACCTCTGCCACATCTTCAACCTGGATTTCGGATCTGCATTACAAACAACGTTTGCACACTTGGCTTTGACCTTCGTTCTGCTCTTTGACCTGGACTTTGGATTTACCCTACACAACAAAACAATCACTTTTAATAAAAACCAATGCAACTGGGAAGGGGACGATTAAAATAGGAATAGAAGCAGTGGCAATTCCAGGTAGGGTTATGCTCGTACTTAGGAAGCAAGGACCATTTTTGTGCCAGCTGCCCAGCTCGCCCAGTACCATGTTTACTCCAACAGGACTGAGAGGTGAGTGACCTCTGTATGCCCATTTCTCAACTTCTATTGCCTGTTAAACTAACATGGGGTGCGCAGAAAAACATTTACCCTGCCCGAAACAGGGTCACCGGGACCTACCCCTGGAGCCAGGCCTGGGGGTAGTGTTCCTAGGCGAGGGCCTGGTGGCTGGGCAGCCCACGTAACCCGGCCAGGTTCAGCCCAAAAAGGCATCGTGGGGGGCCATGTGGGCCCACCACCTGCAAGGTCCATCATGGGTGTTGGGTGCAATGTGTACCAGGCAGCGGGAGGGAGCGGGGTGGTGCATGGCATTGCGGCCCCTCGCAACAGAAACTAGCTCTTGGTACGTGGAATGTTACCTCACTGGGGGGGGGAAGGAGCCAGAACTGGTGCAGGAGGTTGAGAAATACTGACTAAATATAGTTGGACTCACCTCCACTCACAGTGTTGGCTCTGGAACCAAACTCCTCGACAGGGGGTGGTCTCTCTCCTACTCAGGAGTTGCACAGGGTGAGAGGCGCCGGGTGGGTGTGGGGATACTCACAAGCCCCCAGCTGGCTGCCATACAGTTGGAGTTTGTCCTGGTGGACGAGAGGGTTGCCTCAATGCGATGTAGGGTCGCAGAGAGAAAAACTTTGACTGTTGTGTGTGCTTATGCACCAAACAGCAGTTCAGAGTATTTGGCCTTCTTGGAGAGGGTGGGTGGAGTTCTGGACAGGGCTCCACCTACAGACTCCATAGTCCTGCTGGGGGACTTCAACGTTTACGTTGGCAATGACTGGGAAATCTGGTAGGGGGTGATTGGGAAGAACGGCCTGCCCAATCAAAACCCGAATGGTGAAATGTTGTTGGACTTTTATGCTAGTCATGGTTTGTCCATAACAAACACCATGTTTGAACATAAGGATGCTCATAAGTGTACTTGGTACCAGAGCTCCTTGGGCCAAAGGTCAATGATCGACTTTGTAGTCGTTTCATCTGACTTGAGGCCACATGTTCTGGACACTCGGGTGAAGAGAAGTGCTGAGCTGTCAACCGATCACCATCTAGTGGTGAGTTGGATCAGATGGCGGGGGAAACTGGTGGACAGACCCGGTAGGCCCAGACATTTAATGAGGGTTTGCTGGGAATGACTGTCAGAGGACCTTGTCCAGAATGATTTTAACTTGAACCTCCAGGAGAGCTTCTTCCATGTCCTGGAGGAGGTAGGGGACATGGAGTCTGAATGGACCCTGTTCAGAACCTCCATTGTGGAAGCAGCCAGACACAGCTGTGGTTAAAAGCTTGTTGGTGCCAGCCAGGACGGCAACCCGAGAACCCGCTGGTGGACACTGGTGGTGAGGGAAGCTGTTAAGCTGAAGAAGGAGGCCTTTAGGGCCTGGTTGGCTCTGGGGACTACTGACTCAGCAGACAGGTACCAGCAGGTGAAAAAAACAGCAGCGGCTGCGGTTGCAGTGCCTTTGGTTTGGCAAACTGGGGTGGTGGTCCCTATTTTTAACAAAGGGGACAGGAGAGTGTTTACCAACTATCGGGGTATCACACTTCTCAGCCTCCTTAGGAAAGTCTATGTTGGTGTGCTGGAGAAGAGGCTCTGGCCGATAGTTGAACCTCAGATTGAAGAGGAACAATGCCGATTCCGCCCTGGCTGTGGAACAGTGGACCAGCTTTTTACCCTCTCACAGATAATTGAAGGGGCAGATAACTGAGGGGAGTTCAAGTATCTTGGGGTCTTGTTCACGAGTGAGGGGAGAAGGGAGCATGAAATCAGCCTCAGATTTGGAGCAGCGGCAGCAGTAATGCAGTCGCTGTACCGGACTGTAGTGGTGAAGGGGGAGCTGAACCATAAGGCAAAGCTCTCCATTTACTGGTCGATCTACGTCCCTACCCTCACCTATGGTCAAGAACTTTGGGTAATGATCAAAGAATAAGATCACGAATACAAACGGCTAAAATGAGTTTTCTCCACAGGGTGTTGAGACTCCCTCTCCGTGACAGGGTGAGGAGTTTGGACATCCAGGAGGAACTCAGAGTAGAGCCGCTACTCCTCCACACTGAGAGGAGCCAGTTGAGGTGGTTTGGGCATCTGATAAGGATGCCCTCTGGGTGCTTCCCTTTGGAGGTATAGCAAGCACAGCCACCTGGGATGAGGCCCCGAGGTCAGCCCAGGACCCGCTGGAGAGATTATATCTCACAGTTGACCTAGATACGGCTGGGGATCCCCTGGGCTGAGCTGGAGGATGTTGCGGGGGACAGGGGCAGCTGGGCCTCTCTGCTCTCCCTCCTGCCACTGCGACCCTATTAGGACAAGCGGGATGGATGCATGGATGGATGGATGGATGGATGGATGGATGGATGGATGGATGGATGGATGGATGGATGGATGGATGGATGGGGTGTGCAGATGAAGTAATGCACAGGCATTCATGGACTCCAGAGGTGCGAGCAGGTTTATGGATTTAGGTATTGCAGAATCACAGGGAATCCCTGTAAGGAAGTGCAATTTAGCTCTCTATGTTGAGTGAGTTACATGAGCAACCTCTAGGGACCATTATAGTAGACTCCATGATGGAGGCATTTCAGTCACAAGTAAGACTCTGTCATTTTGAGTCCATTACTTTTTACCTCATTAAATCTCTCGACAGCCCCATAATCTTTGGGTACACCTGGCTAGCTAAGCATGATCCGGTTTTATCACGGAGAACAGAGGAACTGGTGTTTTGGGGACTATGGTGTATGATGGAATGTTTATCTAGCCCATTTTCAGTCACTTTAATAGATAGCTCCAAGGAGACAAAGCCCCTTCAGGTGCCAATTGCTTACCGCAGATCTAATCAGCCATCTTACCCCACCTAGGGAATGGGATTGTGTAATTGATCTATTGCCTGGAACATTGCCCCCTAGAGGTTGACTATATTCTTTGTCACTGTCCGAACAGAGGGGGTGCGGTGGCGCAGTGGCGCAGTGGGTTGGACCACGGTCCTGCTGTCCGGTGGGTCTGGGGTTCGAGTCCCGCTTAGGGTGCCTTGCGACGGACTGGCGTCCCGTCCTGGGTGTGTCCCCTTCCCCCTCCGGCCTTACGCCCTGTGTTGCCGGGTAGGCTCCGGTTCCCCGTGACCCCGTCTGGGACAAGCGGTTCTGAAAATGTGTGTGTGTGTCCGAACAGAGAGCAATGAAAGAATACATTTTAGAGAGTTTAGCATCCAGAATTATTTGGCCATCTTCTTCATTAGCGTTCGCAGGGTTTTTTTTAATAGAAAAGGAGGATGGGGGTCTATGCCCATGCATAAATTATCAGGGTGTAAATGAAATACTCTCATACTTTACCTCTCATAACTGCAGCTCTGGAACAAGTTCATGGAGCTGCTATTTTTACTAAATTATATTTATATAGATCTTAAAATCTGGTCTATATTTGCGAAGGGGATAAATGGAAGACTGCTTTTAGCACCTCCTGAGGCCATCATGAGTACCTCATGATGCTTTTCGGTTTAGTGAACGCACACTCTTTATTTCAGACGTTAGTCAATCATGCCCTTTAGTGACCTTATTAACAAGTGTGTTCTGGTCTATCTGGACAATACCTTTATTTTTCTCTGCCCAAACGGGAACATATACGTACATTCACCAGGTCTTGCAGAGGCTTTTTTTACAATAACTCGTATGTAAAGGGGGAAAAATGTCAATTTCATAGGGAGTAAATCTTGTTTTTGGGGCTGCGGTGGGACAGCGGGTTTGGCTGGGGCCTGCTCTGTGGTGGGTCTGAGGTCCGCGTCCTGCTTGGGGTGCCTTGCGGTGGCCTGGTGTCCTGTCCGGGGTGTGTCCTCTCCCCCTCCAGCCTAACCCTGACAGCCCTGTGTTGCTGGGTTAGGCTTGGGACAAGCAGTTGTAGAAATTGTGTGTAAATCTTGTTTTTGGGATTCCTTCTGAATAAAGAGGAGGTGGAAAGGGACCCAAAGAAGATACAGGAAATGGTGAACTGGCCTCAGCCTTGTATAGTGAAAGATTTACAAAGGTCCTTAGAGTTCACAAACTTCAACCATCTCTTCATTCGTGGGTTCAGCACATTGCCATTCCCCTGACCTCCATGTTAAAGGAAAAACACATGAGACTTTCATGGAAAATGGCTGCCCTGGATGCATTCATGGGGCTTAAGGATAGGTTCAACACCGCGCCAATCCTCCGACACCCTGACCCCACTCTACTGTTCGTGGTCGAGGTAGATACCTTCTTGATTGGGGTGGGGCAGTTTTATTTCAGCCTCAGGAAACCCCTCCAAAACTCTATTGCTATGCTTACTTCCCGTAGAAGTTATCACCGGCAGTGCGTAATTACAGTATTGAGAATCGGGAACTGTTAGCCATCAAGCTCGCTCTGGAGGAGTGGAGGCATTAGCTTGAGGGGGGTACTCATCCATTTCTGGTCTGTTCAGACAATTGCAACTTAGAGTACCTGATAAAGAGCTTGTCAACTCAACCCTTGTCAAGCATAGTGGGTTCTGTTCTTTACCCAGTTTTGGTTCACAGTTTCTTATCCAAGAGTCCAAGAGTATGAAAGCTAAGGCACTGTATAGGCTCTATGACAGGGAACTAAAGCCAACCTCACCAGAACCCATCCTTCCAGCCTCCTGCTTTGTGGCCCCCATACAGTGGCATTTTTGCAGGACCTCAGGACAACGCAGGCATTGGATCCAGGATCAGCTAACTGGCCCCATGGGAAGGATTACATATCGGCCCAGCTGAGATGTTCGCTCCTCCTCTAGGTCTACAACTCACCAGCAGCAATACATCCAGGCTGTGGAAAGATTCTCACGATGCTCCAGAAGAAATTCTGGTGGCCATCAATTTGGAATGACATCAAGAATTTTGTGGAGGTCTGTGAGGTATGTGCCCAGTCCAAGTCCTTCTGCCAGAAACCTGCAAGTCTGCTCAAACTGCTACCAGTGCCTTCCAGACAATGGTCCCATGCTGCAATAGAATTCATAACAGACCTTCACCCCCTAGATAGCCACATTGCCATCCTCATGGATATTGACCATTTATTATCCATTGATTATGTACATCAAAAGTCTTTCATCTGATTCCTTTATCTCAGCTGCCCTCAGCTTTATGGCCTCCTTGAAGACATTGTATCCGATCAAGGATCATAGTATCACTTTCAGAGTATTGAGGGCATTTTGGCACAAACTAGGAGTGTCTGTTAGTTTAAACTCTGGGTATCATCTATAGGCAAATGGCCAGACTGAACAACAGAATCAGGACATAAGACACTTCCTGTATAGCTGCTGTAGCCACTCTTAGAACCAATGGTTGAGATTCCTCCTTTGGGCCAAATATGCTCATAAGGCCCTGCCTCACTCCTCGACTGGGTATCATGATTCCAGCATCTCCTTGGTCACCAACTGCCCTTGTTCCTCAGGACCCAAACCCTGGCATCGGCGGAGCAGGAAGGTCCAGTAATCTGCCCAGGAACACTTACGGTAGATGAGCAGATGGTACAAACAGAAAGCAGGTACATGGCACCGCACAGTACTGTTTAATGCTGATTTGGTTTCCACCATTATGTTTACATTTACATTTATTGAATTGAATTGAACTGAATTTAACTGACTTGAATTGAGCTCTTAGCTACTTTTCACTCTGCTGCCTCCTCAGCTAAAACTACCTGCTTCCACAAAATACAGCCTGCAACCAAAAAACAACACAGACTCTGCCACCTTCTCATCTCTTCTGTGTCCTCTGCCACCCCCTCCTCCTTCTTCTCTCACTGCCGATAACTTTGCTTTTTTTTCAGAGACAAAGTCAATGCAATCATGGACAAGTTCTCAGCATCACCCTGCTCGGTTTGCGCTGGACCTCCCTGTGAAGTCACGCGCTCCAAATTCAAGCCACTCTCAGATCTGAAATCTCCGATCTCCTGACATCACATAGAGCCACCACCTGCTCACTTGATCTGATCCCATCATCACCCCTACAGATCAACTCTCCACCTTCATCTCTAAGATCATGAACTCCTCGCTCTCCTCTGGCTGCTTCCCATCTGCCTTCAAAACTGCTCTCATTTCACCTCTGGCAAAGAAACCCTCCCTGGATCCCAACTCAGTCCAAAACTACAGACCAGTCTCCCTCCTCTCCTTTCTGTCTAAAACTCTAGAACGAGTGGCCTGTGTTCAACTATCTGAATTCCTCACCCGGAACCATCTCCTCGATGGATATCAGTCTGGATTCAAAGTTAGTCATTCCACGGAGACGGCGCTCCTGGCAGTGTTTGATGCTCTCCAGTGAGCTAGAGCCACCTCCTTCCTCACGGTCCTCATCCTTCTCAACCTGTCTGCAGTATTTGACACTGTCAACTACGGGATTCTACTCTCCTCTCTTAGCTTGGGATCAAAGTAACGGCACTAAGATGGTTTGAGTCCTACCTATCTGACACATCCTACTAAGTGGTCTGGTGGAGCTCCCATTCTTCTCCTCTGCTTCTCTCAACCAGTATCCCACAAGGCTTGATATTGGGTCCTCTGACCTTCTCAACCTACACCTCCTCCCTCAGCCTTGTCATTGCCTCCCATAGATTCAAATACCACTACTACGTTGATGATACCCAGCTCTTCCTCTCCTTTCCACCTGGAGCATCAGACATTTCCATGGGCATTGCTGCCTGCCTGTCGGACATCTCTGCTTGGATGTCTGATCACCACCTCCAACTCAACCTCTCCAAAACTGAGATCCTACCACTTCCCAGCTGGCCTGTCTTCCTCTCATGATCTCTAAATCAAACTAGACAACTTGCTAATTTTGCCTACCTCCTTGGCTAAGAGTCTGGGAGTGATGATTGACTCAATTCTATCTTTCCCTCAGCACATTGAAGCCACGACCCGGTCCTGCAGATACAGCCTGTATAATATTCGTAGTATCCGTTCTTACCTCACAACTGACTCCACCAAACTACTTGTCCAGACTATGGTGACATCCCGCCTGGACTACTGCAACTCTCTCTTGTGTGGCCTTCCTGTTAATGCCATCAAACCTCTACAGCTGATACAGAAAGCTGCGGTCCAAGTTGTGTTTGATTTGCCAAAGCATTCCCATGTATCTCCTCTACTCGTTTCTCTGCACTGGCTTGTATTTATATTCATTCCTGGAACAGGAAGACAGCTCTATAGCTGCCCAGATCAAATTTAAGACCCTGGTTATTGCCTACCAATGCATCAATAGAACTGCTCCTAGCTCCGATCAAGGACGGTTATGGGCCAGAGGTGTGCAGTTGGTTTCCAGCGAGAGATATTCTTGACCCCTCTCTGATTTCTGATTTTCATAGGGATGATTGGCTGGCATGCTGTCTCAGAGGGCACCCCCTCTCCAGGTGCTGCCTCTGAGGGGTAGGTACTGTCACACCCCAGCAGATCAAGATAGCAAACCTGGAAGGAGTTAAAGACAGTTATAAAGAAGGCAACACCACCCCACTCGAGTCACAGAATTTCACTGAGACAACTGCTTTACCTGCATTAGCGATTGACTTCTGCTCCTGACTTTTACTTCCTCCGCTGTAGACATCCACCTGGCCTTCTACCTGGATTTCGAATTTGCATTATGAATGAAATTTGCACACTTGGCTTTGACCTTTATTCTGCTCTTCAACCTGGGATTTGCCAGTGATGAATGGTTACATACGTCTCTTCAGAGTTATATGGAGGGTGGATACAATACCTCTGGATTGGCAAACTGGGGTGGTGGTCTACATGTTTAAGAAAGGGGACCAAAGGGTGTGTTCTGACCGTAAGGGATCACACTTTTCAGCCTCCCTAGCAAAGTGTGTGCCAAGCTACTGAAAAGGAGACTACCCAATACTTGAGCCTCAGAGTCAGAAGTAAAAATGCAGATTTTGTTCTGGTCTTGGAAGAATTGAATGGTCACAGTTGTTTAAGGGAGTATAGGAATATGCTAACCCAGTCTGCATATGTTTGGTGGGCTTGAACAAGACATATAACCATTTCCTATGCTATGGGAGGTATTGCAGGAATATAGGGTAGAGGGGTTGGTAATGCATGCTCCCTGTATGATCAGTGTAGGTTGTGGCTGTATTCTTGGCTTTAACTCAAATTCACTGGATATGGGTCTCAGACTCTGCCAGACTTGTGCTTTGTCTCCATTCCTCTTGAAAATTTTCTTGGAAATGATATGAAGGTGGAGCTGAGGCTTACAGGGTGTCCATTTGGGGGAATAAGAGTGGCATCTGTGCTGTTTATAGATAATGATGTCCTTTTGGCCTCATATGAATGTGACCTTCAGTGTGCATTTAAGCGACACACTGCTAAATGTGAAGTGGCTCCCCACTGTGCCACAGATATACCTGTACTCGGAAAACCTCTGCATTGACCACAGACTACAAAACAGAGTAACTGCAAATGTATTTTCTGACTACAGAATACTTTAATCATTCATATACCTTATCAGCTATGTATAAGAACTGTACATGGTACTTCCATTACTTCAGTAATACTTCATATGAACACTTCAAAAATCATAACTTCATTCATAAATAGTGCAGTTAATTCTTGATATTTATGCCAGTTGTGTTACAGTAACAACTGGTTACTGGTTGCCAGAAACACCATAAAACAAGTTCCTGTGTCTTTCCAGGAACTATCTCTAGATTCAAAATGTCTTTTACAGTACGAGACAGGCAGATTTTATTTCTCAGTAATCAAGGGAGCTGTTTTGAGTACGTCACGTATCAGTTGTTTCAATCTGTACAGAAATGGATGTGAATCACAATAGGGTGTGACCTTACCGAATAAGAAAGGTATTTTGTGTCAGATGAAAAGGGAAGGAGGAGAACAGGACCTATTTTCAAAGAAGCTGTTGTCTCCTAGCCCTATAGTAGGAGATAGTACTGTAAACCCCTTAAAGATGTAGCAATCCAGCATCGCCACCTCTTGTAGGATTTGTAACTGTATAGTATATTTGAACCATGGCAACGCCTTTAGCTTTCAGTATGTAATCCAGAGATTTAGCTGTCTGAACAAAGAGGGCGGGACAGCCCTGAACCTGAAGGGCAGAAGTGCTATGTCTGAAGCAAACTTGATTACATTGTTTTTGTACCTATGACAGGAATTTGTGACATGGGGGTAGTAAGAAGACTAGTATCCAAAGACCAAAGGCATTTTGCTCTGTTCATCTGTTGCATTCAAGAACTGAGAACAGATGTTTAATAGCCAGTTTCACAGTGGAAGATTAGGGGTGCATCGCAGTAGCTGACCATAGGTGATAATTAGTTAGCCCATTAACCCTAATGACAACCCCAGAGACCACAGAAAATTAACAAGTAATCAGCAATGAATCGTTTATCATCTAGCAGTATTCTGAGTATTCAGACAAAAGCTCTTGTCTTAATTACTCCTACATATCCTATACAACGTAGTGCGGTTATTCTATTTTCCTGTTTGTTGGGACCTTTAAAAGAAGGTGTGTTGATTTCATGAGTTCAAACTTTTTCAGAAAGTATTAGCTCAGAGAATGTATTCAAACTCATTTAATGCTGATGATTCAGTTTAGTTTAGTTTCAGTGCTAGACATTTTAATATTATATGTATAGGTCTTTCATGTAAAATCTTTGATCATATTTGTATTTTAATGTGACTTTTGTATTACTTGCAGTTGAAAACATATGAAAATATAATTTAAACTCTTGCTTTGTGAATATAATTAAATCACAGTAAAAGTCCTGTATCCTCAGCGGAAATGAGAATGAACATACTGTTATTGTTGATATGGCTGTGAATAGATTTGAACTGGATTACAATCATGCTGAATTGAATAAATTGATTAAACTCTCAGTAGTGGCTCAGTAATGATAGTGCCTCAAAGTACCTGAGCTGCATATTAACGCATAGGTCTGAATACAGTTCAGGTACTGAGGCGTTCATGTTTTCCTCGTATTCACAACCCTAAGAAAAAGGCAATACTAAACCACTTCCTTTCTGCATATGATGTGCCAAATGCAACTTGACTGCACTCACTTTGCCATATTATCATGCAAAATCAGTAACAGAGAAATTTTTGAGATGAAGACATCATTAGGCTTTTCTAATAATGACTTTGGACAGTATTGATCTGACAATATTAAGGTCTTTTTGCATGGACTTCTATGCTGAATTGTGATTCTTTATAGCAGCTAAAGAGTATAAAATGAGAGGAAAAGTGTAGCCTTGACAAAACTGCAATTTTTTGTCTTTTACAGCATTGAATGTACATTACTTAGTTGCATGTACAATTAAAAGTACATTATACTGTATGTTTTATTATGTAATTACAGGGTATAGAAAACTGATTTCTGATTGTGAGTGAGCAGGTCTGTCCCAGTTAGTATTCAGTCAGTGAGAGAGAGCGTGAGGCTAACTTTGTGGGTGTAAGCTGTATTTTCATTTCATACACAAATATCCAGCACATACACTGAACTCCCCCATTATGTATGTGTGTGTTAGGCGTAATGTGTAATGTTTGTATTTTACTTGTGTATTAATTACCCAACATCATTGTTTGCTTTTAAGCCTGACAAAAGACCAAAGTAATCTTTAAGGTAGCCTTAAATATTGCCTGTTTCAGTGTATGAGGCTTATTTGGAGGTAAATTGGAAAATGCATTCCTGTTTGTAATAAAGTGGCTTGGCTTTCTCATTGTATTTTATGGAAATGATAAATTGTAACTTAAGGGAAAGTGATCTTCATACAGAAATTTATTAAAACATCTTTCTGTGTAATTTAACATATGGTATGTAGGTTAATATTGCACTTGATTCTGATCTATATCATTGTAAATAGTCCGAAATATCTTTATTTAAGTAGTCTAGTCCCTCCAAAATGACTGAAGGGAGGTTATTTAAAAGATTCATTTGTTCTCTTGCAAGAAGGTGGTACAGGTACTCTATACTCATTGTGTAGCTGATGGTATGTGAAAGGGACTGGACTTCAATAAATATTGTATATAGTTACTCTTCTCACTTTGTCACTTAAGTAAATACCTCTGGCACTATAAACGGTTGTTGCAACTGACAAATGATCAGAAAGATTGCAAAGGAAGCACGTTCACCCTACACCAAGCCTCAAGGTGTGACACTGACAGGTTCCAACCTTATAGTGCTTTGTTATATGGAATTAATGATGTATGTTTATTTTAAGAAATGTAATCAAAATTACCATTGTAAAAAAAAAAAGTATAATGCATGAACATAAATATAAACAGAGTAAAAAAAGAAAAACATGGCATAAAATGTTTTAAATGCTCCAAAGGAAATTCCACAAGTTTAATAAAAGCATACTATATACTAAGGAGGGGGTGCGGTGGCGCAGTGGCGCAGTGGGTTGGACCGCAGTCCTGCTCTCCGGTGGGTCTGGGGTTCAAGTCCCGCTTGGGGTGCCTTGTGGCGGACTGGCGTCCCGTCCTGGGTGTGTCCCCTTCCTCCTCTGGCCTTACGCCCTGTGTTGCCGGGTAGGCTCTGGTTCTCCGTGACCCCGTAAGGGACAAGTGGTTCTGAAAGTGTGTGTGTGTGTGTGTGTGTGTGTGTGTGTGTGTGTGTGTGTGTATATATACTAAGGGGGTGCAGTGGTGCAGTGGGGTGGACTGGGTCCTGCTCTCCAGTGGGTCTGGGGTTCAAATCCTGCTTGGGGTGTCTTGCGACAGACTGGTGTCCTGTCCTAGGTGTGTCCCCTTCTCCTCCAGCCTTATGCCCTGTGTTGCTGGGTTAGGCTCCGGCTCCCTGCGACCCTGACTGAAACAAGCGGTTCAGACAGTGTGTGTGTGTGTGTGTATGTATATACTAATACTATGTATTATATATCTATATGTTCTTTAGGGTTTGCAGTAAGAAACCCTACCTGCAAAAAAAGAATCATTTCTTTCTCCGTCCAAGAAGAAAAGAATGCAGATGTGTGGAGTGCAGGTCTTTCATGAGTGTCGTCTGTATTTGCTTGAAGGAAGGCGCCAGTGTTTCATGTGAAGGAATTGGAAAGTATGAAAAAGGAAGGGAATGAATGTTGAATGACAAGCCTCATATTTTCCTCATCTAGCCAGAATGTCTGATGTGGTTTGTGTTTTGTCTTCAGAAATGCCAGAAATAAAGGAGTTTTGTTAACCAGGTCCCGTTCTAGGCTGAAGATGAGTAGTTTGCTGCATTTGAGCAAGTTACATCATGGCTGAGCATGAAGAGACCATTTAAAGTGTTTATTCTGGTAGTCTGATCTGTTTCTCATCATCATGGACCAACACACCAGTTTCTATCATTGTCTTATTTTGTGTTAGGGATATTGCACTGCCTTGGCAAAACAGGACATGACAAAAGCAACACAGTAAACAACTCATCAATGAAATCCAGTGGTGTCAACATACCCCTGCTATCACTCCTTCATAGGAAACAGAATAATATATAATTCTAAAAGAAACTCTTTGCCTAGTAGCAGAAGCTTGACAAAGTTGGGTTTTCATGAATTTTGTGGAATCCCAAAAGATTCTTGTCTTCTTTATGTCTTTTTTATTTTCAACCTTTTTTAACAAACTCTCTTTTGGTCAAATTCATGTAGATTTATTTATTAAAGTGTTAGCAAGCAATTAATTAATAACAAGAACTATATTTTAATTCTATAAAAGTGCTTTTTCCATCTCTGGCCACCTCATATCTGGTCATTTCCCAAACTAGATGCTCCATGTCTTGCCACACCCCCACATTCACCCAAACCCAAAACATGTGTAAACACACAACTTTTTAATATGAGTTATAGACCATCTCATGACTTTTTAAAATGTTTAAAATGACACAGGGAGGTCAGGTCTTATAACCTGACACATTGCTTACATTCTCGGAGTCTGGAGCATGCCTTTTCCTTTGATCCGGCCCCAGCCCATATGAGCAGCTCCAGGTTCTGAGTTTTGCTCCTCCACCAAGAGAAGCAGGCCAGCACAAGCCTCATGTGGACTGCAGACACTCCCCTTAACCCATAATACACTGCACTCAGAAGTTGGCATCCATGGAGATCAATCAGAGATCTTCGCTGTAGAAAGTGGATATGCATTAGCAAAAAACTAAATATTAAAAAAGATACACGCATTGACTGTAGAAATTTAGGTTAAATGGCTTGCTCAAAACTACTCCAGCAGGAGCTGCGACTCAAACCCAGGTCCTAATATTGGAAGGCAGCAGCTCTAAGTACTACTTTGCCTATACACCCAGTGGATTTTATTCATACAGTGCAATTCATCACTACCAAAATCCTAAATGCTCATATGACTTTTTTTTTTCATTTTCATGTCTGCTTGCTGTTCGTTATATCCTATTTCTTTCTTTACCCAATCATACTCTTCTGAACTGTTTAAAATTTTAATTTATGGTAATTCCTGGTTTTGTGGCCTTCATAAACTGCATAAGTTAAAGTTGTTTATTCTGTCCACTCTTTTTGCTATTTCACATTTTTCCAGTATCAAATTTTTTAAAAGACTAAAGTTTCTGACAAACTGGGTTTCAACTTGTTTCTTTTAACATATCTTCCACCTTCATCTTTTTGACTCATTTGTCTGTTTTAATCTCTACTAAGGTCTGTCCGAACCGCTCGCCCCATACAGGGCACGGGAGCCTAACCTGGCACACAGGGCGTAAAGCCAGAGGGGGAGGGGGACACACCCAGGACGGGACACCAATCCGTTGCAAGGCACCCCAAGCAGGACTCAAACCCCAGACCCACCAAAAAGCAGGACCAAGACCAACCCACTGCGCCACTGCGCCACAGCACCCCCTTCCTCAACTAAGGCCATTGGGTTATATAAGAAGTTGCTTTTAACTGTAATAGGAATAATAACACTATTGTTGCTGTGCACAGGTGAGATAAAATGACCTTGGGAGTCATCTTGCATTAAACTCGGTATCTGGTATGAATTAATCCTTTATTCTTAAAGACTGCATCCTTTGATCATCTAACGGGCATGACCCAGCCACAACCTGTCACACCAACCAACCAATTTCAAGAACCGCTTGTCCTGAGTGGGTCACAGAGAGCCGGAGCCTATCCCAGAGGCATTGGGCGCAAGGCTGAAGGGGAGGGGATGTACACACTGGACAGGATGCCAGTCCACCACAGTGCCACATCTATTTACCCAGGCACACAGCTGGGCAAAGATACCGGAGCAATTGCAGGGCAAGCACCTTGCTCAAGGGCACTACAGCTGGAGGCAAAGGTCGAGCTGGCAACCTTTTGAGCCAAATGCAGTCGGGCCAACCACGATGCCACCAGCCATCCCTACAACCTAGCATAGTAAAGACAAAATATTGTAAAAGGTACACAAATTAATTGATGTCGCACATTACTTAGCCTGTGTTAAGTAGGTGGAAGTTGAACTGTAGGGAAGCTGGCCAAGAAATAGCTATGTACACTTGGGTAGGGTATCAAAACTATAGGATAATGTATCAGTTAAACCCAATTCTGTTGGGTAGATCTTTACTAATGAATACATAGGTATCCTAGGACATCAATGTTGGATTGAAGAAATCTTTACTTTTCAGTAAATCTGTATCATTCAGGTGTATGAAGGATGGAAAAGAGTGGATATGGTGAGGGAGACAGACATAATACAACAATTTCCATTAAAATTCATGGACCAAAACAATGTCGCTCAGTACTGATTTAATTGAACTCAGTTAATTCTCAGCTCCAAGAACAGTGTACATCAGACCTAATCTCAATGGGATATTTCTGTTCATTATCTACCTTATCTCCTTTGCATTGTCAAAACTGTTGAAGTGCCAGCACCTGGTTTTAAGGAGAGATTGTGTGTGATTGCATGACTGCAGAACAACATCTCTGCTTGAGTGTGGCTCATGCTGATTGTGTATCTGTGTCTGGGTGATATAACCCTGAGCACAGCATGCAGGCAGCTGCCCACAACTGATAGGCTCACAGCTGGAGGAGCCCGTAGGTCTCCCCAAAATCCAGAATCCAGTATAAAATGAAAGGTCTCAATTTACATTTTGCTTGCCTTTTCCTTCCACTGACACCTTTGAGCTTGTTGACAAGGAGTATTAACTCTTTACTCTTATTAATTAAAAACCCCGGCACCAGACCAAGTTTGACACCCATTTAATTACACAAGCTGTGGGGTTTGGTTCAAATTACAGAACTGCATGGCCTCTGGGCCTTGCTGTTCCTGGATTTCACATATAGCCTCTGTCAGCTGAACTTCAGTGACCCATGTTGGAGTGAAAGTCAGAGAAGAAACAGTATTTGCAAAGTCACTGCTTCCCTTGCTTTGTCAATGACTAACGTGAGTGTTCAGACAGGCAGTCAGGCAGACAGGAAGGCAGGCAGTTTCAGGAGAAAAAGACGTGTGGTGGTGGTCTCGGGCTCCTCGGGGAACTGGGTTTCTAGTTTCAGTCTGACAGAAATCATCTCATGACCCTCTATGACGAGATTCTCAGCTCCTCTGAGCTCCTTTATTGCAGCACGCAAGGCTCCCCTCTTGTCTTCTCACTTTCCACTCTGGATATAATAATTAATACAATACAACAGTATATTTACACACCTGCAATCAATGCCATGATCAGGAGACTGCACTCTATTCTTACTGGTCAGTTCTTGTGAAGGGGTTTGAACCTTGTTTATGGACTCTTAAAGGTCCCATTTTAAGCATCTCATGTACAAAACTGATATGAATCAATTTATGTTTCTATGTTGCTCCATAAGGCTTAGAGAACTAGCAATTAAAGTTCTGTTTTTGATTCAAATCATTTCAAAGCATAAATTTGATATATTTCACTTACTTTTATCTCTGGAAAATCTCCCTCTGGGATTTTTTATTGTCTATGCTTTGGAAAATTTTGAGTGCCTACGTGAGTGTGTGTTCATAAGTGTCTGCATGTGAGTCTTCAGTTCTCCTACACATGCCAGAGACAGAAAGTACTTGAATCGTGCCATGAGATGAGGCGTGCTGCCGTCTTTACAGTGGAGAATAATTGATTGCAATGTGCGACATGAGGTGTGCAGTCTGGCTTGTGACCCGCTAGCTGTGGAGAAGGGAAAGTCCCAGCCTCTCTAATGTGTTTACTCTGGAGTTCCTGGAGAGAAGGATCATATTTTACATGCAACACAGAGCAGTAACTGGAGCTGTGGAACATGGGCCTTTCCAAGAGTATTGTGGGGTTGAGGACCTGTTCTGTTCAGGGCTGCTGACTAGGGGTTAGTGAAGGGGCTATGATGGGTTTCCAGGAGTAGAACATCAGGGGGTGGGGTGAAAAGGAGCAGCAATACGGTTTTAAGTGGAGTATTTCATGCAAGGCTGATGAGAAGCATTTCTGTGTACTGTGGCTTTTTGTAATGAAAAGTTAGCTGCTGGGCTGGTCAGGTCTGCCTCTTTGTCCCAGGGGTCTCACAGCCTGGGGGCATCTACCTAATCCCCTCCCCCCCACCTCAACCACCATTTACAACTGACTGGCCCCTCCAAATATTCACAGTTAATCTGCTGTTATTGTTGCAATCTGTCCTCATTAGGCTCAACTGACCTCTTCATTAGATCACACTGAATGGTCCATCACTGAAAGGCTCCCACCAGGAAGTACTTCCCAATTATCATTCCAAATGTCTTGTTTTCACAATAAACTTCACCACAGAACAGCCCTGCTTTCCACAGTCCTCCTATTGGACCGTGGTGAAAAATGCATCAGATGGAATGAAGAATGCAGGGCACAGCTATGTAAGCTTACTTCAAATGTCTGAAGTGAAGCCTTGTCTTGAACTGCAATGGCGTGGAAGTTTCAGAAGTAGGGGAGACATATAATTGCTTTAGAATTGGTGCTGTCAAACGTTAACCTGTTTGAACAGTAGGGCAGGAACACCCACTCCGCCCCAAGGAATTAGGAACAATTACTGAAGTAAATAAAGGTCAAATCAAGTCAAGTTTAAAAAAAAAAACAACGTTGGTCTGAAAGGAACAGCAGACAAGTTAGTTACACAGGGCTACATTTTGTTGCCAAGGATAGTAGGCTATTCCTGGTGAACAATATGAATAGGTGGATGCATGGCAGACTGCTGCATAGCTCAGGGTCCTCCACCATTCAGTTGGGTGATTTATGCTCTCCTCTTTTGCTAGTTTGGAGGTGGAGAAGACTCCAGGGTGCTTGTGTAAACACTTAACTACCAAACCACATCATGTTCAACTCCTGAACACTTGAGCTACTGTAGGTTCCGCTATAGTCAGTGCACAAGTGTGAAGTTTGCGTCACCTGTGGGAAGCTGAAATACTGGAGCTGGATTCCTAGCGTATCTGCCATTTTTGGTGTACCCTGGTTTTCAAGCTGTCTCCCATGTGGAGCAGCACCTGGCCTCAAGCTATGGTCTGGGTCGTGACTGTCTGTGTGGACCAGGGCAGTGAAGGGTGCTTTATTACCATGGGTGGGTGGTCTGAGGGTTGGGCTGTGGAGTCAGAGACCACTCTAAGAGGGGACGCCATGCAGAAGATCCTCCCTGAACCCGTCTGTCATCGCTGTCCAAGCTGGATCACAATTACCACCCCCTTCTGCATACCCCCGATCCTACTCAGCTTTCCAAAAAACGCTCAAGAAATCCAAATTCAGCAATAAAAATCCGAATGAATGAATACCTGTGATTATTTCAGGACCGGAACTGAAAACAATTCATTCTACAGTTTATGAAAATGTGCTGTTTATTTGATTGTTTCGATTCTTCTTCACCTGAAAATCCTTTTCATCTGTATTTTCCTTTTTAAAGTTAACTGTAAATGAAGTCTAAATACTGTTTTCAACTTAAGGTCTGTATTTTAGCTCTATTTCACATACTGACACTTTCTGATTTTTTTTTTCTTTGTGTGTATTGTAGATTTTAACAATATGTCTTTTGTTTTCATTGCTCCAATTAACAGAAATTCTACAAAATGAACTTCATGAAGTTTATTTTTTAAATATTGTAACTATTCTAACTTGATCAGGTTTTGTAACTTATTCTAACATCATCAGGAATTGTCAGTGTTCTGAAATTTTATGCAGCAACTCCTGTGATGAACATTGGTGCTTATGGTGAAAAAGTAAACTAACTGTACTGAAGAATCACACTTCTGCAACCATGTCTCTCTTTTTGCTAATGTGATGCACAAATTGTATTGTCTAGGAGATGTACGTCACTTTGGAGAAAAGTGTCTGCTAAATGAATAAATGTAAATGTAAATGTACTCACCCTTGATAATAAATTGCCTGGTTTGTAGCAATTAAAAACAAATAGAAACAAGAACTACTATACATCAGCTGACTAACATACCTCACCACTTGTGTACCATTAGTATTAATTACGGGAATTATAATTAGAATAACATTATGAGTTCAATTTACAAGATATTTCTGATACACTTTTCAACACACAGTGCATGTATTCAATGGAAAGTAAGGTATCATAAAGTAATAAAATGCAGATAAGTACAAAACCTCCTTTCTAATGATTTTCATCTGATTTTCAGTGATAATATAGGAGTAACAAATCAAGAAGCTGCCATAGAGCCCTGGGTTTATAGTGGCAAAAATTAAATGTCTATCACTGGATACATGCATATACAGTTCAAGTGCTGACTTGGTCTGAAAGCTCAGCGTCACCCTCCTCCACTGCAGGAAGATTTGTGTCTTTTCACTGGGGGATTGGGATAAAGGTCGGGTTTGAAAGTGATCATGCTGAGGACTGAGTTTTAAAGGATTAACTCCCTGACCTGTGTTCTTCTTGATGCATATAAGTAACTGATTGCTTCCAAAGTTGGTTGAGGGCAGAAGCAGGGTGCATTTCTCTTAAATGAAAATTTTAATGAAACCAAACACTTCTTCATTTCTCAAGATATTTACCTCTCTTTGATACTGACTTTAAGATTTTTATTTGCTATGAATAATCCCTTTAGCCTTAGACCACTACAATAAAATGCCGGTGTCCAATATATGGTACTTGTGGGCATTTACTGCAGTGTTAATGAACTATCCATGATATAATCATCATCTAAATCTAGAATAAAAGATGCTTGAAATTGCACATACAGTTTGACATGGTCATTACTTTCTTTTGGGAACCCTGTGATTTTTCTCTTTCACTCTCTCCTTTGACTCAATTGTTTTCAGGATCTGTGAACAATAAAGATCTTGCCTTTCCCTGTGTCTATCCCCCAGCGTCCTTCACCCCATTTCCTCTGTAATTTCACACAAAATTTCAGATTGCAGGGAGTGCCACCCACCAGGCCCTGCTCTAAGTCCCCATTTGTCCCTCAAGGCCCTATTAGAGGTTTTCCACCCCACCCCCAATGCATGGCATCCCAGCAGTTTTTGCTCCTACCAGGTCGTGTTACTAAGGTTACATGCTTCTACAACATAGCCGCTTCATGTATTAATACAGAGATTACTGGTGCGGAACAATCTACAGGGATCATAATTGACAAGTGGGCTTTCTTTCAATCTACATCCAGCTGCGGCTTCTGATGACTTCCTTGTAAGGGCCTCTGTATGTGGCCTTGTCTATTATAGGTTTCGTCTGGACAAGGGGCAAGCAAGCTACATAGCTGTTTCCTCACCTTCTGTCTGGCACATACTCAATGCAGCACAACAGCACAAGGAATTAAAAAGGGTTTACTGCTAGGCACGCTGAACTTGCTGTGCACTCCTGAGTTGGCCTTTGTTTGTGCCGCAAATTATAACCCTTCATGCCTCTGCATGGTAAAGCCCCGCACCCCCACACCTGTGACTCTTTCATGTCGAAATCCACCGTCTGGAGGGTTGTTTCTTCCTACCCAAGGCAGTTGTTAAGCGTCTTTCAGCGCAATGTAATCGGCGACGCGTTGGGAGTGAGGAGTGCCTCTGTTGTGTAACAAGACGAGGCGACGCAGACATGTTTGTGTTTTATGGGGAGACGCTAAAGGAGGAAAAAGGCAGACTGTTTCTGAGGAAGACGAGGCGCTGGTGGGGGGATTTAAGAACCCATCGTCAGTAGATTTTCTTTCCTTTCACGTTGGGACTGAAAAGATTTGTCAAGTAACTCTTAAGTCTAGGGGCTTAGATGGGAGCCGACCTTTGACCTGCTCACTAATTGCATATTACAAAATAACTGTTGATGGCAGCATCCTTCCTGTGAAGAATCTTAAACAATTCCAAAAATGTAAATTGGTATAGCTGCAAATTGTGCACACTACACAGGTAGCTTAGCTCTGCATGTCAGCCTTCTTAAAATCCTGTTGGAGATGTGACATGGATGTGGGCCAGACTGAGAAATCAGCAAATGTAACAAATGTGAACAAATCAGCAGTGCACCTCAAACATAATAGTTTAGTCTGTGAAAAAATTCAGCTCAGTTCAGTTGACTCTTGCTTGTCCTGGAGAGAGTCACAGTGGTAGAACACTTAGTTGGCAGGTTCAAACTTTCCTTCACCAGCAATATCTTCAGCTCCTCTTGGGGAATCTTCAGGTATTTTCAATCCAGCCCAGAGATATAATCTTTCCAACGTGTCCTGGGTCTGAACCAGGCGCTCCTCCCAGTGTAACATGCCTAGTAGGAGCTGACCAGGGAACATTCTTATGACATGCCTAAACCACCTCAGCTGACTCCTCCCAAACCAGAGGAGTCATGACTCTACTCCAAGACTCTCTCAATCACCCACCTGCTCACTGTTGCACAGACAGTGAGCCCTGTGATCCTGCAGAGAAACCTCATTTTGGCTATTAGAGGCCACAACTTTGTTGTTTTGGTCATTACCCCAGTCAGGACTTAGATTAAGCAATAAACTGAAAGCTGTGCCAGAAGGCTTAATTCTTGCTTCATCACTAGAAATCAGTATAGTGCCCACAGGACCACTGATGGTGCATCAATCCACCTTTTTAAACTCCCCTTGCCATTTTCAGTAACTAGCGAACAGCACCCCAAGGCACTCAAACTCCTCCACTAAGGGCATTAATTCTTTTTCACCTGGATAAAGCAGCTCACTCAATTCAAGGACAGGACAATGACCTCAAACATGGTTGTACTGTTTTCGTCTAAGATGCTTCACACTCAGCAGCGAACTGTACAAGTGTATGCTGAATGTTACAGATGGATGAGGCAAAAAAAGTGTAACATCATCCACAGATACACCACCCCTCCAAGCATTGTCTCTGTCCTGATATCCTGTCTATGAAAATCATAGCCAATGTTTGGAGAAGAGGCGTATCAGCTGATTTCCAAGAATCCAATCCAGTCTTTTCATGTGTCCTAAACATGACAACTGTGCATCACCATTTTTGTTTCCAATGACAGTTCTAAGCTGATTTATTCCACAATCTATGGAATAGATCTATGGAATTATAATCTCTTAATTTCTAAATTTGACATTGTTTTCAGAGTAAGACTCTTGGGTTATAACATGAATGAAAAACCTTTCTATAAAGAAATTTTGGTGTCAGTTCATAGCATAAAAGTTTATTGGCTTTGGTCACTAAATTTCTTTTGAAAAGATTAAAAAAAACACTTGTTTTTTGGGGAATTTTATCAAGTGAAAGTTCAGATATGCATGACAAATTGACAGAGATGATTACCACTTTTTGTGATGTGACTGAGCACATCAGAAGAATTGGAAGGAAACTGAGCTGAACTGAACTGAACATATCAGTAATTTAACTGATGTCCTTGCAAACTACTAAGTTTGTATCCTTCACCTGTATTGTTTTGGCATCTCATGGTGTTATTCTTTTTTGCTTCATCATATATGCTTGAGGAGATGCCAGACAAACCCGAACAAAAATAAAATTATGGTTGTATTATACATATACATTTCACATGTATTAGGCAACTTGTAACAAGTTAACTGCCTTAAGGCCACAACAGCAACAGTTCAAGGATCTCGGCATCTGATTATTTTAATACCTCTGTTATGATATTTCACACAAACGTTTGCGTAATATTTTCAGATACATTCCGGGCTGTCATAATACATCTTTCTGGCAGTATGCATGTTCTTTTCTGTAGAAATATTTGAGGACAAAGCTGGAAGCTATTTAAATATCTTACATTGTATTGGTTCCAGCATGCTTCTTCTTGTTTGAGACACCTACAAAAAAAAATTCTTCCAATGTTTCTTTTCTGGTCAGTGTCCATATATTTCCTTTCATGGTTAATATTGACATATTGATATAGTTAATATTTGATAAATCTGAAGAAAATATCTAACCATATACCAAAAAGTCACTGGGTGGTTTGAATGGTTGATTGGAATTTCAAATATGACAAGAAAAGATCACTCTTTAGTGGAGTCTGCTTCAGTAACACTTAATGACCTCTTTATATTCTGAATTAATATGAGTTTAATCATTTGTAGCTCCTAATGGAAACAACATATGAGATGGTCATGGCTCTTTTCTAGCAGCAAAGTAGAATTTCTCACTACCTATGTACAAATTTGGTTTGTATTTGAGTTAATCCTATGATACCTGTTATTGATATGGCTTTTGAAAGATTTCCAATGTTTCTTGTTGGTATCAGGTTCAGCAAGTTTGCCAGGTAAATAGGTTATTCAGATAATATGCCTAAAGCATGCTGACAAGATTCACTGTCTAAACTTTTCAGGTATGTCATTTATCATACCATGTTGGAATATAATTTCTTTTTATGAGTATGCAAAATACAAGGTAGCTGCATTTTCACACACATTTTACACATTTGTCTGCATCTTATACGTTTTAGACTGTTTTGAATTTCTTAACAGCAAAGGCAGGAAGCATCCAATTAATAGTTTGTTCTTTGCTGGAATCCCCCTTACAGCAGACAGCAGCAGAAAGTGTGCTTGTGAAATTGCTAAAGAGGATGTGCTCTATTATTCTGAAAGAAAGGGAGCAATGAAGTAAGGGGCAGAATGCAGAATAGTGGTGAAGGCTGTCACCTTGGAGTCTGAAGATTGCTGACTTGAAACCCCACTCTTGCTGGTCTGCTTAATGAAGGTTAATTGAATTGCTCCAGTAAGAACAGTGTGGAACAAATGGGGATGGTGTAAGTGCAGTCAAAACAAATTAAGCTCATAGTTACTACTCAGTTGTTTTTCCCTGTGCCAGATACATAACGGTAAAGTACATGGATACAGAAGTGTAATGAATGGTTTGTTCAAGTCAGGGTTGCAGTTGTCCTGAGCCTGTCCCAGCACTACAGGATACACTGTCCCGAACAGCCAAGGGATTGTGATGTGGCAGTACTACGCACTGCACCATCATACTGTCCCAGAATGACCACACGAGTAAATAGTAAGAATGAGGCAGAGGTAAGGCGACAGATGTTAGAAAGATTAAACAATATCTGTTTCTGTCAAGTAAAATTTCTGGATTTTCTTTAGGTTTTGTTTGGTGTAGGTCTAAATCTATGGGTGGTACCACTGGGAATCAGAAACGTGTGAAGAGAATGCTGAAGAGACCACAAGGAAAAATGTCTCAATTTAGTAATTTAGTGTCACCAATCTACCATAACTGCAATCACTGGCTGTTGCATAATTAATAATTTTTTGGATTTCAACAAACATTTTCACAGTTATTCTCTCAGAATAAATGTATTCAACTCAAATGCTGATAAACATTTGAAACATGCAAAATAGAACATTAAATTGTGAAGAGCATAAAATTGGGCATTTAATGTAAATTGGACCTATGGTCCAAATCCATGGTTGGATCAGAGAAGCCTTGGGAAACCAGGACAGTCAAGGAAAATGATGGAAAGTTCAGCTCCTGATGGAACAAAGACCAAGATTTCCTGAAATTGGGAAGCTGTCTGAAAGTAGTTTGGGGTCTGACAAGAGCTTCAGGGTTTGACAAGATCTTTAAGTTATACGTGAATACTGGCCACCAGCTCAAAAATAAAGTACTGATGTTTCACACCACATATTACAAGCCATTGATAGATAACAGTGACAGAGAGATATGTAATGTCCTTACACTTCCACTGTGAGCATCTGAGCACATGAGCATCTCTATGTTGAAAACAGATGCAGTGACCTTAAGGAATAACAAGATACACTGTGTAGTCAACAAATATCTTGAATAATTCCTCTGAAAGCATCAAAGACATTCTAAGGAGTCATACAGATGAATAGAACAAAGAATGTTTTGGACGGAGAACTTTGCTGATGTTAGATGTCTTTTAAATAAGTAATACCCTGTTGCTGACTCTTTTATATCTTCTATAAACTCCAGTTGTTCGGTGTTACACAAAGGAAGCTCTTAAAAATCATATCAGTTCCTTAGCTGGAGGGTTACACTGAAGAACTGAGGAACATTTCTTCGAAGCCTCTTTAAATCAACTACTAGAGTACATCCAGAGGGAAACTGTGTTGCATAATTATGAGTAATTACGACAATCTGACTGTGTGCCACTGAGGCGAGAAAAAAATTGAGAGTTTTCTATCACGTAAAGGATGAGGGATGTTTGCACAATCCTCGTCGCTTTCTTGTGGCACATCATAACCTTTTACTTCAGTGGCTGGTGTTTCGCTCTTCACTAATAGCCAGTAGGTTAATCAATTAAATCCCAGGGGAGTCCCTGCTCTAGTAATCTTAAGTTAGCCAGATTGTTCTGATGTACAGCTGTATACATTGTAAGCAGCTTTCATTAAAAACATCCATTTCATACCATTTCATACTAAAATAATAATGACATGAGCTATATGTGCATAGACGTATGGATACCCTTCTTGCACTGTTCAATGGCATTAAGAATGTTGCTGTCATTAGGCTCTGGCATTGAGTAATGGCTCTACTTTTTTACAGGCATAATGCATGTTCAACCTCTTGTTTAATGCGGAATGTTGTGCCAGCAGGTTCAGTCATTTCCATTGTGATGTCATTCTTAGTTTGACAGAGACAGATGGCAGCCCATGGAAAGTCACCGACCTGGTGAAGAAGAATGCCCAATGGTTGCTCGAAGAACCTCACAAAGAAATAATAACAGTGAAGTTAGCAGGCTGAAGTCAGTTCCACATTGTATCAGTACCGAAGGGGTTTCGTTTCGAACATGCAAGAGTAATATTGTATGTCATTGGTGAGTTGATTGGACGTTTGTAATTTTTTAGCTATTCAATCTTTAATAACAGTATATAGCGACAGTATTCAGCTGGATTCAACCTCATATCCAACCCACATCTCAGTCACCTCCCCCCCGCCACTCTGCCACCCTCCTTTTAGTGAAGCAACACAGATATATATTGGAAATTTGCACAACACTATTTTGAATGAAATAATCTGAAATAAATTTTACAATCATAATTAGCTTTGTTGTTGTTTTTATTCGCTGTCGAGTCAATGTTGACTCACGGTGACTCTATGGATAGTTGTCCTGAAAACAGTCTTGAAAGTGGGGCATCCATGGCTGCGGTGATTGTGTTGATCTACCATGTATAAGACCTACCTCTTCTACGTTGACCTTCCACTTTCCCTAGCATGATGTCCTTTTCCACTGACTGTCCTCTATGCATGATGTGTCTGAAGTGAGAGAGTTGAAGCCATATCATCTGAGCTTCCAATTAAATCTTTGGTTTGATCTGCTGCAATACTCACGCATTTGTTTTCCAGGGTGAATGCAGGATTCTTCGCCAGCACCATAGTTCAAAGGCGTCAATTTTCTTTCTGTTCATTTTCTTCACTGTGCGACTCTCACATCTGTATGACGTGACTGAGAAGACCATGTCTTCAGCTAGTCAGACTTTTTTGTACAGCGTCAGATCTCTGCACTTGAGAATTTTGTCCAAGCTCTTCATCGCGATTTTGCCCAGAGCAATTTGTTGTCGGATTTCTTGCCTTCTTGTCACTTCTTTATTGATGATTGATCAAGTAGACTGAGGTTATTTATTATCTCTATTTCTTCTCCATCAAGTGTGTAGTTCTCCAATTTGCTGGTTGTGAACAGCTTCGTCTTCTTCACGTTGAGATGCAAGCCCATTATCATCAGCATAGGGAAGATTGCTGATGAACAATTAGCTCTAACAGGAAGTTTTTAACAACAGGACAGCTGGTAGTATAGTGGTTTGAGCTACTGCCTTTGGCTCCAAAGGTTGTAGGTTTGAGCCTCATCTCTGGCTGTAGTACCTTAAGCAAAGTACTTAGCCTAAATTGCTCTAGTACAATTACCCAGCTGTAGAAGTGGGTAAATGATTATAACCTTAACACTGTAAGTCACTTTAGAGAAATGCATTAACTAAATGAGTTAATGTGAACATGACAGTCTCAAAAGTGATTGCTATTTGTTTTATATTGGCCATTAAACATTCTTATATAAGGCAATATTGTCAAAAATGAATTTTTTTTTCACTTTGGATTCAAAACATATACACAGTTTGAATTAAATGAAACAAATTAAACCAAACGATTGACAAATTCATGGAACTGTCCTGCTATGACTAGAACATGACAGCATCTGTTAAATGTATAGATATACATTTAAGAGGGGAAGGATATATTTTGGTGAATTACATACACAAAGCTTGTGCAGAGTTTTACGAAGTAGCAAAACTTTTACATGTTTTCACAGTTAATTCTGTCAGTCTTTTGGTAACACATTTTGATTAGATTAAGGGATATTAAGCATGAAGTCCTAACAACAGTAAGGAGACAATAGGTGTGTGTGTGTGTGTGTGTGTGTGTGTGTGTGTGTGTGTGTGTGTGTGTGTGTGTGTGTGTGTGTGTGCAAGGTGTGGACAAAGAGGCTCAAGGTGCAGAAGATGTGCTACCCTTCCCAGCTCACTGTTCCACTCAGTCACACAGGAGCCATTTAATCCAATTAGAAAAATCCCCACAAGGGGAAGAAGACAATTACACTATTTAGACACCACACTTCCAATCCTAGGCCAGATTTAACTCCTTACACAAACACAGAGGAAAACATCTCAGAATACCACATGCAGCTTTCTGGGGCAAATCTACAGTATCTTTCCTTTAGTGGTGGATGGTCTGCTTGCCTTGTCATTATACTGTAAAATAGCTTTTCAGAATAGGGGTGCCCAAGGCAATGCATATAGATTGCACATGAGATTTCTGATGTTTCCTTGCAAAACGTTATTTTTCCATTTATCCATTACCTGTTTTTGTTATTCCTTTTAACTTGATTCTTGCTTCTTTTAACATATATACTCACAGTGAATTATTACAGGAGGAAGAACGGTTGGCATGCATTGTGTCTTTTGGATACTCACTTGACAAAATTTAAAATTATTTCAGAGTGCATTCATGCATGAATTTATGTAAATTTCTGTAAATCTGTGAATAATACTACTGCAGAAAACATATTTAAAGGAATCAGTATTTCAACTAAGTATGGAAATAATTGGTTCACATTGACAAAGAATTGGAACAGGGCAAGTGTCATATTCAGATAAAGAGCAGAACGTGAGAAAGCTTGAGCAGTTAGGTGGTATGGGAGTGGAAGTTTTTGGATCGGGGGTGGGGGCCTGTTGTTCATTGTCAGCATGATTGGCAGGGAGTCTGACACCCCAGCTGGGCAGTGAGGCGGCGGCGGGTGAGAGCCTGCATCTCTCCGTAAGAGCGATTGAAAAGATGTCAATCAGAAAGCCAGTGGGGGGGCACTGGGAAAGTGGGAAAGTGGGAGTGTAGGGGAGAGAAAGGAGCCTGCCAACTAAACACCTTCCCTCCCCCCCGACTGGTGTTGCCTCGCCCTGACTTTGATTGGGCAGCCAAGCAGCGAGGATGGATGAGGCCGTCATCATAAGGCAGCTAATTGTGCCACAGCTTCTAACTTTGCAACAGCTTCCCGACTCTGTTGCCTGGTCAATACTAAATAGATCGGCAGACAGTGGCCATATTTCTCCCGCTCCGCTCTTCAGTGTTGCCCATTAATCATACGCTGATTTTCTACCGAATGTCAAAAAACTCTGTCTGGCAATTCCCGGAGTATAGGGAAGCTGAAAGTTTTTCTTTCTCTTTAATTTCTTTGTTCTTACCTTCTTTTAAGAAAAGAATGCCATTTAAAGAGAGCACATAAATGACCTTTTGAGAATGTCCTAAGAACCATATGTATCTTTGTCGCAATTGTCCATACGCTCCAAAAGCTTTTCACTGGCTAAGAAAGGAGCCTCTGTGTCAGCGGATCTTCTTTTGAAATATAAGTTGTTTGCTAAGGGGTTTCCTCCTTGAGCAGTGTGTATGCTGTAAGGAAGGTCAAAGTGCACACGCCTGCCGGTGACTTGGGGGCCAGAGAATGGTTTGTGTCGCACTTGTGCCACCTGAAAGGGATGAGAAGTTAGTGCATCCCCCACCTTTCCATTCTGGACCGATGCTGAATGCATCCAGGGGACCAACAGTTCAGGAGTTCTCATTTTCTCTACAACTAACTCTATGTAATTATTCTGGATAAGGGAGTACATTTGGTTTCATATTCATATTCACTGTTTGGTCTCTTCTTTCTGAGACAGATTTCTCACCGGTTCTGTCATATAAACTTCATGCCAAGTTCTGCCCTAATCAGTAGCAATCATCTGACAAACAAGGTGCCAAAACATTGGGACCTTCACATCCATGCAAGTTCTGTATAAATCACTTGCATTATGAAGCCATTTCAGTTTTAATTTATGTTTTAAGACTTATATCTTAGACTTCGAAGCACTTAGGACAGTAGCGATTGGAGCTGTTGCCTTCTAGTTAAAGAACCCTGGCTCAAATCACTGCTCCTGCTAAACAAATATTGGATAAACTATGAGTTATTGTAGAAACCTAACATTGCAAATACTCTAAGAAAAAACATAATAATAATAATAATAATAAGAAAAACAGTTTAGAATTTAGACTTGGCCTTGCGGTTTTGTACTCAGAGGTAACAATACATGTACATATAATTTCATAAATGTGGTTTTTCACCAGCTCTGCCTTTGAAGTTCTGCATAAACTGGTACCAAGAACCCTGGACCGACCAAAGGAGCACAGCTTGTCTCAGAACCCCAGGTGCATCTTCACTCAAGTATAATGGATGTCCAAATTGTGTCTGACAGCCCATTCATCTGGTTATGCTCTGATTTCATTAAAGCAGCAGGATGAATAGGACCAGCAGCTGATCTGATAGAGCACTACATTAAACCTCCGACTGCCCACAAGTTTAATCCATTAAATTAAAATGGTATTTCCATCAAGTGAACCCAACCTGTTACACCGTAATCAAATGAAATGCAAGCCCACATATTGCCAACTTCCTGTCTCCTTTCATAGTGTTTGGTCCCAGCTCAAGACATGCAGGGTGTTTGGTGCTGGTGGTGCTGGGGGTGGGGTGGGAAGCTGCATTGTTTCCTGCATTCCTCATCTCCAGCCCATCTATTGCTGTCAGTCCGGCTTCCACAACCACTTTTCTCTCTGGGGTATTCACTATAAGACACCAAACAACCCATGTGAGCAGTGGACCCTGCTCAGTTCTCAGACACGCTCTGAATGGCTTTGTCTGCTTAATTCTAATAATGTGCTGTTTTGAAGGTGTGCCCTCACATTTTTAATTATTTAATCATCTACCTTTTCAGTGGTTTGCTTTCATTTTCCCCTAGAATTATTATAACTTTTATAGTTCAAGAATTGTAATTGTTTTAGTTTTTCTTTGTTGTGTTGGATATTTTTATTGTTCATCGCAGTAATGTTTTAAAAAACTCTTAAAAAAATTAAAACTTTATTCTGAATAGGAAATCCCAAACAAATCACTGAAACTGATAAAAATGCTCCCTGGATTTGAATAAATATGTAGTACATAGATGAAGCATATTATTGAACATTATGTGACTTTGGATTCATGACTAGGAGAGAATGAATGACCTCCATCAACAGTCCAGTCATTTATCATTCTTGCTCAAATTGAACAGTTCAGCACGGCTGGTCTGTAAATATGAAAAACCAAAAGTCAAAACATCCTTGTTGTAGTATCACTGTTCATTTCAAATCAGTGTGCTGCTTACAAGTCAGAGTTTACCTTGCCAGAGCAGTTTGATGTTGGATTTTGAAAGAACATGGGAATTTCGATGTGTAGATTTTGAGGCTACAAGAGTCGTCAGTACTACAGCAAAGGTTCCTGCTGTGGTACCTTTGAGAAAGATCCTTAAGCTTGAATTGCTATAGCAAAATATACAGCTCTGTAAACTGGTAAATTTGTTTCAGGTTAAAGCAACAGATAAAAAGAAAGTAGTAATAATAGCAATCTTCTTCATTGCTTAAAGTAATGACAAGCTGTGCATCATTGTTTGTCTCTTTTTCACCTCTCATCCTCCAGATAACCTGCTTGTCTTCATGAGAGCAGCATTCATCTCCTCTCCCAGTTCAGTGTCAGTGCACTTCCAGTGCAGTGCCAGTGCTCTTCCGGTGCGCTCCCACATTGCTCAGCATTTTAACATGAATATTTTCCTGCACATGAAGGTTGGGCCCATTATAATTGGGTTTTTTTCTTGTCCTTATCTCAACTATATTGTTGGGCAACTGTTCAGTCTTCTCACTCTAGATCCCCTACACGTCCTTCCTGATGAGTAAAATCCTACTGGTCTTCAACAGAGTCAGACTTTCGCATTTGGGAGCATATACATATGGAGAATCTCAGAATTTAAGTTTCAAAAGACAAACCCCACCAGCTGCAATGCCATTAATTAACTTTCCTATGTATTTTCTACAATATTGCATATATTGTATTGTCTTATATTAACACAGACTGGCAGGTATAGGGGTATTTGGTGGTATCTTTCAAACCAGCAAAGGCTGAAAAATATATGCTTACTTTGTTAAATCATTCTGCGGTTTGCCACCCCAAAGTTTCAAGGGTTCAAAGGAGGGAACAGGCCTCCCAGCTTTCTGTAGAGAACCCCTGATTTATTACAGCGTAGTGTACAATTTCAAATACCAGCTTGGCTATTAGTGGGTTTCTACCAGACGAGGTAATTACAGCTTTCAGCAGTATAAAATCAATTGATGCACATCTGAAGTGTGCGTCCTAGTCTGATACCCTTGCTGCATAGTAGTTTGTACTTGTTAGTCTCAGAACTTTTCCGACAACCTTGAGCTCTCCAAAACCACCACTGAAAAGCACCACTGGGGGACTGGTCTCGTGTGAAAGCCTGTCAGTCAACGCACACTTTTCATCTGCAAAGACTGTTGCTCTGCTGAGTTATTTTTTATCAGATAAGTAAATCATTTCGCTGGTTATTTTTTTATTGTGGTACCTTTACTTTGTAAAACTTTTATGAACACTTAACAAAGGCCCAGTACAATCTAAACTATTTGCAAAGTATAAATAAGTTTTCTTTATATTGGAAGTCCATAAATGCTTGAAATGACTAATTGCTATTCAGTAAAAGTAAATTCAGCTTGATTTATTTTGTAGAACATTTATGCAAACATGGTTGCCTGAGGAGACTAGGACCTTTTTATTGTTATTGTTTTCTTTACAATTCTCAGTCTTTAATTTGTTTTTTTCTATACTTAAACTCAAAGCATACATACAATTAGTTTTCTTCTATACGCTACATGTACATTATGGTGAATGTGTTGTATTATATGTTCATTTAGATTTTTTCAGTATGTATAATCACTTAAGTTCATTCCTACAAACACCTATCTACATACAACTACTAGGCAGTGTCAACCTCTTCTGAACCCTCACCCCACCCCCACACCACCTGGGGTGGAGCCGAGCCCCACTGCAAAGCCCACTGCACCCCGTTCATTGTGACCAAAGGGCCTCGGACCTGCACGATGAATAAAAGCAGCAGTATGCCTGAGCTGTCTTTGTTCTGAGGGGGAGGGTTCATTCACATGGTCTGTCAGGGACACATTCCAGACAAAACTCGGCTTGGGATTTCCGGTGTGCCCTGTGCACTCTCAGCAGCAGTCATCCACACATGACACCTCAGGATTAATGCCCAACCCTGTGACATCTCCATGGAATGAGTGGGGGAAGGGGTCGCAGGGGATAACTCAAGAGTGGCAGGTAACTTCCTACTGTAAATGATAAATGAGTTGCAGGGACTTGGAGTTGTGTGGCCTGCTGCAGTGCTGCATATAAGGTGTAGAGTTACATTTACATTTACATTTATTCATTTAGCAGACGCTTTTCTCCAAAGTGAAGTACATCTCATAGAAAATAAAATTTCTGCATTACCTTAGGAGAAAGAGACGTAACTGCAGATGTGACTCAAATATATAGTAGTTTGTTTCCTTCACCATATGCACTGACGTTCATCACACAAGTAGCTGCATAAAACTCCACCGGAATATAGAGTTCTTGCTTATCCTCATCCCAGACCCCAAAAACCTGATCAACAGAAGGGAGCATCAACTTTATACGTGCACTATAATAATACAATAGAAAACCTGAAAGAACACTTGGTTTTGCCAGTTTGTTCCCTTCTGATGAGTGCTGGTGACTGAAAAACATCAGTATCACAGGGATCATAGAAAGAGTGTTTGAAATAGAGACAACATATGTGCTGAAAAATGGTTGATTGTTGTCATTTTTATCATGTGATGATGACCAGAACACACAACAGATATTATACATGTTACAAAAGCACTATGCAAGTTCTCAGTGAAATTTTTCATTATAAGATTTAGAATTCCACCAGTCAGTGTAGTGTTTAGAGTTACCCTGGTGTATAAATGGGTAAATACCTGTAAGTAGCTTAGTATGCAAATCTAACATCATAAGTCACTTTGGAGAAAAGTGTGAGCTAAATTAATCAATAATAACAAAATTCTTTACATCTTGAATTATATAAAGTAAAATTATCTGGAATTCTGAGCATTTTACTTACCTATGTACAATTTACTTTCTGAATGCTGTTTCAGCCGAAGAATTTTGTATATCACCTTTAGAATGAGTTAATCAGTTAGTCCAGTGAGATTTAGTTGGGTGAGGCTGACGCACAAACAGAAAAGCACTCGCAGGGAGTCACCTAACATATTGTTCAACCTGAGCGATGACTGTGAGACCATTGTTTAGCAGGAAACACATTCTTTAGAAGAGCACACAATGCTCCCTGTTGAACCACAACAAATTTGCATGAATATCATACTAAAAAGGTGGGAAGTAGGCAAAGACTGAAAGGCATGGCTTCCATTCTACTTTTTGTTTAGTCTTTTTTGGTTTCGTTTTTCACTCCCATTGAAACTGTTTCAGCATGGTCGCACAGCAGGCACTAATGGGCTCCTTCACGTTGGCCGGACAGCAGTAGCCATCCTGGACCCCCAGGCAGGTGCGACCAGGTGATCCATGGGTCACCCTGGCTCTGGTAGTGGCAGGACAGGGAAGACCATGGTTCTCAAGTGTCACACTGACCAAAGCAAAACAGGAAACTTAGCAGGGCAACATATTGTTCTCGTTTGACTTTTTCACTTTCTGCGACATATTTACATTTACATTTACATTTGTTCATTTAACAGATGCTTTTTTCCAAAGCAACGTACATCTCAGCAAAAATACAATTTCTGCATTACATTAAGAGAAAGAGACATGGCTGCAGACATGTGACTCTTAAGTAAACCTAATTTGTTACCTTCCACTTGATGCACCGATGTTCATTGGTCGAGCAGGTGCATAAAATGCAGGATAGATGAATCCTGATAGCCTCCTACTTATTTTTTTTTTTGTAACAAGACACACAAACAATCACATACAATGCTGGAGTAGCAGTTGTATAAAGGCTTATTTTATTATTTTATATGTATTACTTTATTTATAATACACACACACACACATTTTCAGAACCGCTTGTCCCTTACGGGGTCACGGGGAACCGGAGCCTACCCGGCAACACAGGGCGTAAGGCCGGAGGGGGAAGGGGACACACCCAGGACGGGACGCCAGTCCGCCGCAAGGCACCCCAAGCGGGACTTGAACCCCAGACCCACCGGAGAGCAGGACTGCGGTCCAACCCACTGCGCCACCGCACCCCGTTATTTATAATATTTTATATTTTATTTCTGTTACAGTTTCTCACTTAAAATTATGTAGAGGAAAGTTTATTTGAGTAACAAGAGCCGGTTACATTTACATTTACATTTATTCATTTAGCAGATGCCTTTCTCCAAAGTGATGTACATCTTAGCGAAAATACAAAAGATACGGTTAGGTGTGGGGAATGTTTCGGGGCATACAGTCCAGCTGTAACGATGATAATTGTAATTCTTCAAAACACAATTAAATTTTTAAAAAAGGTCAAATGGATGCTTATTTCTCAACCAGGCTTAGGAACAGTCTCATATCTTCTTGTTGATGTATAGCTTCAGCAAGCTCATCTAACTTGCAATGATGAATGCTAAAGAAAATGTGATATCAATTTTTTTAATGAAGTTGTCAGCATTTAGAAGTATTTATTAGTTTTGTATATACAATGTATATTACTCACACACACTGTATGAAGCCACTTGTCCTAAGCAGGGTCGTGGCGAGCCGGAACCTAACCTGGCAACAGACGGTTCAAGGCTGGAGGGGGAGGGGACACACCCAGAGCGGGACGCCAGTGTGTCACAAGGCACCCCAACCGGGACTCAAACCCCAGACTGACTGGAGAGCAGGTCCTGGCCAAACCCACTGCACCTCCCTATATATTACATAACAACATTTTATAGTTAAAAAATATTACTTAATAAATGAATACCAGGAAACCAAAAGTCAGTTAGACAAATTTTCTTTCTGTATGCAGACACCTGAACAGCATTTTCAATAAATAACATCCATGTGTTAGCTTGAACATGTGAAAGGAAGAGTCAATGTTACAGCATGGTCCTGTCAGGCATTCTGTTTGGATGATGTTCCTTCAAACAGGTCTCAGAAAGCTGTTAAAAAGCAAGAACCCACACCCCTGCATAGTCATGTCTGACCAAGCTGCTATCCCAGCATCGTGAAAGCACCCCAAAGTCTACAAGGCAATAGTAACTGCTGTTTGAATTAACCTCTTGCTTATTATTGAGATGTTGGAACACAACAAGTTGCCAAAAATGTGTTAATATCCAAGGGTATGTCCTGTTTTGTCATTTTTTGAAAAATAGAGAAACAGTTAATGGTGAATGAAACATATCAGAATTTAAAAACTTTTATACAGGTCAACCCTATGAATCCTTTGTAATCGGGTGTTACCCTAATAAAACATGCAATACATGGTATGGAATTTTCAGGAAAGCGGCAGAGGTGGGTTATAGGGATGAACTGGTTCACTGTGTCAGCTGGAGAGGCTTGATGAACTCCTTGCCAGACCTATGTGTATGGAATTGCTTTCAGGTACATGTGTAATGATTGGACTGACTGCGAGGTACAATCATACCCGCAGCATTGCCCAATAGCTCATCTACACCAATATCCCAAAGGGACACTGCAGTAAGCATTCACTCATTTCCAGAAAGTGAGCCTAATCACAGGGTCCAAGGATGGACAACAGAGCTTTTCGATCTTTGTTATTTTGAGTGGGACGGGGGGGCTTAGTGGATTATGGCTTCTGGTGGTGCCTTTTGAAAGGAAATCCACAAATGGGAGACTGGTGCCTTTTGTCTTTGTTGGTGTGTCCCCCCACCCTTCTCAGCCTTACTGTGTTGTTGCACTGAAGCAAGTTTGACCTTTTAATCGTTGCCTCAGGTTGGTTTTCCACAGGTAGCAGAGGTTTTGTAAAGAAGCAAGGTGGCACTCCCTGCAAAGTGTGTATTTGAGAAGCTGCGTTTAACATGGACAAACAAACAATGCACTTCATCTCATGTTTCTTATGGGCAGAGATAGGACAGCATTCTTTTCTTGGACAGGGAAGAACACAAAGGATGTAACCAAGTTATTTTGTGTTTTTTCCCCTCACAATTCCCACTTCTGATCAAAACTAATACAGGTATCAAATCTCTGCTAAAAAAGCTTAGTGTGTTTTAATACTTTATTGCGCTTAAGAACAGGACAGTAAAAGTTGTGGAATTGTCCTTTTCTATTTAAGACAGATGAAGGAGAAGTTAGTCACTCAACAGTGCATATAAATTGAGATGTCTATCAAAAATGTACTAAGCAGAATCATATTTATCCATAGTTTCCAAGACACATAATGGACATTGTAGCATTTTATATTTTAAAAATTGTGAAATGTGAATGCAATTAAGCTACCAAAGCATCTCACAGAACTGGAAATCTGTTGAGATCTGGGTATAAAAGAAAATCATCTGAATTTGTTAAGCTGTCACCGTGGATGTGCCCATTTTGTTCTCCACTTTCACAGTTGAATGCCTTGAGTTGAGCTCTTTGATGAATGTGTTTATTTTAATTGACTGGATCACATGTGTGTTGAAATGTACTTGGGGAGAAACAGAGTTCTTTCAGAGAGAGCCAATGCAGGGGGTAGGGTGGTGGCCACAGGTCAAATTCAACCACGCTCTAGTACGAGAGAACTTCTGAAAGATAAGGAAGCGAGACCAACGGTCAGTCCTCGCCTCCTCGCCCCAGGCCTTGCCCCTGAGGTCAGCCTTCCTCCTAGCCCGGCCACTTGTGCTCCTAGGTGGTGGTAGCTGATGACAAGCCGGCGGGAAAGCACCCGTGCGAATCAAAGTGAGGGGAACCCAAGAGACACGAGATTCGATGAGGGACCATGCAGGACAGATGGGTCAGCGAGAATGGCCTCCTTTTGAAAGGGAGCTGACCTGAGACTGAAAGATGGCCATCTTTCTGCCAATCACCTGGCAGCTAATGGAAGCCAGTCATCTTCACAATGGCTTCCAGTCCCCCCCACCCCCTCTCCCTTGTTATTTCACGTACTGTCAGCAAATCCTTGTGGGGTCTTCTAAGATCTGAGTTAGTGACCTTGTGACACTTATACCTCTTCTCCCAGGCACTCTGAAATTGGTAAATTCATTTTCACAGGAAAAGTAATATTCCATTTTGTATTAATCAGTCAATCTATCAGCCAATGAAATTTTTACAAACAAGTTGGCGCAAACCATTGCATCCAGGATTTTTTACACGAGTGTAGCATTTTAGGGTATATTTTTGGAGAGAAGGGCTAGTTAAATCAACTAATGTTAGTTAATGTAAATACATTAATCAAAATTAGAACTTTGGAAAATAGCATACATTTATACCCGCATTCACTGTCGATGAATTCTTTGTGAAGGATTTGAGCAGTCGTCAGTCTTCATGAGAATTTTGATTAGAAGGATTAGGTTTTCCAACTGAGAATGATAAGATGACCTTTGCACATTCCATTTCTCCACCCACAGAATGCTCCTGTTAGTCAATGATCATTTTTAATACATTAATCATGATGAATATTGAAAAATCTGATTATACATCACTGGTTTCAACAACCACAGCAATTAATAATCGGTGTTCCTTTTTTTGCATTTCATTAATTTTTTTAGTGGTAGTCTTGTTTAATTATGCATTACTGTAAAGCTTCATTTCACAGGATGCTTCCGTCCATTCAAGCCCCTTAGATGATGTGTCATACAAGCCTACTTTCAGAAATAATTACGGAACTCACCTTTGGATGCAAAAGATGGATAAGATATAGAGAAAGAAATTACAGAAACAGTTGTGTGGTAGGGTTTACATATATCAACCACGAGTGATAATTATCAGCAATTAACAGCTTTGAAATTGTAGTATGATTGAGCTATGATATAGAACACAGGGGGGTTTTTCACATTTTATTTGAAATCAATGGTGGGTGTGGAACTTGCACCTCACACATTGGTTACACCTTCTGTGATGTGGCTCCAGATAAAACCCAGAAGCGTAATTTCACCACCCCACATAAGGTTCGGTGTACAAGGAAGCGATGAGTACAACTTTGCCCTGCAGCTTCTGTTTGGAATACCTTTAAAACTAGTCATCATGGCAGAAGATATGAATTACCTTACACACATACCAGTATAAATGAAAAATTTTTCATGAACAGTAGAGACCGTAAGAAACATGGCTGCTCAGTAAAGGACAGAAGTGTAATTATACAATGATAGGCCTGTAACACATGGAACTTTTTTATATTCATTAGATTGAATTACATCTGGATGATAAATTAGATAGAGACATATTTCTGTTGGCCTTCTATGAAAGATTTTCTTTGAAACACAATATTTTTTGCATCAAGTCTTTCCACCACTATAAGTTAAATATCTGTTTTATCCATGTAATTAAAAACATCAGTGTTTAAATTTAAATAGATCTGACTTATGTATCTGGGCTACATGAGCATTTCTGAAAGTGTTTCATATACATGTACGTGCCTGTCAGAACTGGAGCTCATGGGCTCTGCTTTGGCATTCTGTGTCCTGGCTGTTAAAATTAATAATGGCACTTACCAAGTATCTAGGCACAGGAATGTTTCCCAAGAAAAACTGTTCTTATATTTATTCATTTAGCAGATGCTTTTCTCCAAATTGACTTACAATGTTAAGGTACTTAGAAATATTTACCCATTTATACAGCTGGGTAATTTTACTGGAGCAATTTAGGGTAAGTACCTTGTTTAAGGGTACTACAGTTGAAAATGAGGCTCAAACCTGAGATCTTTGGGTCCAAAGGCAGCAACTCTACCATTACACACTGCAGCCCCAGATGGACTGACATCCTTCTGAAAGGGGAAGAGATTTGGGAGCCACTGTTCTGTACAATTCCAAGTGTGTCATAATACTCCGAATTCCAGATTTAGAGGCAGCACTAAGAAAGCAGGTAACATAGCACTCAAACACACACACACACACACACACACACACACACACACACACACACACACACACACACATTTTCAGAACCGCTTGTCCCAGATGGGGTCACGGGGAACCGGAGCCTACCCGGCAACACAGGGCGGAAGGCCGGAGGGGGGGGACACACCCAGGACGGGACACCAGTCCGTCGCAAGGCACCCTAAGCGGGACTCAAACTCCAGACCCACCAGAGAGCAGGACTGCGGTCCAACCCACTGCGCCACCGTACCCCCTTGCACTCAAACACATGAACCTGAAAGTTACTGGTTTAAGACATTCACTTTGCACCTGCTTTAGCACCTTTGAGTATGGTGGTTCCTCGGAATTGTTCCACTAATCATGCTGTATAAATGAGTCAGACATTTATATAGCTTATAGTATATCAGATACATTCAGGTGTGTAGGAGAACAAAATCTGCCAGGCAAAAGATTCATTATGAATATTTTCTGGCTACAGGTTAATACATTAGTTGTCAGCTTTGTGAGCATTTGTATTCTGTTTGTGTAGCAGAAATTATTTTTGAAAAAGGGTGTGTCTCAGTCTTTTCAAATGTCTTGATTTTGGCCCAGGCCCACCTGGAACAGGCCAACCCACAAATACAATCTTAGCTATAGCCCTCTTTGTGAAGGTCCTATATATTGACATCTTATGCCGACTCTGCTCTACATTTGGTTTTATGTTGTCTGCGAAAGAATCCAGGATGCCACAACCTTGTTCGCTTTATGTAGTTGGTTGGTTGGTTGAATGGATAGATGGATGGGTGGATGGTTGGATGGATGGATGGATGGACGGACGGACGGACGGCTGGATGGATGCATGTATGGGTAAAACTAGAACCTATTGTTTTAGAGAAAGATTTTGCAATGCAGCAATTTTAGCATGGAAGATAAGCTTCCTGGCAAATATTTAGCATATTCAGGACCTTTGCACTGCGAAACTCTTTGTCAACTGCTGCTCCCCATTCACTTCTGCTGTACTTTTGGATTTCCTCCTGTATGTCAGTTTGAGCTCTCCGAGTTAGAAGAATTGTCTCTGTTTCACAGTCTACGAAGAATATTAGAGAATGTTTACCTCAAGAAGTGAAGAAAGACAGGTTTGCTGGTTTCACCTGCTATGCAAATCTCCAGGAAAACCCCACTGGGAACAGCAAGCATCGTGCTAATGTTCGCTTCCTTTGAATGGGGCTAATCTCCTCCATGGGTTATCCAGGGGTCAGATGGGGATTTCTCGTCTTCAGCCGGCTGGTGGATCGGCACCCATGATTAAATAACAGTCTCCTTACCTCTGTTAATTATGCCTGCAGGCTATGAGAAAGCAGCATTTATCCATTGAAACACTAATGATGCAAGTGTCCTGACGTGTTTATCAGCCACACTGACTTAGACAGGGGTAATTACACTAGCAATTAGCCTGATGAGATTGTAGAAGACGACGTGTGCATTATTACGCACAAAATGCATACATAGGCCAGTACTTTTAGACATAGGCAATAGATTCTCACCTGCTTTATCAATGAAGACTTTATACCGTAAATAGCAGTTTTAAAAGTTTGGGAAGTTTCTGGGATCATATATAAATTCCTGAACATTAATTATTTATTTTCAAATAATTTAGTTAATATTTGAACGCATACCATTCCTACTATGTTTTTTTTCAGCTCACTTGTCACTTGATGTATAATGTGTATCTTTCATCAAAGGTCACATCTTCATACTTTAAGCTATGGCTAGTGTGTCATTTTTTCTGTTACATACACAGAAATAAGGATGCATAAATATTTATCTTCCTCTGGATATTACACTGAAATGTTTTTTTTTTTGAGGCCAAAAGATTTTCAGATCACTGCCCCACTACTGTGATTTCAACAGGTTGACCAAAAAATGACAATAGTTGGTCTTTCAGCCAAACATCACTATACACACACATACATTTTCAGAACCGCAGGGTCACGGGGAACCGGAGCCTACCCGGCAACACAGGGCGTAAGGCCGGAGGGGGAGGGGACACACCCAGGACGGGACGTCAGTCCGTCGCAAGGCACCCCAAGCGGGACTCAAACCGCAGACCCACTGAAGAGCAGGACCCGGTCCAACCCACTGCGCCACCGCACCCCCCTAACATCACTATAATAAAAGTTAATTTCTCATTCATTGCTTTCATAGAGTTCAGGAACATTATCTGATTTCTGTGGTGCTGTGACATAGCTGCTGGAACGTGGATTGACTGTAATGTCCATTTATATCTCTGTATGATGTGGGTTCTGCCAGACTCATTTCCCTGCTAAAATTTTTATTAAGTGCAGTTTCACAAACCTCATAGGCATCAAAAATATGTGTGACTTGCATTAAAGCAAAGAATAGAACAAAACAAATTTACTTTTTCTGAAAATAGTTCTGTAGTCTACTATGAACTGTAGTATTTATAGAGGAATTGGAAGAAACATATCGTATATGCATTTAATCCCATTTTTATTCTATACCATTTTAGGACATATTCAAGATGTTTGAGCTTGTCAAATTTAGGCTGAACACAGTGTGGTATGTTGTCAATTAGCATTTACTACATGTTTTTGAGAACAATGTGATCTCAGTTTGCTTTCATTAACCTTATCATGCACACAAAGGAAGAAAAGGCATCAGTCATCTACATGTGAGTCATTTGTTGACGTAAAACGCAAATGTCCTTCTTGGTTGTTAGGTATCTTCACTTCACACGAAAGAAAATACATAATAAGAAAAGTTCCCACAAAAAAGTCTCTTCCTGTTGTGTGTTGTAGGTCTGATGCACTGCTGAGGACACTGAGGACATCTGTTGTTTAGTGTCGATAACTATGTCCATGACCAGCAGACCTCAGACCTGTGAAGGTGATTTAGGTCCTAACATTTGCGACAGGCTCCTTCAGACCTGACTGTTGATGGAGAAATCGGCCGGATGGTTTCATCTGTCCAACAGGATGAAAGATGTACGTAAAAACAACATTTTCAACAAGCTTAGGACAGATGAGTGTGACCAGCAGAACATGCTTGAGACACCAATGGAGTACTACTGTTTTGAAGTGATTGTGATGTCAGTAGAGTTTAAAAGCTGTGACACATCTGGGATGTTTCTGTCTCACAAAAATACTGTGTTTTAATTGTTTAAAGGCCTGAATTAAATGTATCCTATATAAAACTAACAACTGAATGTACACAGAACTGAGCAGAGAAAGTCAATCTTTATTTGATTTTTTGATGTTTTGTAGTTTCTGACTGTGGGCAAATTGTAATAACTTATTAGCAAACATTTCATAAATTCAAAACATGAGTACTTTGAAACCAGTTAACACGTTTTTTATGGCACTTTTTGTCATTATACATCACTGTCTTGTTAATGTAAACAATCAGTGTGTCATGTGAAAAACAAATACCAGCCTAATATGTCTGACAAATAACTCCAGCCCTTCAACAGCTTTGACTGAAGAACAGATCGTATTAAGAAAAGAATCAACAAATGATCTTGTCAGTTATACACTGATTCTATCACAAATGAAAGCCTATTTTCACTGGCACAGTTTTAATCAGGCAATGTGACAAATTAACATCATAAAAACTTTTCAGATAACCAACAATACAACACCAATTTATGGTATAGATACACTGAATTCCCATGCTAAGATATGAAAAAGTAGATGGATTTAGAAAAAAGATCAATACAATGCCTATATACAATATTTCCTTGGTAGAATTACATAAAAATCTATACCTGGACTAAAGAAAATCCAGGTATTTTAATAACAGTTCATGAAATGCTGAGTTTGAAGTTTTCTCACGGTACATTATTATACCGATGAAACAAAACTGTCCCCACAATGTTTTTCTTTAAATTAACATTTAAATTAATATTGGAAGAAGCAAGACACATCTCAGTCAGGTGTAAATAACCCTTCTTTTAATGTTTTCAGTAAGTTTTGATGTGAAGAATTTGACCTTCTTATAAAATGTGAACACATTATTATTATTACTATTATTATTATTATTATTATTATTATTATTACTGTTGTTGCTGTCAGCAGCACATTTTTTTCTCTTTAACTTAGACACATGACATGCAATACCTGTAGAACATCCTGCATTTGTTTCTACAGTAATTGTTTCAAATACGGCGTGAATTGTTAATGTTTTAATTATTTCATTTTAACGACAATAATGTAACAGTGTAACTGTTTATGTTTTCTGCTAATTTTAAACCACTAGACCATTAATGCAACACGTGTAAAAAAATATATCCCAACATGTTCCTTACCATTGAGGCACGGAATTTCCGCAATAAAATCAATAATTTTTCTTGTGAACGCGCATTGCCACATTTTTGTTTCACTTGTTGCACCTTAAAATACAGAACATTAACAGTGTTTTTAAAAAGCCCTGTTTTTGCTGAAAATTTCTATATAAATTACACTACACGCATACTATTTATATTTCAAAAACAAAATAAATGAAGGAGCTAGTCAGTAACTGGAGATTTAACTAAAATCTTTTTCCCGTCTGATGCTGTTTGATTTCATTTCGTGAAACACGAAATATTAGTGCAAACTGGACATAAAAAGTGTTCAAGATCTGGGCATTAAGGAAATAAAAGGTACAAAACAGATGACCCAGCGCGCGCAACAGGTGTTGTGGGTGAACCGCGCACTCAAAGGGTTAAATCACAAGTGGAAATTCTTCCTCAACGGGCTCTTATTGTCCTATTAATCTTTATAAACCCATTGATTCAAGCAATGTATTTTAAACGTTTATTTTAAGCCAAATCACGCTTTGATGAAACCTGCGCTTTTATCCTTCCCATGGTCAGCTGACAGTTTCACCTTTTACTTGCCAAAATGTAGAATAGGAACAAACAAGTTAATCCAATGTAAAACCTACTTAACGCGCAACCGGTGTTAGTGGAATACACATTTTAACCAACTAAAATTCTCTCCAAATGACATTCTTAACACTTCTAACAGATTAAACAAGCACAGCAAACAAATTGCGCTTTCTTTCAAATCACTGCTGTCTCCCACTCTGTGTCCATCTGACTAAAAGTACAAAAATAAAGCGGCAGTGTTGCTATCTGGGTGCGCGCAGGGCGCGCTCACACCCTGGTGATATCCCTGGTTACCTGTATGTGCCATTCAAGCTCCATTGAGCGCCAGTGAGACAGTGTGAGAGCCTCCCGCCCTCCTTCCCCTCCTTCCCGCCCTCTCCATCCCCCAGTGTGCTGGATGATCACACACTTGGCAGCACTCCTGTTGGATGTATCACCCTCCCTAAATATTCCACGACACGGCACGTCACCAGCGAAGGTGGATCGCACCGTGTGCCAGTGTCTATAAAGCAGGGAGAAAACAGAAAGCATCCGGAGAGAGAGTGCACTTGGAGCAGAGTTTCGCTCTGGAATTCTCCCAGGGAGCCATGTGAGTGCCCGGTCATCTGCAGCCAGTAAGTCTCAGTACTTTGTGTCACTTTTTAAAAATGGATTTGGTTCTTTAAGTGCATTTCTGCTCCACAATCACTCTCTTCGTATTAAAAGAGCGTTTCAGAGTGGGGAATTTTCTGATAATAAACAGCAGCACCTGGCTCTTGCAGCCCAATATACCGTATTATCCTTTCATCTGTATTTTCTGTATTTTATAATATCTGTATTTTTTCTCGATTTAAGGATAGCCTGTTTGCATGTGATCATACATCACACTGTCTGGTGGAGTTTAAACTCAGTATATTGGGAAATAGTTGCAACAGTTTTGGTCAGTTTTATAACAAGAGACAGAGGGAAATTAATTCTTTTGGGCTTCATTATTTGTTCTCATCTTAGAAGTATATTTTTCTATTTCAAGAACACGCTATTAATTCCTATTCTTCTGATGTGTTTTTTTCTTCTTTCTAGACGTCTGAAGAAACGAACTACCACAGAGGTGTATCTGCTCAGTTGTGAAATAACTTTATTAGCCGTGTTATTTTGTTAAAACCCTGGACTATACATTGATTGAAACACACGAGCTTCAAACCTTTGCCTGTTATGGACATGGTCCTGCTGGAGTCGCAGAATTTCTCGGCGCTTGTCACTGCCCTCACCTCCGTTCTCTCTGTGCTGCTGCTGCTCGCCGTCTCCAGGCAGCTGTGGACCTTCCGCTGGACCATCACGCGGGACAGAGAGTCCAAACTACCTCTTCCCAAAGGCTCAATGGGATGGCCGATCGTGGGAGAAACGCTGCACTGGCTGGTTCAGGTATTTTGGCAAACCGCCTTTACACGTGCGTAATTGCGCATGAACGCCCCCCTCAAGTACACACGGACTATCGTCGTCTCGTACTGCATTTAATTCTCTCTTGTGCACTCTAGGGAAACCTATTAATATTTTTTGCATTAATAATTGTCACTTTACAGCTTAAGTACCAGGGTCAGCAGGTAGTGTATTGATTAAAGCCGTCCATTTGCTGCTGGAAGGTTGTTGGTTCGGATCCCACTACTGCGGTAATACCCTTTTTAACAGCATGTGCCCTGGATCTCCCCATTAAAAATGCCCTGCTTTACCAATTGTTTAAGTACTTTACTATACAGACGTAACCACAGCAGTGGCCTTGGACAAATGCTTCGGTTCAGTAAGGTTAGCAATAATAGTACAGTAATAGTAATAATGTTGGCTTGTACGTCTGCAAGCGTGGACTTGTTGGATGTGTAACTTGCCACTGCGGTGTGTATTGAAAGTCTAACTCGGCTACATGCCTGCAGCGGGATCTCCCTTCGGGAACAAATCCTCTTATATGGAATGCGTCCCGTTCCCAGACCTGGTGGATCTCAGTGAGGAGTGTACAGTAACCTCCCGAGTCATTCTCCCGTGACATTCAACATCTACTTTTCTGAACTGTGTTATGACAGGGGTCCAACTTTCACATCTCTAGGAGGGAGAAGTACGGAAACGTGTTCAAAACTCACCTGTTAGGAAAGCCTGTGATACGCGTGACAGGCGCCGAGAACATCCGCAAGATTCTGCTTGGAGAGCACAGCCTGGTGTGCACACAGTGGCCCCAGAGCACCCGAATCATTCTGGGACCCAACACTCTGGTGAACTCCATTGGAGACCTCCACAGACAAAAAAGAAACGTAAGGAACCGATATGTGGTACCACACAACACAGTTGGTGGATCATGTGTAAGGACGCACGGTAAAACGAATGCGTTTTATACTCTTAAGCCTGTGTGAGCATGACTTTAATAAATATATTCATGTCTCAGGAATCTTATTTTAATTGCATGTATGTTTTTATAAATTGTGAAAATGAATGCTAAACCGTATGGAACAACCATTTAATGCTACTTACCGGGGCTGCTGTAAAAACCCTGGTTATTGCCTACAAATGCATCAATAGAACTGCTCCTAGCTATTTACAAGACTTGATAAACCGCTACACCCCAACCAGACCACTTTGCTCATCTACTTCTGCCCGCTTGGTGCTCCCCCGCACAAAGGGTAAAGCACAGAGGTTCTTGGTTCTGGCTCCGTTGTGGTGGAATGACCGCCCCCTCGCATTCAGAACTGCTGAAACTGTTCATATTTAAGAAGGGTCTGAAAACTCACCTCTTCCGAACTCACTTTGCCCATGATCTCTCAAGCTTAGGTATGGTTCATGCACCATCACTTATGATCATGGCCAGATAGCCTTTACACAGCCGCTACTCCTGTATTGTACGTAAACGTTTGTGTACCTTTAAAAAAACGTAGGAAGGTGATCGGGAATCGTTCTGAGTTTCATGCACCTACTCGTGCGATGAACGTCGGTGCATATAGTGTAAAGAAACAAACTAAGTTTACTTAAGAATCACACGTCTCCAGCTATGTTTCTCTTTCTAAGGTAATGCACGAATTGTATTTCTCTGAGATGTACTTCGCTTTGGAGAAAAGCGTCTGCTAATGAATAGATGTAAATAAAATGTATGTAAAAACACAGGAATAACATACATGCAGAAATTAATTCAAAGGTTTCTGTTTTATCCTTGTTGAGCCGAAACTGTGTGTATGCCACTTGGTGTTACTGTTTTATTGTTCTCTTCTTTTTTTCAAGATCTTGGCTAAAGTGTTCAGCCGCGGCACCCTGGAGACATATGTCCCGCGGCTGCAGGATGTTGTCAAGTGTGAGGTTTCCAAATGGTGCTCGGACCCCGGCTCTGTGGATGTGTACAGTGCGTCCAAAGCGCTCACGTTCCGCATTGCCATCCGGGTCCTGCTGGGACTCAGCATAGAGGAGAGCCACATGGACTACTTGTCCAAGATATTCGAGCAGCTCATGAACAACCTGTTCTCTCTGCCCTTCGATGTCCCACTGAGCGGCCTTAGAAAAGTCAGTATAATTACCACACCGTTATTACTGCGTTCCGAATTAATATAATACTGCTGTAAGAGAGGCTTTCTGTTAAACTGGGTAAATCTTACCTTTTCATAACTGTTTTTAAAAGCGACATTTCTCTCTGACTTTTAAAGTAAATTGTCTTGATCGTGAACTTTTTTATTAGCATACCCTCATATCACGTGGCTGTTTTGTTAAGCAGACTAATGTTGGAAAGTTCTTAATGTTTCATGTGACTATTACAACCATTAAAATACCCTACATAAACTGTGTCTAACAGAATATAGTTGTTTTCTTGGGGAAGTTATACATAAGTTATTCTTAAATGATTTAACAATTAACTCATTTATTTCTCAAATGTCTTTAAAAGCTGCCCTCTTTCATTTAGTAGTGATGTTTAACGTATTTTTAAATTTGAACGGAAATACAAGGATAATATTACTATTTACCTCAGCAAAACCTTGGGACTACAATTTGGACAATATAAATGAGCTCAAGCCAAGGACGTGATATTCTGTGTCATTAGAAAAATTGGCGCGTATTTGTCCAGACCAGCTGGTTCTGTTATTAATTTCATTTTTAATCAAAGGGTATCAAGGCTCGTGAGATTCTCCAGAAGTGCATGGAACAGATAATTAAAGAGAAACTGCAAAAGCAGCAAGTGGAAGACAAGGATGAGGAGCACATGGATGCTTTTGACTACATGCTGAGCAGCGCTAAGGAGAACGGCCATGAATTCAGCGTGCAGGAGCTCAAGGTATGGAGCGCTCACATATTTAAAAATAACGGCTCTATTACCTTGCTGTTTTACCATAGTACTAACATGCACAACAAAATGAGCACGTCTGACAGCAGCTATGTATAGACAGAGAAGGTTACTCAATGAAAGCGGGCTTGCGACCTGGCTGGTTGAGTTTAGCTGCCGTACTGTCGTCCATTACCGTAATGAGTACCTCAGTAGGGATTTACTTTGTCGCCTTGCGGACTGAAGGTTGTTGGTTCGACTCCCTCCCTACAGAAGTTCTTTTAATCAAGGTTATTTATCCTGAATCGATACTGTAAAACTGCTATATAATAGGATAATCGTAACATTTCTTATCTAATAGATAAGAAATTAATTGAATAAATCTGTAAAGCATTTAAAACACATGTACACAACGGACGACCATACTGAATTTGCGGTCGTCCGTTGTGTTCCATGTGTTTTAAATGCTGCTGTCAGTAAAGTTTGAAAATTTCTATATATATATTTGTGTAAGTTGTCTTGCCTCTATTGATTGTCATTGATTTTAGCATTACTTGTTTGGCACTTTTACCCATACTTTTATCATTTTAATTATAATTAAAACCACGTTGTACTATGTTCCTTCTTTTAATGCTAGGAGACTGCAGTAGAGCTGATATTCGCCGCCCACTCGACCACGGCGAGTGCCTCCACCTCCCTCATCCTGCAGCTCCTGAAACACGCATCCGTGTGTGAGAAAGTCCGCTTGGAGCTGCTCGCGCACGGGGTGGCCGGGGACGCTCTGCGCGCACGGAGCGCGCGAGACAACGCTGAGAACCCGGTCGAACGGACCCCTCGATCACGTGACAATGACATCATAAGTGCGCGGAGAGAGAGCGCGGAGCGCAGCCAGCGATCGAGTTGTGGTGTGCCATATTTAACTCTGAAGAAAGTGGGTGAGCTAAGTTACCTCGACTGCGTGGTGAAAGAAGTGCTCCGGTTCCTTCCTCCTGTGTCTGGCGGGTACAGGACGGCCCTGCAGACCTTCGAGTTGGACGTAAGTGTCAAATCCGCAGCCGTTTGCATTGATTGAGGCAACTTCACATTTCAGATTTGTAAACAACAATCAAATCTATGAATGACTGATCAAGACATGGTTACTCACTGTATCCATTCAAATACCTGCAGCAATGGTTATACACCAGGTGGGGGGTTTGAATCAGGGACCTTCCGTTCCGATTTTGAGGCGACACGTTAAACATGACACGTCTGCTTGCTTGTTGTGTACGTGTTGAATGTGCGCATAGCATTCATTCATTCGCGTGACTACCGCTGGATAGTTGCGTTCAAATCCACGGAAACACTCACATTATGAGCACTCAGACAAGATTATTTTACTAGTCTTTCTCAAGTAATGAGGCGAGCGTGGTTTTGAAGCGCCTATTATGCGTGCGCGCTGGGGTGCGGTTGTCCTCAAAACAAAAGGGGCCACACACGCGCATCACTCTTTCTGTTCAAGGATTAAATAAACAAAAAAGGTCACACACAGTTCAGGGTGAACGTGATGTTCCGCTTTTTTGTTCAGTGTATAAAAAATAAGCATCATATCGTTGTTTTTGCGCTTGAACAAAAGGATTTTTTTTTTCATATATATTTTCTTCCACATATGATAAGGTGAAATTGTAACAGGTTTTTATCGCTTTTAATTATTATTACTTTGACAACTGCATTTGAAGGAATATATATTATAATGGAAAAATAGTTATGCTCAGAGGTGTTGTATATCACCTGTGTCTCTGAGAGGTGATCCACTTTTATTAACTTAGATTTCATCTTATTAACTTAAATCATTCACACACACTTTCTGAACCGCTCGTCCCATACGGGGTCGCGGGGAACCGGAGCCTACCCGGCAACACAGGGCGTAAGGCCGGAGGGGGAGGGGACACACCCAGGACGGGACGCCAGTCTGTCGCAAGGCACCCCAAGCGGGACTCGAACCCCAGACCCACTGAAGAGCAGGACCCAGTCCAACCCACTGCGCCACCGCGCCCCCCTATCTTAAATCATTCAGAAAGTAGATATTTATTTTTCTCCTGGCCTGACACAGAAGGCTTCATAATGACTTCTAAATTGTTAGTGTTGTGTATACATGAGTAATTGACTGCAGGTTTTGTAATGTACACTAGTGTATCTAGCCTTGTAATTTGCCTGAGATGAAAAGATGTCAGCTAAATGCTACTTAGTATTCATTGCAAGTTGCTTTGGAGAAAAGCATCTACTTAACGAATAAATGTAAAAATGATGTAAATGTAATAAATGAGTGTAAAACAAATAGGATACTGATTAAAATGTACAGTATAGTAAGAGTGTATTTCTGAGGTATTGTTTAGTGTTACAGAGTACTGAACAAATGAGCACATACAGTAACACATATATTGTAATAAAAGAAAACAAAGACAATAAACATAGATATTGTTAACGTAATCAGAAATGGCACAGTTCCTGGCAAGTGAGGAAAGGAAAAAAAAAAAACAGAACCAAAAGAATTGGGATAAAAATAATAAAACTATGCAACTTTCCAATGATTTCCTCATTTATAGAGTAGGGTATTCTTACAATATCATTTCAGAGTAAGTCCCTTGATCAGGGTACTATGGCAGCAAGTGGGATTCAAACCTGAAACCTTCATGTTACACTAACTGCTGCACTAATTTTCCATTTGTCTTTAACTCCAAGGGTTGTCAGATTCCAAAAGGATGGAGTGTTATGTACAGCATCCGGGACACCCATGAGACTGCTGCAGTCTATCAGACTCCAGACCTCTTTGACCCAGACCGTTTTGGACCTGAGAAGAATGAAAACAAGTCTGAGCGTTTCAGCTACATTCCATTTGGTGGTGGAACAAGGAGTTGCATCGGAAGGGAACTGGCTCAGATCATTCTGAAAACACTGGCAATTGAACTGCTCGCCACCACTGAATTTGAGCTAGCCTCCAAAACATTTCCAAAGATGCAAACAGTGCCAGTTGTACATCCTGTCGGTGGACTGCATGTTTCTTTCAAATACTTACATTCTGGTAACAGTACAACCTAGAAGCAGTGTACCAAAATGTAATCATTGTGTAAGATGTTAAATTAATTTTTTGTATTATTTTCAAGACTTAAACACTTTTAAGTTATTTTAATTGTGATTATGTGTACGACATACACTTTCATGGTAAACATGCAATTCTTCACTGAGCCTGACAAATCTAGAGAATTCAGTATTTTCAAGAAAATTTACTAGCATGGGCACATCAGTGATGTGATGGCCAGGCTGTAAACTGGATATGACATGTGATGTTGACATGATATTGTAGGTCTGATGTGATGGTGGAGAAGTCAGGCAAAGAAACTTAAAGAAACTCTCAGAAACACACACACACATTTTCAGAACCGCTTGTCCCATACGGGGTCACGGGGAACCGGAGCCTACCCGGCAACACAGGGCGTAAGGCCAGAGGGGGAAGGGGACACACCCAGGACAGGACGCCAGTCCGTCACAAGGCACCCCAGGCGGGACTTGAACCCCAGACCCACCAGAGAGTAGGACTGCGGTCCAACCCACTGCGCCACCACACCCCCCTCTCAGAAACATTCAGGTTGTAAGGTTACATATGGTTGTGGGGTGTGCTTGAATGTACCTTATCAGAGCTTCATTTCTGGGGTTGACTCATTAAAACAATATTCCCGCAGTTGGCAACATGCTGACTACATCAAATAGAAAATTGCTCTTAAAAACAAATGTGTTTCACGCTTAAGGTATTATATGGATTATGTAAATTATATGGCATTAACTTATTCTTGTTTGTATATCCAGCATTTTTGTGAACTCAGTTATATACCACCCTGTCTGTTTAAACACTAGCAAAACTGTGTTGATATTTTTGCTTCTTTTCCTACACTTTCCTTTGCAGCTATGAACATAGTGAACAATGTGCAAAAATGAAGGGAAACTGTAACTAACATAGGGAAAATAAAAGAATAGGTAGGGATATGTTGTTTTCACAGGAAAAGAAAACTAATAAGCTAGTCTACTTGTGAAATTAACAAAGAAAAACAAAACAAAAGTATTTTATAGTTTTCACTATTTAATATAGTCATTAGTTTTAACTGTCTAGGTAGAACTAGTTACCAGATATACTTGCCATCTGACCAACCCTGTTGTTAATTACTGAGTAAATGTGTTAATGATGCACATAAAATGTGAAGCGTTATGTTCAAAGTGCTGTGAATTCACACTGTGGGTGGTGACTGATGTTTGGTAAATGGAAGGAGAAATAAGCATTATAGCACTTTTCCACTTATAGAATATATTTGATAGTTGTCATGATATATTTTTTTTTGGGGGGGGGGCATGACATTACTCTTTATTGAATTAAGTATTCAATATTCTTCATATTCTTTATTCTTTATATTATAATACAATTATTGTTTTGCTATACTGTTGCTTTATGATGTCAAAATGTGAGCTGTCAGCATAACAGGGTTTTTTGCAGTCAATTTCTCCCTACTGCAGTTGAATAAAAAATACATTGCATTGTTGTGTGTTTTGCTATTTTTCAACAGGTTCATCTTTTGCAACACATTTATTAACCATTTGTAATCATGTTACGTGACCTTGTGTATAAATATTTTCCTTAACAGACTCTGTTAACCACATTATAGGTTCTACAGGATATGAAAGCCATTATAAAGGTTAAGAGGATTAGACCTAACTGGAACAATTAGGATCATGTTTCATGGAGAATCATGCTTTTCAAAGAAAAATGTGAGCAGTGTCACTGATCCTCTAAATATGTATGATTTCTGTAATATGAAGACAAATCAAGACATCTGAACAGCTAAGCTTATTTGTAGTTTATTTTGCATATTCATGGTATCAGATGTTGATTTGTGCCCTGAAATATGTTGTCTTTTTATTTCATTCCTCAAAGGCTGTTATGACAGTGCACTACCATGGGAAACAACTGGAAAAGATTACCCCCCCCCCCCCCCCCCCCCTCCCGAGTACAACCAGTAGCTCTTAGCTCTAAATATTAAACCATTCAAAATGTTTTTTTCTGCTTGCCAGAGCAAAAACTGTAAAACATCCCACCTTAAGGGATGAGAGAGCAGATTGACCCCTTTGTGAACTAAGTGCCCTTCTGACCCCATGTCTCGAGGTAGTGGTATTGTTAACATTGAGCAGCCAAATGGCAGTGTAAATCTGTGTGATTTCTTCTTCTTATTATTATTATTATTATTATTATTATACATGTTCATTTGTATTATACTGGATCATTTAGGTCTATATTATCACATGGTTAGTATAGTGGTTAGACTTTCTCCCTTTGGATTTAGTTGTTGCAAGTTTGAATCCCACTTTTTGCTTTAGGTCCCTTGAGAAAGGTACTTACCCTAAATTGCTCCAATAAAACCTATCCAACTGAATAAATGTGTAAATTATTGCAAGCAGCGGCTTTGAAGAAAAGCGTTGCTGAAATGAATAAATGTAGTAATTTTGTACAGCCTACAAATCTGAACATTGGCTAGATTTACAGCAACTATTCTTTACTTTCTTTGACTGCTGAAACGAAAAGTAGATTTTTTTTACAGTTCTTAATGCCCATTAAAATTTCTTTACAGGAGAAGAGAAAAGCTGTTTATCTCTTGTCCCAGTTATAACATTACTGTCCGTGGTGTTAATTATGCGCCTTGATTTTTTTTTTTTTTTTTTGTGTGTGACTGACTGGGCGATAATAGATAACTGTGTGCTGATAATAAAGCTGCCCCGCTGCAATTAGTGCTGCTCAGGCTCCCGTATCTGGTCATTTAATGAACGGTGAACTTGGCGTGGTTTGTAACCCCGGGTTCACAGAGATGTCACGGGCCGTGCCGAAGGTCGCGCGCGGGTCAGCGGCTCGCGACTGGGAACGAGCTCAGCGTGCGGGCGCCGCGCCGCTTTACAGAGCGTGACAAGGACCTCATTGCCGGGACAAGAGCTCATATGAAGATCATTTGAAAAGCAGGAACTGTTCGAGCATATAATGTCGTGAACTTTTAAAAGAGACTGTACCTGGTTCCTAAAACAATGACTTTTTGCATTTTACCAACCCAAAACATCTTAAAATCTCAACCGTATTAGTGGAAAATCCAATATTAGGGAAGGAATAGCGATAGCTGAACATGCACGTGCCTCTGTGAGATCTGTTACAGTAATTTAACTTCAAACAAAAAGGGCGTTTAGCTAATGTAGCCTTATTAAACAATAAAATACAGATGAGACGTGGGCACTTGACTGATTGCCATAAAGAGTAAAGCCAAAAAAAAATGCGCTTGATTATGTGGGTGTAATATGTGGGTGTGGTGAAATACCTGGGAGAGGGTTCATGCAGCTCACAGGAGAAATGGCATGAGACGTGTTACAAGTCTTCTATACGTTTATATTTACACTTATTCATTTAGTTATGCTTTTCTCCAAAGTGATGTACATCTGAACAATACAAAAGGTGTATATATCACATCGACAGAAGAGGAGAGATCTGGATGTACATAATCATGACGAGTAGTTTGCGACATACCACCGTTACTTATATTAACTGTTATTAACTAGTATTCATACAACCGTTATGATCATTAAATATGAATTGTTATTTCTATATAACGGTTTATATTATGCTTAAATATAATGTAAATTTAAGTTTACAATAACTGTTACAATTTACTTGCGGAAACACACATACATACTGTACATACATACGTACACACTGTACATAAAATGCGAGACTCACGAGCTTAAGTCAAAGGCGCGTGAGATGCGACTCACACCAAAGTTTTCCGGCTAATTATGCCCTGTGAATCCAGTGTTTCATGGAACTGGCATATTTTCAAAGATTAATCTTTGGTTAATCTTCGGTTGGAGCTGCCGTTAAAATGCGCCCGTAGCAAACGGTTAAGGAGCTGAGACTCATCGGTGGGCGGAGCGACGAGAAGGAACGGTGGCGCAATTAAATATGAACTGTGGCTGAACTAATTAACCCGAACATTGTGAGACGAGGCCAAAACGGGGTCGAATATAAAAGGGATAATGAAAACACAGTTTTACCAGAAGAGCAAGTAACACAGACAGCATCCTTGAATCTCAGAGCTTCATCACCCGGTGATCACCATTGGTGTTTTTTTTTTACCATGGTCTGGTGCACGTTATTCACCACTTTCCTTTGCACTCTGTTGCTCCCACTTTTGCTGTTTTTAGTTGCCGTTAAACTCTGGGAAATGTATATCATTACCGGACGTGATCACAGCTGCAAGAGCCCCCTTCCTCCCGGTACTATGGGGTTGCCCTTCCTTGGAGAGACACTCCACATGGTGCTCCAGGTAAACTAAACCACAAAGTGAAAGGCTGACATATTATCCTGACTTATAGTTAGTGCTTTAGAAATGTAACCAGAACGTGCCAATAAATGAGCTGTTTTTAAGTGCCATACATACTCACTGTACTGGGTGTTTGGTGTGGATGAATATAATCCATATGGCTGTCAAAAGTTTGTAATTATGGTTTTTCTTGCAGAGAAGGAAATTCCTACAAAAGAAGCGCGAGAAATACGGATATATCTACAAAACACACCTCTTTGGCAGCCCCACGGTGCGGGTGATGGGTGCGGAGAATGTAAGGCAAATTCTGCTGGCGGAGCACAGGTTGGTCACTGTCAAGTGGCCCGTGTCTGTCAGGACCATTCTGGGGTCGGACACCCTCTCCAATGTGCACGGGACGCAACACAGAAACAAGAGAAAGGTACTGGATGTTCATTCGAATAGTTTTCGGTTGGCATCCTGTGACGTTTGGACGCATGTCTACAGGCTTAATAAATTATGCAGGTGCACGGTGCAGTGCTCTTTTGCACATTTTTTGGTAAGTCTGCTTTCTTTGCAGACGATTATGAAGGCGTTTTCTCACGAGGCTCTCGAGCAGTACATCCCCGTGGTGCAGGACGAGGTGAGGCGCGCAATCGAGCGCTGGCTGCTAGGCGGCTCATGCGTGCTCGTGTACCTGGAGACGAAGCGCCTCATGTTCCGCATCGCAATGAGGGTCCTGCTCGGCTTCGAGGCCGAGCAGATCAGCAGGGACGAGCACGAGTTGGTGGAAGCCTTCGAGGAGATGATCAAGAACCTGTTTTCCCTTCCGATCGACGTCCCGTTCAGCGGTCTCTACAGGGTAGGATGTACCGCCGTGTGCCACACATAGCATGATTCATGTTTGTGGAAATGCAAGTTGTATATGATTAAATATTTTCCCAACGTTTTCATTTCACTGCAGGGCTTACGCGCTCGCAATTTCATCCATGCAAAAATCGAGGAAAACATAAAAACGAAGCTTCAGCATGCCGATGATGATGACCGCAATCCCAAAGATGCGCTTCAGCTTCTCATTGACAGTTCCAGGAGAAACGAGGAGCGATTCACTATGCAGGTACGCGAGTGGTCATTCACCTCTTCCAGATCGCAGTCGAATGTCCTGAATGGCCACGGTCACACTGTTTCATTCATTGTTACAGGAGTTGAAAGAGTCTGCGACGGAGCTGCTGTTCGGCGGGCACGAGACCACCGCAAGCACGGCCACCTCCCTCGTGATGTTCCTCGCTCTCCATCTGGACGCGCTACGAAACGTGAGAGAGGAGCTTCGCGAGAAGGTGCCTCCCTTTCTTAGATTTCCTGAAAAATTCCTCCACACATAAATCGCATGACTACTCGGTGGCTTCTTTGTTATTTGCATGTAGCTACAACTGCAGTCTGTTTTAACCCTTATTTTTCCGATTACTTAAGGCCGACTACCAGTACATTTCGATACTAACCGACTTCATTTTTTACCAACTCGTATAATAAGTGTGATCCATACTGGAGCAATTCAGCATAAGAACCTTGCAGTAACACAGGACTGGGATTCGAACCACCTTCAGACTCAAAGGTGACGGCTCTAATAGTATGTCACCTGCTAGCCCTCGGTGTTTATTCTTTTTAGCAATTGCTGGGCACGCGCTCTGAAGACAAACCCCTGACCATGCGGATCCTGGAGCAGCTCAAGTACTCTGGTTGTGTCATCAAGGAGACCCTCCGTATGAACTCCCCGGTCCCCGGCGGGTTCCGTGTAGCTCTCAAGACCTTTGAACTCAACGTAAGGTTGCCATAGTAACACATCAGAACTTTATATATAACATTTATAAATACAAACATTTTATTTCAGCTTGCTCTACAAACTTTTGCATTGACAGTCCCCATGTCTGGACCTAAATTTACAGCATGAGGAAAATCCTGTATCATTAAAATGATTATTCCCTTTATTTTGCTGATACCTGGCTTGTCCAATTTGACTTATGTCAGCCTGGTAATCAACTTTACGATGTTTTACAATTTATTACAGACAAATATTTTTATTACATAAGTTCAGGAAAGTACCTTGATCAAGGAAAGTACATATTTCATAACATAAAAATATAGGCTAAAATATATGATAATATTTTGGATCTCATTCCTGCTTTAGGGCTCTTGATCATGGTGCCTGTCCTGAATTTATGCAATAAAGAAATCTAGCTGTAATAAATGGTAAAGTTCATTATCCAACAAAGGCATCATACGTAGATTAATAACACTGATTACAGCCAACCCACCAAATGAGTATAGAAACTAGCCCCCCACCCCCCTGCAAAGACCGTATACAGTTTTTGACAAGTCTTGTTTTTTCTAGGGTTACCAGATTCCAAAAGGGTGGAACGTTATTTACAGCATTTGTGACACGCATGACGTTGCAGACGTGTTCCCAGACAAAGAGGAGTTCCTTCCAGAACGTTTCATGGCCAGAGCTGCTGAAGAATCCCTAAGGTTCAACTATATCCCTTTCGGAGGCGGACCCAGGAGATGTGTGGGCAAGGAGTTTGCAAAGGTCCTTCTTAAGATATTTTTAGTGGAGTTGACCACAAAATGCAACTGGACACTTCTGAATGGACCCCCCATAATGAAAACAGGCCCTACAGTGTATCCAGTGGATAATCTGCCCACAAAGTTCAGCAGTTACTTTGACAACGAACCCATTCACACTTAATAGACCACTTGTCATAATCTGTACATATGCCATAAATATCTAGGTTGTTTTATATGGACTGATCCATGGTGTGTATATCTAATATATGTATAAGTACAGCATGAAGAAAATAGATATTTATAAATGCAGACACTGTGTAAACTTATTGAAGCACTCTGGGTAATACTATCATCCTTTTGTACACATAAAACTGCACACTGCTTCTCACTGGATGTTAAAGTAAAATGAAAACTGAACTGAAAAAACTAAAACTGCAATATGAAGGAAATATCAAAAAAGAAAAGTTTAGGGCCTCACAAAAAAGTAAATGTAATTCATTTGAGAAAAGTACCAGATGTTGACCTTGTGTTAAATGGTGATAAATTTGCCCCATGCAGCCAATCATATTCCTGATTCCCGATATTCCCGACCCTGTGGTTTTGAATCTGACTCAGTTTGTTTGGCATTTTCCTGTTCTTCAGTTTTAAGTGGTATGATGTGAATTAATGTCTTTGACTGAAAAAAAAACACTGAAGCTGAATTCCCTGAGATGCAGTCAGAGCAAAAATAAAGAACAAATGAAAGCTGTCAAAGTAAATTTGAATTTGTATTTTCTTACATATAAATGTGAAAAAATTCTATACTTTTCTGGTGTAATATTACATGGTGAATAACTGTTTTTTAACCCAAAATATTCACTCAGTCACTCATTTTATTTAATTGCTTATCTTTGTCAGGGTGATGGAGCCTATTCTGGAATCACTGGGCACTAGACTAGGAGGGGTACACCCTGGATGGGATACCAGTTTGTCACAGAACCAGAAATATTAAATATATTAACATTACATGTCAGTCATTTATAATTAAAGACTTCAGGTAACAAAGCTGAAAATGTGTAGCATAGATGAACATAGAGCTATTGCCTTTGGAGCCAGAGTTTGCTAGTTCAAATCTCCTACTGCCATAATACCCTTAGGCAAGGTACTTACCCTAAAATTGCTCCAGTAAAATTACCCAGATATACAAATGGGTAAATAACTGTAATTTAACACTGTAAGTAACTGTGGAGAAAGGCATCAACTAAATGTAAATGTAACATCATTTCTCATTTGCAGCTGATCCCTTGCTTCCCTCTGTATTTTGTCACTTACTTCCAAACTTTCCAGTTTCTCTTTAAACAAATTAAGGGAATAAACAGTATTTCCTGGAACAGTGTTAAATACATATGTAAAGTCAATGATTATTACTTCATTGTATTGATATTGTATTGACCTAGAGCAGACTGAGGTTTCTCTGGTTGGATGTTTCATTCCATTTATTATCCAGTATTGCTACTTAGACACCATAATCAGGAAGCATAAGAGGCACCGTTAAACACTGAATGAGAAAACATGCCCTCCATACAGGGGGGCTGCTGCCTGTCTCTAGCCTGATGCTCGTGACATAATGTTGCAGTATGTAGTTCATGGGGAAGAGTCCTCTTGTGTTGAAGCAAGTTGCTTGCGGTTTGTCATGACAAATTAATCTGCAGTAGAAAGAAGGGGCTGAGGAGGAGTCTGGCTGTTCCTGCCACGTCCACTGGCCAATCAACCAATCAGAGTGCAGAAGGTAAACAAATCACTGCAGTTCAAATGCAGGGCAATGTCAGCCTTCAGTGTGACTGGTAGACTGGTTGAAAACAGGTAGAAACCTATCACATGCGTTACATTTAGGGAAAAGTTGACAGTGAGTATTCATGCTGATTTCATTGATTCTTATTAACAGCATACCTTCATTAGTAAAGGCACCAGGAGCTGTGCAAGTTAATCAGTAGTATAGGAAGAAATCTATGGGCATCACAGACAACTATTTATATGCATTGTGTTTACTACAATGTCAGTTTTTGCATTTTTCCCAGAATTTGATATATTGGTATTAGAAAAAAGCTAAGTATGGGAAACAAACTATTTTCTTCAAAAATCATCTCTGGCACATCAAAAGAGAGAATGATGAGAATACTTGTGAAACTATATAAGAACTGTCATGTTGTGGGCTTATTATTCCTCAGGCAGTCTGGGATTTCCAAGGTGACTTATACTGCTAGATACACTACTTACAATGGGTCACTCATCCATACATCAGTGGAACACACTCTCTCTGTCATTCACACACTATGGGTGAACCTGAGCAGCATGTCTTCGGACTGTGGGACCAAACCAGAACACCCAGAGGAAACCCACGCAGACACGGGGAGAGCATGCAAACTCCACACAGACTGATTGGGGATCGAACTCATATCTTCTTGCACCACCTAGGTGCTGTGAAGCATATACAATTCAATGTTGTATCTTACTAATTTAAAATGTCATAATTAAGTAGTTTATAGCCATCTCATTAAACACAAATAGTATTGTATGAACTGATATTATATCATGTGGCTTATCAAACCACATTCCTGTTTCCTTTTTGTATCTCGCCACAGCTTGCATCACCTCAGTTCATTCCTCCATCTCTTCTATTAACATACATTTGCTTATTTATTCACCAACAAACTTTGTATGTATTCATTTATCTAATTGGTTAATTGCATATGTATGTACATGTATGTGGTACCATATGTGCATGTTGTATGCTTCTACAACCAAATTGAACTTCTACTGGAATTAATTAAGTGTAATTCATTAATTTATTCATTAATTCAAAATCTTATCACCACATTCTGGTTGTTATTTTGCAATATCATTTCACAGTAATGCAGAAAAACATGCAAGTTTTATTATCAGCTACAAGAACACATTCTCAGACTAAAACAAGTCAATTTTCAGAGAAGAAGGACTTCACAGCACTTCTTAATGTGAAACCTTTTAACCATCCTGAGGCTAAATTAGGATGTACTGTAAGAAAAAAAGAATCATAAGACACCCAGGCTTTAAGGAAAAAAGAGCAAACAAAAGCTCAGTAAGGGTTCTGAAATGACAAATTTGGGAATAGCAGACAGATTACATGAGACATGCAATGAAGTGTGCCATTTTCAAAATACTTTCATTTTTTTCTAATTATTTTTCTACTCTATGATTTCATATGACTGTTTTTAATAGTATATTTTATCATTTTAAAATAATCATTGTAGAAGCAGCAATTCTTTTAAAAGAATGGGAACTGGTAACCAAAGTGGTGTAATGTGTTTCTATTTGTTAGCCAGGAACCTTCTGCAGAACTCAAACATGTCTCCTGAAACATATAGCTTGACCTGATGTCAAATGGACTTCAAATCACCTGCAGGCTCAACTGAATGTATAGTCTTTAACAGCATGCACAGTTCAGTAGCAGTTCTCTTTCCTCCTCTGTTGTCTTCCCCTGTGATAATGACCCACTGAAGACATTTTACTGCTAGCTTTCAAAGCTTTTATGCAAGACAATAGTTGTAGCTTCAAAGCACAGAGGGCCAAACTCACAGCTGATGGCAAACAAGGTAACGATTGCATTAATGGAGGTATTTTTCTCCTCATGAAAGTGAAAATGGGGACTTTTCACTTCCAAAAAGATCCTAATATCATTTGCATGTCTGGTGCACTCTTGCCCTCTTGCTGAACCATATCAAACTCCCAATCAGATTACCTATTAGCAGCCCATTACTGTTATTTATATTCAGAACAAGAGGACTACTTGGGTCAAGCAAAGTTCAGTGGTCGAAAGAACCATGACATAGTGACATGGTGTTGACTGTTCCTCCAAAAATTCTTTGTGTCACTGTGCATTTAAGTTAGCCATATTTGTTTATTTATTTACCATCAAAGAAATGAAAAAATCAAGAAGTCAGAAATGGATGTGACCTTTAGAATCTAGAATGTGGGACTTCTGAAAGATTTTGCAAAAAAAACCTTTCCCTAAAGATGTCATGTAAATTTAATAATAATTTTTATGTGAAATGTGTTTTCTTTTGTGTGTATTGATGCCTCTGTGCTATGTATAGTTGCTGTTATGAAAAGAAGGGGTATCAGCATGTAGAAAATAACATCTAGAAAACAAACAAAACAAAAAGATTATGTGAGGCCATGCACCTCATCCCTCCAAAGGAAATGTAAATTTTAAGTGACCTTTTTTAACCTCACTCTGAAATCATGTCACTTGTATTCTAGAATGGTACAAAAGATGCACATTAATAACAGTTTCTTTAAATAGCTGCTACAGGTCATTGAAAGAACAGTTAATTACAATAATGAGGTAAAAGTGCGGTCTTTAGAGAAAAATTAACTAGCAGACTTGTTGCACAAAGACACAGAATATATTTTATGTTGTGACAGATATCCCAGAACCATCATTTTTGAATTTGTATTCCAAGTCATCCCATTTTTTTCCAGGTCAGTGTCCCAAATATAGAATGCAGATTTACTATTAACATAAGGGGAGTAGCAAAAATCATGAACAGAACCAAAAGATTATTTCAAAGAAGGAATTTTAAATAGCAGGCATCCCTGTCTGTAAATGTTAATGAATTATGATATGAATTTTGTATTTGAGAATCTTGTGCATTTTAGCATTGATTGTAAATCTTCTGATTAAATAAAAACTCTAATATATGAAAAGGTCCTAGACTCATCTAAAGATAAAGATAATGAAAAGACTAGGAAAATAAATTAAAGGCAAAATAAGTGATTTGTGCATTTGTCTTAGAAGAAAAACCAAAAGACTAAAAAAACCAAGATAATTTTTTCAATCTGTCCATAAATGTACTGCTTTCAGGACAATCTGACAGCCTTAGATTGTCACAAGATGTCAGCTCCAGGGTAGCTTTCAATTATGAAGGAAATCAAGCTTAATTAAAATATGGGTTGGATTTAAATGAGCTTGTACAGTGGGTTCCTAGGCATATATACATATATATATCAAATAACATACCATCAAGAGAGTGCTTTACATCAGCCTCTCAGCCAACATTACGTCCGACTTATTTAACTAAGAAATAACATTGCTGGCTGTTAGCATGACATCACCAGCAAAGAACTGATCATAAAGAATTTCTCTTCCCAGCACACCACTTGTCAAAACAAGAAGCATGAACTACTGAAATGTCATTAATTAGCAGCAGATTCAGCAGAACTAAACTATGCTGTAATGTCATTTGAACACGTCATTTGTTTGTATGTTTGCTATATCTAATGATAAATATGAATATTACATGTAATTTTGATGTCATTTCTGAAGTCAAGCTTACCGTGTACTTTTAGATATCTTTGCAACCAGGTGTCTACACAGTTATGGTTGTTTTGAGGCGCTGCACCTTTAAGAGTGTGTATGGAGTCAGTTGTTTTTCTAGGAGAACTTGTGCACGATTACACTAGTAATTATTAGAAAATAATATTTCCTTTTGTGTGGTCAGGACAGTAAATGGCACATGAATTGTTTGTTTTAAAATACATTTTCTATACTTTTGAAAATTAACTGGCATTGTGCATGTTTGCAGCACATTCATTGCATGCTTGTTTAAGCTGCACTTCAAAAGTTATTTTCTGCATAGGGAGAAAAGCAGAGGCCAGTGGATGTGTTGGACAAACACGTGAAAATACACGTGAGTGATTTTTACCATGTAAACAAGGTGTCAGGCTGTTCTTCACTGAACTTTGGAGGGCTGGGCAGGTTTTTGCGGTCAGGCATGGGCGTATTGTCAGGTGATGGGCAAACAGGGCTAAGGCGATAATCCAAAGAGTGGTCATGGAGCTAGGCAGATGGTCATATCTGAGGGGAAAGTGGAGCAGGACTAGAAGGAAAGGAGGCAAAGGGTTTAAGATCATATCAATGAGGACAGACTTGAGAGCGCAGACAGTTGTCTCAGGGTGAGTGAAATTCTGTGACTAGAAGGTAGTGGTTTGGTGCCTTATATCTTGCTGGTCTTGACTGTAAGGGGAGCATCAGAGGGCGTGACATAAAACCTGTTAATCTTACTTTGTATGGTCAGTGCATGTATTACTTGTTGTTATGGGTATGATTTCTGTTTGTGTTATATTTTTGACGACTATAGTATTTTGTATATTTTGTTTATTGTCTAGGGGGTGCGGTGGCGCAGTGGGTTGGACCACAGTCCTGCTCTCCGGTGGGTCTGGGGTTCGAGTCCCGCTTGGGGTGCCTTGAGACAGACTGGCGTCCCGTCCTGGGTGTGTCCCCTCTCCCTCCAGCCTTACGCCCTAAGTTGCCAGGTTAGGCTCCGGTTCCCCGTGACCCCGTATGGGACAAGCGGTTCTGAAAATGTGTGTGTGTGTGTGTGTTTGTGTTTATTGTCTTTTATTTTTTGTTAGTTTCTAGCTGACTGCACTCTGTTCTTTCAGATTCTACTAGATGTGTTTGCATAACACTGTATTTTGTTTTGTTTCTGTCTCATTGCCAGTTGTCTCATTTATGGTTATTGATTCTTCTGGATGGGTTGTACTCTTTTCTGCTGAAGTGTATTTCCTTCTTTGTTGGCCAGCATCAGAATAAAGAAAACCATTACAGTTTTGTGTTCTGAGTCACTACAGTAGTCTTTATCATGTTGTAGTGAAAGACTTTATTTAATCACATTCATTACAAGTACAGCTGATTTAATTTATTTTTGAGGTTCTTAGGTGCAGTATAGACTTTGTATTGATTGATCAGAGGAAAGAGATTAGGAATTAGAAATGCTTTAAATTTACAAACAAATCATAGAATAAGGTTCTTGTAATTAGTTATACTGATGTGATAAGGAATGACAAGAAAATGTTGTTTTGGTTAAGATTTTGATTTAAGCTTAGTTTTGACACAAAAAAGGGTAAAGCTCCAGCAGTGCAGATATACTACAAATTGAAATTGGGGTAGCAGGGAGTTTAGTGGATGGACCTCACAATCTGGAATCCCCTGCTTCTGATAGCTTGCTCCTGTTGTAGCACCTTGATCAAGGTACTAACCCTGAATTACTCCTGTAAAAATGACCCTGCTGTACAAGTAGGAAAATCACTGTAAGAGTTATTTGTGTAACATTCTAAGTTGTCTCAGGGAAAAAATGGCTCAGGTGAAAATGAACACAAATAGTTTACCCTGATTTAGAAAAGTTTACCTCTGGATTTTGCCTTTATACAGGCCCCTTAAAAAGAAGACTTCAACCCCTGCCTCCACAATGTAGCACTGAAGCAGGCCTTTTGCTCACATGCCCCAACCTCCAGAGACACAAGCAGTCCTCCACAATACAAAATGCAAAACAAGACACAAATTAAACGTGATCGGCCGAGGTGAGGGAAAATTACTGCTCGTGTCAGACAACACCTGCTACAGCAGCATTCCTTTAGCTTGTTCTCTGAAGACAAGCTCAAACTTTGAACCTCCCCCCAGAGTTCATGACTGACAAAGGCCTCTGGCTGTTCCCTCATTTGCACTCCTTTACTTCCATCACAATGCGCACACCTGGCCACAGGGAGAATTCATAAAAAAAAAAAGCTTTTGTCCTCAATTTAGTTCAGAAATATCTGAGTGTTTATGTTTAGAGGGTGAAGGAATGTAGATCACAGTACCACAGCGGGGTTTTCAAAAAATTTATGTAACATTGGTCTGAAGTCTCTGCGCATCCCATGTGTTTTCTAGAAAAATCTTAAACGGTTCTCAAAGAAATTTGTGCAAATCCAGTCTTGAGGCAAAGCATGCAGAGTTTAAAAAACACAAGATGTAAGCAGCAGTACAATAGTGTAATTGTAACCTTTACACTTACATTTATTTATTTAGCAGATGCTTTCCTCCAAAGCAACTTACAACGTTAGGTTCTTACAATTATTTACCTATTTATACAGCTGGGTTATTTCTCTTTTTTTACTGGAGCAATTTTAGGGTAAGTACCTTGCTCAAGGGTACAAATGCATAATAAATGTAATAAATGCAAATATTACTGAAAATCTTCAGAATATTAATTTGAAATGTTTTTAAATTTTGCATAAGGATATTAAATTTAGTAAATTTGCTCAGCTGGTTATAAATATGTTAAATGGTTTTTTAATGGCATTGAAACACAGTTTTTTTGGATTGTCTTTACTTGAGTGTTTATCTATAGTTTTACCAGAAGATATTTGATGTTTATTGCATGTCTGACACAAGCTGAATAATCATCTGTAGATCGATTGCGTGGTTGACTTGCAAGGTATCACTGACCCTGAAAGCTGTTGAAGATGTTAAAAACAACTTAGCGGTAAATGTTTCTGATCTGAAGAGTTCAGATGTAGATTACCTGTCTTACCTCCCAGCCCTGGAGCATATGAAACAAGATAGGAAGCGTTGTTCCCATTAAAAACACTGCTATGGCTTGTTCTGGGGATGCGTGTGCAGTGATATGAGGTGCAGCTCGCCAGAAAGCTCACTGATAAATCCACATTTAAAGTGTCATTCATTTTTAACCAGTTCAAGTTTTACACAAAAACCTTTAAGCTCCTATTTCTATCACTACATATGACTGTCTTCAGGTGTCGCTTTTGTGTCATAAAAACAACTTTTTTAGCATGACTGACTTTGACAGTAGCAATGGGCCTCATAACATGCAAAGTTGAAAAGTTCAGGTGAATCATGAACTTTGTCAGGCCACAGCAGGTCATCCCTTCAGTGTGATGCACTAAAGCTGGTCTGAGAGACACATAAGGAACTAGAGCATGAATATCAGTGTTGAATGACAGACAGATAAGAATGCTTCTCCTCACCACTCCCCTTACAGCCTCTTGGGAGCTGATTGAAAACAAAGCACTTATCGTACTAGCATTAAACAGCACTGACTACGGAAAGTTATTTAAGAAACAAGAGCTGTGGAACGCATAGACGTGTGCCATGATGGCACAGTGAGTAGCGCTGCTGTCTCACAGCACCTGGGTGGTGTGAGAGGACGTGGGTTCACTCCCTGCTCAGTCTGTGTGGCATTTGCATGTTCTCCCCGTGTCTGTGTGGGTTTCCTCCCACAGTCCAAAGACATGCTGTTCAGGTTCACCCATAGTGTGTGAGTGACAGAGAGAGTGTGTTCCACTGATGTATGGGTGAGTGTTCCATTGTAAGTAGTGTATCTAGCAGTGTAAGTCAGCTTGGTGAATAAGGTGTGTAGGCTGATAGCACTACATAGAGTTCCTTAGAAGTTGCTTTGGAGAAAAGTGTCTGCTAAATGAACAAATATACATAATGCAGACCAAACTGTTGTGATATGGTCCCCTGAAGACACCCAAAGTGATGATACCAGTGGGTCATTAGCCATTCTTTTTCACTCTGAAGCCATGAAAAGGACTACAATTCCAATGTATCTGGTCAAAAAAAGAAATGTATTCAGAGCTGTCAATGTACTCACAGTGGAAATCCACACATTAAATTCGGGGGTGAATGTAGTGTGATATTATATATCTTGTGTGGTGTGAACATCGCAGAAGCACAAATAATACATCCAAGGGCTTAGCTGGGGCTCACAGCTTTGGAAATGCTTATTCATGGCTCTGAATTCAATGTGATCAAGTTTCAAACCACCATGTTTCAAGAAACACAGTAAATAGGATGTCTCATGTTGAGAGATGAGGTTTTAACCTGTTTTAGTACAGTATTGGCTGTAAACTGTGCAAAACACTGAGCACCACAGCAGAAGCAGACGCCTCACAGACTGTGTGGAGAAACTACTATGATTATCTCAAGTTCCACGTAAATCATTCACAAACACCTCCTGGGATTGCGAATTCCTAACCGATCACACAGTATCTTAACCGCAGTGACATTCAAGCACTTACGGTAATGCTGTCATGTTCCTGTAAGGCTTCTCAGTGTGTGAAATTGATTCATAAATATTCTGGTTCATAAAAAATATGAATGTATGCCTTAATGTGCAGAGAATGTTGCTCAACAGCACACAGGTTACATTTCTCAAACGGCTGTCACATGAAAACCTTTGAAAAATAAAACAAGCTGCCTGTCATGCTCTCACATGTTCTTTGTTTACAGAACCTCTGGTGAAGTGCTAGCCGAAAGTTACTTTTGTTTAAGCCCTTTTGATACACTTACATTCTGCTTCATATATACATGATTGTCTATATTTGAACATGTCTTGTTCTAGTCATTAGCCATCTGACACTTTGTCATTCCAAGTCTTCCTTTCCTTCAGAACTGCTTGTCAGTGTTGGATAAAGGTGAAATGAAGTTGCAATTTAACCTTAAGTTGTTAGTAATACAAAGTTTCATACAATTAAAACCAAATGATTATTATGTAATTATAGCATCCAGCTATTATATGTAATTAACTAGCTTAGGTTAATTTGTCATGGAAGTAGGAGGTGTGTCACTATTGTCACTCTTCTTCTGTGACGATTCTGTTATTTTGTCTTTTCTCCCCTCCTGTGCGCAATCACAGCCATGCAGTCTGAGCACCCCCCACCCCCAGCTGGCCTGCCCATGAACTTTGCTGAACTTTCTCCCCTGCACAACGAGAATGAGCAGCCTGACAGCGCCCAGCCCTCATGCACGCCCATACACTCTTAGGTAGTGACCTGCTTTTATTGTTCTGTTCTCATTCATTGTAAAAAACATTCAAGATGTTTTGATAGTAATAATAATAGCAATGATCAAATGTGTAAGCATACTGTGTAAGTTTAGTGTGGAAACACTTGAATGTTGTTGGTTGTTTTCCACCTCTTCTAAAAAACCTTTGAGCGGTGCTAATTTTTCATTATTAACCAATATGAAGTCATAATTCTTACATACTATAATAAAAAATTGATAAGGGTAATCTTCTGGAAAGTGAAATTTCTTTCAGATTTTGTTTATAAAGGTGCTTAACTACATGTTTCAAATACATTTTTAAATACATTTCCAGGATTAGGCACTGATAGGCATGTAGTCCTTTTCTGTCAAGTTCCAAATGGCGAGAGGCTACTTTTCATCATATCATTCATATAGCCTACTGTTCTTTAGTCAAAGGAATGTCTTTTATCACAGGGACTCAGGAGGAGCAAAAAGAGTTCTCAAGAATACCAAAACAAAGTATATTAAAATAAAACATGAACAAGAAAGTTATCTCTAGAACATCTCAGTGGTAACAACATACATGTGTGATTCCAGAAAATAAAAAATCTTATAATTTGTAACAAATGCAAGTTTCTGAACTTAGGGCCATTTTGGCACTAAGCGAAGGAGCAGTTAAACGGCAGTTTGGCCTCTTTAGCTGGTCATCTGCCCCATTCTTCATCCCACCCTAAATACTGGTGAAGCTTCGTACTGTTTTCACATTTGTGAAGAATATTACAGAAGAGCTGTAAAACAGGGATAATACTTAAGCACAGTTTTAAAAGTCACTTTACAAGGTTAGCATATATTGCACAGTGTTTTATTATTTTATTTAATCTGCTAACATCACTGTGCCATGATATTACCACACAGGCTTATTACTGATCAGTCTCATCAAATCTTTGTGGCCACGCACAAGTACTGGTTGAGTTGTTGATACCAGTTGACCCTTGAACAACGCGAGGGTTAGGGGTGCCGACTCCCCCGTGCAGTCGACTCCCCAAAAACTTTACTACTAGCCTGCTGTTGACCGGAAGCCTTACCAGTAACATAAACAGTCGAAAAAATCCACGTATAACCGGAGCCACGCAGTTCAAACTTGTGTTGTTGAAGGGTCAACTGTACTTTTCTTTAAAGTTAATTCTTCAGTTCATTATCCAGTGTGTCCATAAATATGTTTTTAGAAGAGCACAGCAGGTGCATTTCCTCCTGTTAGCAGGTCACTCAGGGATCACAGCTCATCGGTGCATTATTTCAGTCAAAGTGGGTGCAGCGCAGTATTTCGAGAATTAACACAGGTGATATGGTGGTGCAGCTGCCTTATGGCATATGGGTGATTTGAGAGAACGTGGGTTCAATCCCTACTCAGTCTGAGTGAAGTTTGTATGTTCTTCCTGTGTCTCTGTGGGTTTTCTCCCATAGTCCAAAGGCTAAAACATCCCAACTGCACAGTGGAATGCTTTTATTTCTGCCTTTTCAGAATATTGTCAATGAATTGTGACTGCTTGAAACCTCACGGAAGAGCTGTTTTCAAAGATGATCAATTCCAAAGATTTTATTGCCATTATCTACGAAATTCCTAAGTGGGGCCTCCGTTAAGTGGTGTCATTAAGCAGGAGACCTGCAGTCTAGCTCAACGTATGGCACTGCAGTTACGGTTTCCTGTAGGCCTTGGAGAGGCTAATTGTCCCCTTCAGCTTTTGGAAAGAAAGAGGTACAAGCAGACGATAGGTAGAACAATAGTAGCGGAAGATTTGTGTGTGTGGGCTCTGTTGTGTCATTAGAGACAGGGAAGTGCAGTACATGTCACTACATGAATGTGTGTTAATTAGCATTGTTGGGACAATTTCAGAAATTGGCACATTTCAGGCTGGAATGTTTTCTTGAAATAGATAGGACAGCAGATAATATGAACAGATATGAGATAGATTAACTTTATATGCATATTTTTATATCTATATCTATATATAAACATGTATAAACAGATATATAGTGCATAATTCTTTCATTCAATTTTAAATATATAATATAAAATCTATGAAATATGGAAATGGTATGGTGAGATAATGTGAAATTCTTTATACAAATGGTTTTAATTACTGCACAGTCTCTAAGGAACCAGCCATGACCACCCTTTGACTTCAAAGATGTAGAAACTTGTTCAGCTACTGTCTCAGCAGTATTATCCAAGCAGAAAGTAGAATGTTTTTGTTTCCATTTGTTGATCATTATTTCTGTTCATGTCTTTTTTGGAGGACCTGCATCTTCGTTGAATTAATATTCTGTTTTCACATTTGTGAAGATCAAACATCCAGTGATCAGTCAGATGCGGAAGTTTGTTTTACCTTCAGTCTTCACCCATTGTCTGTTTGCATCACAGTAAGAGAGAGAGAAAAAAAAAAAAAAAAGTAAACCAGATAGTTCACGTGTTGGGGGAATATGGAAATTGTGTTCCCATAGACAATGGAGTGTTTTACCTCTTGAGGATAATCACCAGTGTGACCTGGGTGTGACCTGAACTGGCATTCACCTGTAGCGGCTGTCATAGCTTTCGCCATCTGTCAGGCTGAGCTGTTGAACTTCCAGAGCTCCTCCTCAGAAAGGTAGGTCTGCTCCCTGCCAAAAATTACGAGAATGCGCCATGCTTGAACAGTCAAGTTAGAGCAAGCATAACACCGTCCTTTCTCTTAATTATGGATCCCATTTGAATTCCATTTAGCAACTGGTATTAGATCAAAACACTGCCCAAAGCAATCCATGCCATATACATTTTGTTCACTTAATGTACAGTACTGAGCTCTTCTACTATATGTTCCAGGTAATTTGCCAAAGGAAATATACAAAATTACAAGAGTGCTTACAGGTTAGAATATCCAACAAAACTTTCAATTGCTGGAAGGTAACAAAACTCACAGCCAAGAAAGGTCATTAGAAATAAGAACTGGAATGTCTCATCTGGTGTTTATTGGCACAAAGTTGTGCCTTTTTACAATAATAACACATGAAAGCACAAAAACAACTGAAGTGGTTGAAACATGTTAATAAAAGAAATATGCATACTCTGTAATCTGCTTTGTCCTGTGAACTTGGGGAATGTTCTGGTTCCTCTGTCTGCTGCAGACCTCCTACAGGGAGATGGGGAATGATGTTTCCCAAAGTAGATTACAACCCACAATCACACTGCTTACAAACAAACCAGGAAATCACTTTATGGTCATGTTTCTCCAGAATGTAAGGCAGGATAATTAGGTTCAAATCGTGATTTATGTTAACATTTCACATATTAGAAGAGAGACCAGGTAGCCCTAAGAACCTTGACACTTGCTCTACAATGCACTATTATTGAAGTAACCACATGATCAGTGCCTGGCAAGCTGAGTAAATGCTACCATGCTGTTCCCAGGCACTGTCCACAATAATCTAAAATATTTGCAGTTTGACACACAAACGATAGAACTCCATTTTAAAATGCAAGCTTAGCTCACAGAAACATAATTCAGGCCAAGTATCATCACCGGACTTCTTTGCCATGTGATCTCCTGGGAAGTAGAAACTACAGACATTTTTGTCCACTGGGTATGCTTGTTTATGGAAAAAGTCAGCAAGGGTACGGATAGCTTTATGCAGAAAAATTGCTTAGGGCATCACATTCTAAATCACAATCATGTCTGTCTCTAATAAAATGGGAAGCTCTGCTATACGATGCAGCAGTTCACGTCCATGTAAACACTATACCCTTACTGTCACCAATATTTAATATGGAGTGGCAGTTTTTTGAATAGGAACTGCTAAGAAACTGCCTACATTGAGCATCACTTATAGTCTCAATGGTTCTCCTCTTTTCCGTAGTGGCACTATAGTACAGGTGTTCCCCGACTTAAGATGGGGTTACATTCCGCAAAACCCTTTAGAAGTCGAAAATGTATTTAATATACCTAATACACACCGACTGGGAGATGCGGATCGTTGCCGCTGTCAAGCATCGCAAGAGAATATCGCACTGCATACAGCTTGGCCGGGGAAAAAAAAAAAAAAAAAAAAATTCGAAGTACGGTTTTTACCGAACATCTATCGCCAGCTCACTATCGTAAAGCCAAAAAAATCATAAATCGAACCATCGTAAATCGGGAACCACCTCCCTTTGACTTTGGTACATAAGTTAGCCTGTTAGCAGTTTCAGGCAGAACTGGAAAACCAGCTTTAATATTGTGGCGCGCAGCTCCGTCGGTTTGGATGGGGCGAAGAAGGACGCGGAGGCAGCGTTCACAACGAACGATTTATTCGAACACCGGCATAAAAGAAATGATACTCTCGGTCCGAGGATCCCCCTTTCCTCCAGGACCTGTGCTTACAGTCAGCCTGCCTAGCGCCCTTATGTTTTCTCCCAACACAATGGGAGAGACGATCATCCTACCATTTTCCCCCTAAGTGCCCCCAGTGGTTACACACATTTAACATTTTTTCCCATAATGCAACTATTTTACATTGAATCAGTAATGCGGGTCGTTACATAGCCCCCCGCCAAAAAGAATAGCAGCGTCCCCGCTGCTGCCTGCCCCACAAGCGTCCCAATACCCAGCGCTGTTCTCACACGCATCTGGTCGGGAGTGCAGGTCCCAGACGCTCACCGCTGGTGGATGGGGCGGGAAACTTGCAAGACACCCCAATGGCGGCGCGCTCGGGGGTCGGGGTGGCCATCCTCGTCCCCTGTCCGCCCGGCCTCGGTCCCTGCACGACTCCCTCACTCGCACGTGGCGCGTCCCAAACATGGCGGCGCCCACGTGGCTTTCGCTGACCGGCTTCCGTCGGACCCTCGCGATTGCTCCCGCAACCGCTCCGCGTTGTCCCAGCTCCGTTCTCGGAAGCGAACATCTTTTTCGCACCTCCGTTGTCTCGCCGCGCGCCTCGCTGATCGGCCGTCTTCCGGCGAAGGACTCGGCGAAACCCCTCTGCTTGCCACTCTCGCTTCTGCCGATTCGTCGCACGCTGATCCCGCCGCGACGCTCGTAAAACTGGCCGCTTCTTGCTGCGCAGCCCTCCTCTTTTTGCGGCGTTTGTTCCGCCGCGCCGCTCTTTAACAACGCTTGCCAGGGCTTGAGGCAGGCTGGGCGCTTTCTGCCCGAAAGTGACGGAATTAGCGTCGGCGGTTTCTCTCATCTCCGACACGGAGCTCTGCCTGTCCACAGATGAGGCACACTGCTCTGCGTCGTTCAGCACGGCGTCTGTCCTGCTCGGGAAAACGGCGCTCTCCGCAGGGCGACTTTCCTCCGCCTCCGCGGTCGACAGCGGTTCACTGCTTCTTCCTGCCGCTCCTTCTCTGGGCGCAGGGAGACCCCACTCGACCTGCTTGCCTGTTTCCAGCGGCACCTCGCAGCTCTTCTCTGCCGTTCTCGCCCTTCCGCACGCTTCTCCGGCACCCCCCTGGACACCCGTGCTCCGCCACGGCTCGTCCGCCTCGACCTCTGCCGTTCTCGCCCTTCCGCACGCTTCTCCGGCACCCCCCTGGACACCCGTGCTCCGCCACGGCTCGTCCGCCTCGACCTCCACCGTCGTAGGCACTTCTTCCGCCGCACAGCGTTCTTCTGTCTTGCTGATTTTCCCTTCCTGATGCTTGGTGTTCAGCTGCTCTTTGATCCAGTCTCTCATCATCCTGCCCTATCTCACTTCTGACACCAATGTGGCGCAGCGTTGTGGGTTTGGATCGGGTGAAGAAGGAGGCAGCGTTCATAACGAACGATTTATTCGAATACCGGCACGAGGAAAATGATACTCTCGGTCTGATGACCCCATTTCCTCCAGGACCTGTGCTTATAACCAACCAGCCTAGCACCCCTAGGTTCAAGGTCACCCTACCATTTTTCCCCCGAAGTGCCCCCAGTGGTTACACACATTTAACATTATTTCCCATAATGCAACTATTTACATTGAATCAGTAACGCGGGTCGTTACAATATATGTCATTTCATATGTCATAATTTGACCCAGTCATTAAAATTAATATTATCAAAATCCCAGGATGGCCATCAAAAGGTACAATGCCTGAAGGCTGATAAACTTGAAAGAACAACTCTGCTTCTCTGATATTCCTAGGGCTGTTAAATCCAAAACTATCACTGCAGCAAAATCTATGTGCGGCTGAAGTACTAGATGACCTTCTCCATTGCTGTCCCTGATTGCATTTTATGAGCATTGCCTGAGCACATTTAATTTGTTTACTGTTAGATGCTTCAGCATCCAACTGCAGATGAAGGTGCAAAGGTGGAAACCTCACCACTTCAGCAGGAGTGTTGGTGACAATAGATGGCACAAATGGTGGCAGTGTAATGGTTGCCTGAGTTGTTAGTTCTCCAGTCAGATTTTGCTCCTCCCTCTCCAGATATCTTCAGCTAAACTGATGTGACAGTCTCTGTCAGCACTGTTTTAATACAGTGAACTTTTCCTGGTCCTTACAGATCATCAGTCTCACTATGAAGGTGCAACATTTCCCAGCCTCTTGGCATGTTTGTTTTCCATGCAGCTAGCAGAGGTTGTTTCTTCCTCTTCCAAACTATTGTTCTGCCCCTCCATGTTTACTTCCTCTGCTGTCATATGTCGTTGTCACCCTGGCACTGTCTGGTGCTTCTACTGCCCTCAGTAACACACCTTAGCAACACTGGATCCCACTTCTAGCACCAATTGCTGTACATTACATGCTGTAGTCTCTTAGCAGACAAAAACAATGTACATCTCTGACAAAAATATGAAAGTACTCTAGAACGTGTAGGAATCAGCAATTAGGCTGGCCTACAGCAAATTTTAAAACATAAAGCAAACTCCCTGGATCGGGGCCTGGATCCTTCCTGGATCGGGGCCTTAGCATCGTGGAAGGGCTTGCGTGATCTAGGGATCTCCAGAGCTATGTCATCGGGAGCATTATGTTCCTGGTAAGGTCTCCCAAGGCGAACAGGTCTGGAGTGAAGATCCAGACTAACACGATCCAAAAACCTCCATGAAAAAAGTAAACAAGAGAACATTTACCCTGCCCGAAATAGGGTCACCGGGACCTACCCCTGGAGCCAGGCCTGGGGGTAGTGTTCTTAGGCGAGCGCCTGGTGGCCAGGCAGCCCACGTAGCCCTGCTGGGCTCAGCCCGAAAAGGCATCATGGGGGGGCATGTGGGCCCACCACCTGCAAGGTCCAGCATGGGGGTCTGGTGCTATGTATACCTGGCGGCGGGAAGGGGGCGGGGTGGCGCATGGCGTCACGGCCCCTCGCAACGAAACCTGGCTCTTGGTACATGGAATGTCACTTCACTAGGGGGGAAGGAGCTGGAACTGGTGTGGGAGGTTGAGAAATACCAACTAGATATAGTTGGGCTCACCTCCACTCACAGTGTTGGCTCTGGAACCAAACTCCTCGATAAGGGGTGGTCCCTCTCCTACTCAGGAGTTACACGAGGTGAGAGGTGCTGGGCGGGTGTGGGGATGCTCACAAACCCCTAGCTGGCTGCCATACAGTTGGAGTTTGCCTCGGTGGACGAGAGGGTCGCCTCAATGCAACTTTGACTGTTGTGTGTGCTTATGCACCAAACAGCAGTTCAGAGTATTCGGCCTTCTTGGAGAAGGTTCTGAACAGGGTTCTGAACAGGGCCCCACCTACAGACTCCATAGTCCTGCTGGGGGACATTCAACGCTCACGTTGGCAATGACTGGGAAATCTGGCAGGGGGGTGATTGGGAAGAATGGCCTGCCCGATCTGAATCTGAATAGTGAAATGTTATTGGACTTCTATGCTAGTCATGGTTTGTTCATGACAAACACCATGTTCCAACACAAGGATGCTCATAATGAGTATTGTGAAATGAGTTTTCTCCGCAGGGTGCTGGGACTCACTTTCCGTGACAGGGTGAGGAGTTCGGACATCCGGGAGGAGCTCAGAGTAGAGCCGCTACTCCTTCACATTGAGAGGAGCCAGTTGAGGTGGTTCGGGCATCTGTTAAGGATACCCCCGGACGCCTCCCTTTGGAGGTATACCAGGCACAGCCAACAGGGACGAGGCCCAGAGGTTGGCCCAGGACCCGCTGGAAGGATTATATCTCACAGTTGGCCTGGGAACGGCTGGGGATCCCCCAGGTTGAGCTGGAGGAAGTTGCAGGGGACAGGGGCGGCTGGGCCTATCTGCTCTCCCTGCTGCCTCCCTTTTAGGACAAGCGGGACAGAAGATTGATGAATGGATGGATGGATGGATGGATGGATGGATGGATGGATGGATGGATAAAGCAAACTGTAGAAACAGAGAGACAAGCTATTTCTGAACAGTGTCACACTGAAAGCAGAACAAAACTGTCTACAAAAGCAAGTAAAGTTCATAACAGATATCAAAAAGTGTCCAGTATTTCACATCTCACTTTCCTTTTTTTCTCAGTCGCAGGTCTGAGGCAACAAATTTTATTATGATCAACATTATTTCTACTAAAATCTTAACAACCCAGTACAATGGTAAATACCTATATAACGAGTACTAATAAAGCATGCGGGATAATGACAAAACAGTCATTAACTTACATCCCAATTGTCTTCTAAGTGTGCTTGTTTTCTAAAAAAATACAGAAAAGATGTTCATAGTCATGGTACAAATGAAAGTGTTTTGAATATGACGCTGTGTTTTTCCCAGTACTGTAAGATATTTTTCAATGGTAATAATGGAAATATAATGGGATTTGGGTTTTTAATTTTGCTCTTCATGCAATTAAATGTTTTTGCTTTGGTTTGTATTATTCAACCCAAAAGTCATCCCCATTGGGCTAATGATGTGAAACACAATACGGAAAATAATCTGAAGAGCCAGAAAGCAGGAGAAGCCTGTGATGCAGTCTTTGTGGCAGTAAAGAAGAGGATTAGCTAGGGAGTCTAGGGCTTGTATTTCTAGTCTAACACCTTTGACCACTAAAGCAGGCTCTTTGCTTCACTATGCTGACTTGTGTGATTGGGTCACAGATGTACAGACAAGAGAGACAGGATCTGAACTGGTTTGTGTCGCGTAGAGCGCTGGTGTTGGGGTAGTGACAGGTAGAAACTCTGAGGAGTGTGGAGTACAGAGTAGAGAGTACCTGATTCAGTAGCGGTACTGGAGCAGATCCAGTCCTGACTAGTTGGAATGCCTGACAGGAACAGGCAAATATTAATCAGACAGCTTCAGTAGCTGTGCTGTCTGACATAATGAGAATGGAGCAACACCGTCTTACCACAAGTAAGGGGGTAACTGGTCTTTTCATCTCTCTGCCACCTGCTTGCCATCTTCCATCCCCACTTTACCCGCAAAGCCTCCGAAATTATGCGTAACCCCACACACCCCTCTCACAGCCTCTTCAGCCTCCTGCCATCTGGGAAAAGATACAGGAGCATACGAGCCAGCTCCACCAGACTGTGCAACAGCTTTTCCCCTCAAGCTGTCAGGATTCTGAACTCTCTCTACTACCCATCACTGCACAATACATACCAGAATCCTGACCTCTGACCACCGGAATCAAACCCTCCCCATCCAGAGGGACACCAGCCACTTTCATACGGTCTGCAGAGATTGTCCTCTCAGGTCACTGATAGTCTGTGCTGAAACTTCACTTAAATTGGTGTCCATCCCAAGTATAGCTGCTGTATCTCTTTAGTACATTCCACATTGATCTACATTAGGTCACACTAACCCTCTTTCCAAACAATTATTGCACAAAAACTCACTTTTTGCACTAGCACTTTTAAATCTGTTTACATTTCTATTTATTGTAGTAGTATATGTAGTATATGTTGTCATCTATGTCACACCGTGGTCAAGGGAAAATGCTAATTTAGTCTGATGTATGTTCCAAACATATTGTGGAAGTGACAGTAAGGTTGACTTTGTCTTTGATATGTGACTACAGGCTGAGAGCCGATCACACCTCGCTACTGGGGGATGAGGCACATAGAAAAAATCAAGAACATGTAACTGCAGCATGACATAAGCACATGATGGAATATAGAACAACCCACCAAATGATGTAGGCAAATGGTATAAGGAACGCCAATATAATATAGTTGTATATTCCAACAGAATGTTGAGGAAAAATGTGCTCTTATTGATTTTGTTGTGAGAAGACTACATGGGGTCTCCATCACAGAAGCTCTCTGTCCTCAGTTCTCCCTGGCTCTTAAAAGCAGAGTTGCAACAACTGGTTTGGAATAGAGGAGTATGAAAGGTTGAGGTGGTATTTTTGACACCACAGCAAGAAGACAACAACAGGAAGACAAGAGGGACAGCTGATATGGTAGTAGTTAGAGCTGCTGCCTTTGGATCCAAGGGTGACAGGTTTGATCCCCATCCATCTGACTGTAGTACCCTTAACCAAGCTACTTACCCTGAATTGCTCCAGTAAAATTACCCAGCTGGGTAAATAATTGTAACCTTAACATTATAACTCACTTTGGATAAATGCATCAGCTAAATGTAGGAAGTATATTGGCCAGTGCAGTCCTCTCTGATGATATGTTTAATACTGTAATAGTTTAGAATTTAATTTAGAAATCCATCAGCTAGTATGGAATTGCAGCTCTTATTCAAAGATACTCTGTTTCATATGACCTCATTTAGATTTGTACATTTAAGTCCAGCTGACACTGAATCACACAGGTCTCAAGGTATGTGCTTCCAGATTAAAGGAAACTTGCATTTAAACAAATTTGTACATGAATAGTCTTCTGCCATTCCAAAAAGTATGACTGAACTGCAAATGAACCCAACTTGTTTAGGAAAAAAAACATCTGTTTCTCAACAAGTATTGTAGCCGCAAGGGTTTGGGGGAAAATTTTAAGCCCTAGTCACCCCACACCCAGAAATTTGTAGTAACAAACTGTAAAAAACTACCTTCTGCTGCTATTTCACTGGCTGTTAAATGCCTTTCTGGCTACGTCACTCTCTTCCACTGAACCTGATTCATTACAGTTGGTCTTGGGCAACCTCGTAGAAACACAGAAGTTAAAAACTTATAATCAAGTGTAACAAAAATCAGACACCAGAGAGAAACATCTTTAACCATATCAGCAGCTTTATAAACGAATAGCTTGAGAATCACACTGTTTCTCTACCAAATACTAGATTTATTCTAAATCTATTAAGGTACATTGGTGAATTGTTATGTGCCTGTGGCAAGAACCAAGATTCATATAACTAAACAAGGTATCTGTGGCAAGGGTGCCAAGCAAAAGCATATTTCCCACAGTTTTCTTGGGTCACTGATGCCTAAGTTTTGTGCCATTCATTGCTCTCAGATTTGCTTATACTGAGCCAAGCACCTATAGGGCAACAGCTGGAGTCAGACAGATACTGTACCTGATTAATTCTGCAGCTTTTTCAGGGTAAAGAAGCATGTGGTTCACAGAACACATTTCTGATGAGCTGTGTGTGTTCACCCCTTAGAGCACAAAAGCACAGCAAGACAGCAATAATAATAATAATAATAATAATAATAATAATTAAAGGCAACTTAACATCATGATCAGTGTGGTATGGAGCTTATGAAGAAATCACTGGTCACAGGGCTATGGAGGGGCACACCCTGGATGGGGCGCCAGTCCATCGCAGGGTAACCGTGTACAGCCTCATCCATTTATGCATTATGGGCAATTTAGCTTTGACAATTCAGTTGCATGTCTTTGGACCATGGAAGGAAACCAGAGCACTCGGAAGAAACCCAAGCAGATGAGCTGAATTTGAGCCTACACCTGAACAGCCCAAGTGCTGTGAGGTGGCAGCGCTACTGTGCCATCCTATTATTATTATTATTATTATTATTATTATTATTTCCTTGCTTAGGAAACTTTTTTTTATCTAATGCAGATGGAAGATTTTCCCTTTTACCCTTTTTCTAAATTTTTCATGTCAGCTTTTTCAAGGGTGCTACAGCAGAGGCCTCTCCATAACTTCACCAAGCAAACTTCGGGTTTTGGCGCAAACCCTTAACCTATAAACTACATGTTTAAACAAACCACAAGTCACTTTCAGATTGATTTCAATATCTTCAAAGAGCACAATCCCAGTTCCAGAAAAGTTGGGACAGTATGGAAAATGCTAGTAAAAACAAAAATGAGTGATTTGTAAATGTACTTTGACTTATATTCAAACAAAAATCAGCTTCTATTTTTAGCTCATAGTTTTCTCCAAGGCTGCTTACAGCACTAAACACTCTACATTAAGGCACTCACAGTTCCCTTCCCATCATCCACACTACGGAGGACTTCATCACACACTAAGGGCCAGAGGAAACCGGACCACCCAGAGAAAATCCACATGAGCTCTGGAAGAACATTCAAATTGCAGAGCTAGGTTTGAACTGATGTCTAAACCCACAGCCAAGGAGATAGAAGACACCAGGTACACCCACTGCACGACTCTGCTGTTAAGCAGTATTTTGACATAGATGTTAAAATACACAATTTTGCCAGTTAATATAGTGATATATTTTTATTGACAGATTACATACGTACATGCATTTCTTCTTGAACTGTATCATACATCCTTAGCCAATCCACTTCAAAAATCCCAGCCAGGCTTGAATTGTGTGGCTTCACAAAATTTCCACAAATTTTACCAGTTAATAATAATAATAATCATCATCATAGCCAGTTATTTGCAAACTTTTTTCTTTTTTACACTACATAGTATGCATTTAATTGAATTGTATTCAGTTTTGCAACAAAGACACTGCAAGCTTGCACCACTAATAGATTTATGCCGCGGGTGTGTGTATATTAGCATAATCCGGTGTAACATAATGTTCCAGTTACAGAACTTGAATAGAAAAATGAAGGTTCAACTGAATGTCAAAGGCAGAAAGGGGTTTTGATAGCTGAGCCAACTTTTTTTGTAAAATGTAAAAAAGGTGCCAAACTGAAACGGAACCTGATTTCCTAGTAGTCTGACAACTTGGTGGGGGCAAACTGCGCCCAGAAAATGACACTTAGAAAATAGCCAGAAGCAAAGTTTGTTTTCCTGTTAATTTGTGTTGTGTCAGTCTTCGTTCATGTCGGAGACAGCTGGCCCTGGTGGGAGAGATCCTGCCACAGACTGGCAGCATGTTTCTTATATGATGTATTTACAGGCAGAATTTCCATCATGTTTGAAAGCAGCAGAGAAGTTCATATCAGCCAGAGTGCATAAGATCAACACAAATTGTTTATCTGCACAACCCAGTCCTGCAGATACATCCTGCATAATATTCGTAGGATCTGTCCCTACCTCACTACTGACTCCGCCCAACTGCTTGTCCAGGCCATGGTGACTTCCCATCTGGACTACTGCAACTCTCTCCTGTGTGGCCTTCCTGCTAATGCCATCAAACCTCTGCAGCTTCTTCAGAATGCTGCTGCACGAGTTGTGTTTGATTTGCCAAAGCGCTCCCATGTATATCCTCTACTCATTTCTCTGCACTGGCTTCCTATAGCTGCCTGAATCAAATTCAAAACCCTGGTTACTATGTACAAATGCATCAATAGAACTGCTCCCAGCTATTTACAAGACTTAATCAACCGCTACACCCCAGACAGGCCCGTTTGCTAGTCTACTTCTGCTTGCTTGGTGGTCCCGTGCACGAAAGGTAAAGCTTGGAGGTTCTCGGTTCTGGGTCCGTTGTGGTGGAATGACCTTCCCTTGTCACTCAGAACTGCGGAAACTCTGTCTATTTTCAAGAAGGGTCTGAAAACCCACCTTTTCCAGATCCACTTCTCCCAAGATCTCTCCAGCTCATTTATGGTGTAACTGTTCACGCATCGTAACTCCATAAGCATCCCCAGATAAAACCTTTATTCAGCCATTACTCTGGCATTGTACTTGCTCATTTGTATATCTTCTAATATTTAAAAAAAATTTTTAAAAAAATGGCAGGAGGGTATCAGGATTTGTCTATCATGTCTCTTATGCACCTACTCGAACAATGAACCTCAGTGCAGCAAGTGGTAGGGAACAAATTAGGTTTGCTTGAGACTTTCATGTCTGAGGCTATGTCTCCTTCTCTCAATGTAATGCATAAATTGTACCTTTGCTGAGATGTACGTTGCTTTGGACAAAAGCGTCTGCTAAATGAATAAATGTAAATGTAAATGTAGTTCAAGTGCAGGTGTCTGCTACTGTTTTCTCTTTGTTAGTGGCGCTTGTCCCTACATTTTATTAACCTATCACATGACATTCATCCATTAGTGGGGGCAAACAAAAGGAGTGCCACAGAAATTTACACTAAAACTCTACTTTCTTTGTTCTTTGACACCACCTCATCTTATAATAGAGATAAGCCCCAAATTACACAAACCACCACAACCATGAGAAGGACAAATGGTTAACGAATATGACCAAGTGAGTAAGTGAGTAAGTGAGTGGTTCTCCATTAACAATTAAGACCCAAGGCAGAAATCACTTCACACATTCACTCCACCTATGCAAGACGTGAGTGGAAGTTCTTGTGCAATTTGCCAACTGAGATATTTATTAAAAACATTTTAAACAGCCAATAAGCAAAGAAGAATACTAACTTATTTGGCCAGTTGAAATTATATCAAAATAATAATGTGTAAATACGGTAACAACAGCTTTCCAGGTACTGGAGAGAACAATTAACAAGATTAACGTTAATTGTACTCAACAAGTTATGCTCTGCCACTTATTTTTTACACCTATGAATAAAAAATATTTGTGCTGTATGATGTCCTGACACACAAACATGTTGACGCTTCAACATGTTACTAACCCTCCCTTGCAAGTCTTCCCTGTTGTTTCTTTGCTGGATGCTAGGATAACAGGCAGTATGTGGGGACCTAGACATGGGCAGCAGAGGGCCAGCAGTGTGTGCTGTCACAGTGATAGATTTATGGAGTCCTCTCACTTCCAACAGAAGCTGTGTTTGCTTAACCCTGTTCCATAATGGCTCTGTTCAGAGGCCTGCCCCCACAGAGGGTCACACACTGGTAGACAGCTCATAAAGTCTCAGAACAAAGCCAAACTTTTAAGGAAATCAGAAGACATGAAACATGTATCACTGTATTTCATTAATTCTCTCCAGGCACCATCCTTGACAAATGTGTAGGCTAACAGTCTTAGTATCATTGTGCTGTTTATTTAGCGGGGGTGCGGTGGCGCAGTGGGTTGGACCGCAGTCCTCCTCTCCGGTGGGTCTGGGGTTCGAGTCCCGCTTGGGGTGCCTTGCGGCGGACTGGCGTCCCGTCCTGGGTGTGTCCCCTTCTCCCTCCGGCCTTACGCCCTGTGTTGCCGGGTAGGCTCCGGTTCCCCGTGACCCCGTAAGGGACAAGCGGTTCTGAAAATGTGTGTGTGTGTGTGTGTTTATTTAGCAATTACTTACTATCCTTTAATTCTGAGCTGACAGAATAGACTGGTGGATTCCGTAAACAGAAAATGTCACTGTCAACTAAAATTGACCACAAAATACCACAAACTTCAGTTACTCAAAGTGCTCCACACACATACAAGCTTCTAATGAACCTCTGACTTCTTTCAACTTCTGAATGGGATACAGGAGCCAAAATAAGTCAATCCCTTCAGTACAGCATACCTCGCCCTACGTCATTTCGCGTTGCGTCGATTTCGACTTTACGCCGGTTTTTTGTTAAATATATTGCAAAAATACAATTCGTCTTTCGAAAATATAAAAAATAGTTAAAAACTTAAAAATCACTTAAAAACAATAAAAAAGTGTAAAATCAAATAAAAATAAATGTTAAAATATAGAAAAATAATATATTGTAATCTATAAAATCAATTAAAAACTTAAAAATAAAAAAAATTGTCTTATTTACCTGCCGTTCGGCGCCGATAACGTCGCGTTCCGCCGCGTGGCATCGTTGTTTGCGGCCAGTCGATTCAAACTTGTGTTTGTGCTATTGACAGTGTCTCTTTTTGCATTGCATTTGTGACTTTAATATTTGCCCCAATGCTACAAAGAAAGTTTTTTGTTTTTTTTCTTTGCTTTACATTAATTGAAGCATATAGACTTAACAGGAATGTTTTTTAGGGGTTACTTTATTTTATGTAATTTTTCGACTTAAGACGACACCCAATTAACTGCATAGGTGAGGTATTCATTGTAATGACAACCTTATTTGTGCAATCTTTATTGTTCAGAGACAGTTGTCACTGTTCAGACACACACACTGACTGGAACTGCTTGTCCTGAGTGGGGTTGCAGTGAGTTGGAGCCTAACCCAGCAATGCAGGGCATAGGGCTGGGGGGAGAGGGGACACACCCAGGATGGGATGTCAGTCTGTCACAGGGCACCCCAAGCAGGACTTGAACCCTAGACTCACTACAGGGCAGGCACAGGCTAAACCAACTGTGCCGCCACACCCCCCACTGTTGAGACTTCAACTGGTAAATTAGACCATTGTTCTACTTCTCTATTTACTATTTTCTTTAAGTATCTAACATTGTGCTTTGCAATACTTGAATACCCAAAGAGCAGATTTTAATTAAATCTGTGGTAAGGGAATGTTTCTTAGTCCATTACAGGTTCTCAAAATTTGTATTCATGTCAGTCAAAAAATTCTAAAAGTTGGTGTCTTAACCATTGAAATGAAACTACTTCACTGAAGATTTAATGAAGGCAAGCACAGCAACAGAAAATACTAAATTATTTTTAATTAACATTTATTCATTTAGCATACGCTTTTCTCCAAAGTGATGGACATCTCACAAAAAATAAAATGTGTGCATTACCTTAGGAGAAAGAGACTAGCTGCAGATGCATGATTCTTAAGTACAGTTAGTTTCCTTCACCATATGCACTGACATTCATCACACAAGCAGCTGCATAAAACTTTACCAGAATATCACCAATTTCTAATTACCTTCCAAGTAGCTTTTTTTTTTTTGGCGATACATATAAACATGTATGTAACATTGCAGGAGTGGCTCTGTAAAGAATTGATCTGAGCACAATCATGAACATTTATACCTTACATGAGCTTAAGAGATCATGGGTGAAGTGAGTCCAGAAGAGATGAGTTAAGACCCTTTTTAAATGTGGACAAAGATTCAGTAGTTCTGAGCGAGAGGGGGACCACAATGGAGCCAGAACTGACAACCTCCGTGCTTTACCTGCCATGCGTGGGACCACCAAGCGAGCAGATGTGAAAGAGTGTAGCAGTCTGGCTGGCGTGTAGCAAATGATCAAGTCCTGTAGATAGCTGGGAGCAGTTTCATTGATGCATTTGTAAGCCATAACCAGGGTCTTAAATTTGATCTGGGCAGCTATGGGAAGCCAGTGCAGAGAAACGAGTAGAGATACATGCAAACGCTTCAGCAAGTCAAACACAACTCAGGCAGTAGCCCTTTGCATCAGCTGTAGAGGTTTGACAGCAGTAGCAGGAAGGACAGACAAGAAAGACTTGCAGTAGTCCAGAGCGGATGTCACTATGGTTTGGACAAGCAATTGTGCAAAATTGGTTGTGAGGTAAGGACAGATCCTGCGGATGTTATGCAGAATGTATCTGCAGGTCCAGGTTGTGGCTTCGACATGCTGAGAGAAAGATAGACTTGAGTCAATCGTTACATCCAGACTCTTAGCCGTGGAGGTAGGCAAAATGAGTGAGTTGTCCAGTTTGATTGATAGATCGTGACAGGAGGACAGGCCAGCTGGGAGGTTGAGTTGTAGGTGATGATCAGACATCCACGCAGAGATGTCCGATAGGCAAGCAGCGATGCACGCGGACATGTCTGATGCTTCAGATGGAAAGGAGAGGAAGAGCTGGGTATCATCAGTGTAAAAGTGGTATTTGAATCCATGGGAGGCAATGACAGGGCCGAGTGAGGAGGTGTAGATTGAGAAGAGCAGAGAACCCAGTCCCGAGCCCTGCAGGACACCCGTTGAGAGAAGCAGAGGAGAAGAACGAGAGCCTTGCCAGACCACTTGATTTAACAGTTTAGTTTAACAGTGACAAAAGAATATATAAGAAACAATGAAAACTTTTCATGGTTACTTTTATCCTAAGCTATCTTTTGATACCTCAAAGATTCGGACATTAATTTCCAGCTGTTTACTTAACCAATGGGAATTCTGCAATGGGCAATACACATAAAAACAACAGAATATAATGAAAACAACTAGCTTCAACTTTTAAGTTTGTTTTGATCTACCCGCTCAACCAGTTGCATGAGCCAATTTTGCCATAAGGTATTATTTAGTGTGAGAAAAGAAAAACATTATGTGGTTACATTTTTGCTTTGAAGCTGTAGCTACAGGATCCTGTGGTTACCCTGGGGTTTGCTTGTCTGCGCCAATGGTGACACTACCTGTAAACTGAAAGGGAGAAATTCAAACTGTTTATCTTTAGAAAATGTAAAGGTGACACCTAGTGGGTAAGACAAATAATGCCGTAAAAAAACAAGTAGTTACAATGTCTTAAATGACACGGTGACACCTAGTGGACAAATACCTTAAATGAGAAGGAAGACATGCCTTAAAAGACAAGGGTGCCATCCAGTGGCCAAACCTGTCCTGCAAAATTTTTCACTGTCCTAATTTTCAAGTAATCACAGCAGGATCGTGCAGCATAGTGCTTCACACTCAAGATCAGGACAGTGTTAAGTATGTACTCAGTGGCCTTTCTATACAGCTCTGGAAGGCTGGAAACATACGTCTGCAGGACAGTGGATTAACCAGCCCTTACAGAAAAATATGCTATCATTCAGATGGACTATAAAATCCTGACTGCACCTATCACATAACATTTTCAGAGGACTGACATAAACCCATGTATCTTTACTTACTCATCACTATAAGTGGCTAAGCACCTTACCTTAACAACCCTCCCGCTCAAAAACATTTATGTAAAACTCATTGGAATCCAGAGATGAAAAAACACCGCAGAAAGGCATCTATCCATAAAATGCAAAGTATTTTAAAATGTTTTTGCACTTGTATTATTTATTAAAACAGCATTTTGAATGTCCACATGTACTCCATTAAAATGGTTATTCACTTAGTCCATTTCAAAGTAATTTGACTACATTCTCTTTACTTTCAGCTTTTAGTATAAGCTACTGTACTTTGAATTACCTGGAATACAAATATTCAACACTACTATTTAATTTGTCATGTTACATAAAGGTATGTCACATCAATAAATAAGGCAAACAACAAATATAACAATGAGTATTTTTAGAACATTTCCTATTCAGCAGCACAGGATTTGACCAGCAAATCAAAAAATATACACACACACACACACATATACTTGTATTTATATTTAAGAATCAGAATGTACTGAAGAAGAGGTCAGGCAACAACATGGATGTAATGAAGAACAATCAGCTTTGGTAGAAGTGACAGCCTGGGGAACCTTTACAACATTTTACCATCCACAGTCACCTAGGTTTATGATATACACAACATAAAGGTTGTAATGTTTTCAGAAGGCACTGTGTGAGATTCAGTTAAACTGGCAATCTGCACAGCAGACTTAAGTACAGTCCAAAGGTCTGTCAGTACAGAACTTGTGTGCTCAATAGAGACTTAGTGATCTCTGACATGAAAGATGGTTTCCATTTCCATATCCGTGTTCCAACGGTGTCCCATCTTGTACAGCGATTCCAGCACAATGCTTAGCACTAGTTTTTTCAAATGCCACAACAAGGATGATTTTTATCTGAATTTTTCATTCTGGCACTTCAAGTGAAGTTGTGGTCTCCTCAAACAATAGAACCTGTAAAAAAAAAAAAAAAAAAAACCGTGAATGCTCAGTTCATGCAGGGGTGCGATGGCGCAGTGGGTTGGACCACAGTCCTGCTCTCGGGTGGGTCTGGGGTTCGAGTCCTGCTTGGGGTGCCTTGTGGCGGACTGGCGTCCCGTCCTGGGTGCGTCCCTTCCCCCTCCGGCCTTGCACCCTGTGTTGCCAGGTAGGCTCCGGTTCCCCGCGACCCCGTATGGGACAAGCGGTTCAGAAAATGTGTGTGTGTGTGTGTGCTCAGTTCATTACAGTAATTTACCATACTAATCTTACGGTCACACATGACCAATACTAGTTTTGGCAAAACATCAGATGTCCCAGCTGAATAAGGAGGTAGTACATTCTTTAGTACCTGTTTCTCAAAGACACGCTGGTAGGTTGGGCTATGCAGCTCCTCCAGGGTCTCAGCAATGGGCTTGTTCAGTGTTTCTGGGAGCAGAAGGCCCAGGGCACCGGCAGAGAGTCCCGTGAGAGCGAACGCCATGAAGGGCATGGACTGGTGGACACCCCTCTGCCAGGAATAGCCAGAAGACGGGACCTTTCAGTATGAGTCATCGCATCACACAGAGCAAAGGAAAAACTCACTGTAGAATAAAATTTTGAATTTACTACATGTGAAACACCTGCACGTGTTTTACTGTTCTAGGGGTTTGGTCCTTATTTTGAAACAGTGTCCTATAATTCCGTACATCCTGAGTTACACTCATTTTTGGAGAAAATTATCTGCCAATTGTCTGACAAAAATAAAAGTATCTAGTCTTACAGCTTAACTACTTAAATTATACAAACAAAACCAGCTTTTATAGCCATGCTCTTGTGTTCAGCACCTGAGTGCAGATGATGGCAGTAACAAAAGAAGAATCACTCCATAAATCATGTATGTTTCACTGTACTTAATTTTTTCACATACCAGAGAGGGCACAAAAGGTGCTAAAATGCCTCCAAATCGACAGGACATGGAACAAACCCCAAGGCCAGCATTCCTACATTACACAGAGACAAAACATTCAAAAGTTATTTCAGAATTACAGGTTGCAAAAACAGTGCAATAGTATGAGAGCAAAAATATGCATTAAAAATATCTGAACAGAATGCACACATAAAAAAAAAAAAAAAACACAGAAATAAACATTTTTTCAGTTCATTTTGATGACCACAGTTCACTGTAGCAACAAAGCGTTCTCTCCCTGCTGTGTGGCACTTTTTGTCTGTCACCCATGACGAAACCAGAAGACACTTGAGTATTTTTCCAGAATGTGGGAACTAACAGGATCCTGTTAGTAGTATTTTGATTTGGCCGCTCTTTACCCATGAATAAACAAAGGTTTTAAATTACATTATCTATGTTGTGTAAAGTACTGGAAAATTAATTAATGAATATAAAAACCAATGTGTATCAAAGTGTACATGCATGTGTGTATGTATCTATGTAGAGAATACTCTATTCATTCAATAGCTATCCTACTATGAAATGTGAACATCTGAGTGGGACTGAGCTGAAGCCAAAATCAGTGACACAGTCCACTGTCACAATGGAATAATTATACACGAACAGCTGAGAGCACAAAGGTTAGAGCTGTTGCCTTCGGATCTGAGGCTCTCAATTTCGAATCTCACCTACTCTTGTAATACCCTTGAGCAAGGTACTTACCCTAAAAATTCTGCAGTAAAAAGAATTTACCCAGCTGCACAGATGACTAAATAATTGTAAATTATTTAACTTAATTAATTGGAAAAAGCATCAGCTAAATAAATAAATGTAACTACTAAAAAATGAATATATGTGTTTGAAAGCAGTAGATAAATTGAGCGAATTTGCACGGGAACAGCATGAACAAACAAGACCTGAAAGTACTTTATAACTTTTGTACTTTTTCCCCATTAAGCAACCAGGGCAGGAAGCCATCAAAAGAACCTCATTCTTCTGTTCAATTCATATCGAACTACACCAGCTTTGAAGTTACATATTTTTTAATTGTAGGAATAGTTTTTTTTTTTAAAAAATTGCCCATTTCCTTCACATATACATTTTAAAATTTCTCTTAGTAGTAGAACAAACATCTTTATCTACGAAGCACAGAGAAGGCAGTAAAGCACCCAAAAAGAACAGCTGTATGAGACTGCCATAATTCAACTGACTTCCAGTGTTTACAGCTCACATATGGTGTTTGAATGTTGGAGATTCTAAAGGTGCCAGTTCGAAGAGTCATGCTGTTAGTCGAGAAAACACTCAGATGACAAATAACTGTGATTACCTGATAACTGTTGGGTATAGTTCTGATGTGTAAACATACACAATGTTGAAAGCAGCACTGACCATCAGCTTTCCAATCAAAGCTAAAGAGGTGGCACTGAACCATGACCCTGAAAGAAAAACAAAATAAGACAAACATTAAAAAAATATATTTACCAGGGGGAGCAGTGGGAGGTGCATAAGCAACATGTTTCATTTATACATTTAGCAGATGCTTTTCTCTACAGTGACTTCCAATTAACACCAGATAATAGTATGTAGCCCACACCTTATTCACTCAAGGGGACTTACAATACTAGATACACTACATGCAACGAGTTGCTCATCTGCTCGTTTCAGAAACAAGTATACCTTCATGGACTGGCATCCATGTCGTGAACAAACAGGAAACTCCGGCAAATGCCAGGAAGCTCGCCATGGATTTCTGCCTCCCAGCCCTTCAAATGAGCATATTAATATATTAATTTCAGACATGGATGGATGGATTTTGTTGAACATGCTGAACATCTCCGTACTTGTTAACACACTCAGATGTTCAGAAAAATACTGACCACAGAATGCACTTTGCAGCCAATATCACTCAAAAAACATGCGATATACAATAACTCAGATAACATGCAATTTGTTACCAGCTTTCTACTGCGGCAAAGTTCTTTGTAACAAAGTCTTGACTGGGACTTTGAATAAATGCTTCATATTATTCAAAACACATTACACTGAACACCCCAGCTGAGAATTCAACACTGCTTTCTACATCAAGTTAACAACCGCAGACTCACTAAACCTTGGGAGCTGAAGCTCTGAATATTTTCCAAATTTCTTTAATTACCAATTATGCAAAACAACACTTTTCACCACTCCTTTTCTGACACAGACTGCACAAAATGCTTACGTAGAGGAAAGGTGATGCTTAGTCAAAGTTAAAGAGCAGAGTAAATTTGTATTTTACATAGTTTACATTTATCAGTCTATTACAGGCCTACAATGACAAAGAATTTTGTTGAAATACAATAATTAACCATTTTAAAGAGCAAACAGTTTAACTTTTAGGCTAGTTATTCCACAATTAAAATAAAATCTGTTTAATATAATTTCAAAACATCTCCAAGGTTTCAATGGTCAGCTTAATAAGGTTTGAAATATTAAACTGAAGCTTTCCAGCTAAAGCTACTAGAGCTGTATCTCATGCCTTCATTCTCATTCTTCTTGACCTCTCTGCAACATTTCTAATTTTCTGTGAAGAGCAACTTGAAATCAAACACTCTCAGAAATAGTCTGATTCTTTCCTCTCTGGTAGATCTTACCAGGTAGCTTAGCATGGCTCCCTGTCTGATCTTCAGTCTCTGCAGGTTTTACACAGTGCTTACTTCTCAGCTCCTTACTCTTCTCAATCTATACTGCTTCCCTTGGTTTAGTCATTGACTCTTGCATGTTCTCCTATCACTGGCATGTAAAAAGGTGGCTCTTTCAGTTTTTAAACAACACAAATTTAGCCTCTTAGTGCATTAAGTCTCTCCTGGATGACAAGTTACGCACAGTTTAGTCTTAGAATACTAAAATTCTTCATCTCCTTTCAGGTCCATCCAATTGCTCAGAAATTTCTTTCAAACTGGACAACTCGCTCATCTCATCCATCTTATCAGTCAAAAGCCTAGGAGTAACAATCGACCTCAAGTCTCTGCTTCTCAGAGCACACTGAAGCCATAAGCAAATCCTGCAAATACTTGAAGTATAACATTTGAGGAATCTACTAATAATTCACACATTATGTAGCTGCTGGCCTAGGCAAGGGGGCGTGGTGGAGAAGCGAGCTTGGCCGGGTCCCGCTACGTGACGGGTCTAGGGTTCAAGTCCCGCTTGGGGTGCTTTGTAGTGGACTGGTGCCCCATGCTGAGTACGTCTCCTCCTCCTCCAGCCTTGTGTTGTGCCCCGTGCTGCCAGGTTAGGCTCCAGTTGGCTGTGACCCCGCTCAAGACAAGCGGTTTCAGACAGCGTGTGTGTGTGTGTGTGTGTGTGTGTGTGTGTGGTCTAGGCAATGACAATATATCACTTGAACTACTGCACCACCCTCCTGTTTGGTCTTCAGCCTCTGCAACAGGTCATGAATGCCATGGCACGAGTTGCATCTGACTTGCCAAAGCATTTCCATGAATCATTTCTCTGTTGCCTTCCTGTGGCTGCCAAGCAAAAGCACTGCACTTCCCCCTCTTCTGGCTACCCAACAGTTTCACATAAAAGTGCCCCAAATTAAGGGGTCTGCAGGTTCTCAGTTTTATCTCTGACGTGGCAAGCTTTTTCTCTCCATCAAAACTACTGGGTCCCTTTCAGCATTCAAGAAGGGTTTCAAAACCATTTCTTTCAGAACCACTTCTATCCCGATCTCCTACAACCTATATAAATTTCCATCACCATCGGCATTGATCATTTATGTATCCGATTCAAGTCTACCGTAGCAATGTGTGCCACCAAAATAACTGCATCACACACATAAAAATTGCTTCAATAGCCACATGTTTATATCTAACAGCCAGCTGTTAACTGGTAACACTTGTCCATCTGTCTGTTCAATGAACAGCTCAGTCATAGCTTATCAAATATAGTGTCATTTTGAACAAAAGTCAGCATACAGATTGGTGAGGCATGACCTAGTCACATCCCATTGTTCAAAACTGAACAGCAAATTTTTTTCCTGCAGCTTTATCTACAACACATAGTATTCAAGCATCTGGAAATACAAGAAGAGACACCTCCCTCATGTACAAAGAGTAAGGGCATGTCTTTGTAATGAAGAAGATGTGCAATGCAAGTGAGGCATTCCCCATGCTTCAAATGAAAAACACCATTGCAACCTGGAAGATGCTGTATTTTGGACAAGCAAGAATCAGTGAAAAATCAGCAAGGCCCTAAAAAACATGTGCCAAGCATTTTTACCTTTCATTGTACTGACTTAATTTTGTGTTTGACGATGAAGTCAATGGTCATCACCTGAATATCACATATATGGGCACAAAACCATTGGTATGGGAAATTTATTAAATTGCTGCACCTTATGTAAAAAAATAAATAATGATTAATTAAAAAATTGTTCTGGATGCAGAACCTTAACTGTATGCTCTACAGCGGACATCTTCATATTAGACAAAAATTATATTGCTCGTCACAAATCACAAAGACCAAATAGAGAACGTACCACTGTTTGTTAATGAAGTACATACAGAGAGGGTATGCTGGCAGCTCAACCAATCCAAACATTGCTACGCGGAAGTAACGATTCCCAGTCTCGTCACTGCCATTCATTGTCAGCCCGTAATACACCAAACTGCATGCATACCTTAAAAACAGCACAAAAGATAAAAAAAAAAAAAAAAAAGTTTTTAATTTGCAACTCATACATAAAAAGTAAATATGTATTACTATTTAGGCAAATGATATACTTACATAATTAATGGGTATTCAAGTAGTTAACAACCTCAATTAATTTACTGTTCAAAATGACTACATTGACTTTTTAGTTTTTTCAGGAGAAGATGAAGCTGAAGCACCCCTCATGACCAAGAGGATGTAACGTGGTCAGACAGGGGGAAAAAAAAAAAAAATCCAGGGTGGCCGTATGTTTACTGAATGGTAACTTCAAAATAGTTAAACTCATTGCAATGACAAGTGAAGCATAGCTCTACCTACCATACATACATCAGAACTACCGTCCTCCAGCGCAGCACAGAGTTGGTCACCAGAGCAAGTGCATTAGGGCCACGGTGGGACAACCCTGCTGGGCATGCAGATCGCCTGAGTTTCACAACCACCTGGTCTTTCCCGTTTGCCAATGCTAGGTCCTGCAGCACCTGTTCAGCCTGCTCCATGCGACCCCGTGAGTACAGCCACCGTGGTGATTCAGGGAAGGTCCTGCCCCAGTAGGAAACGAGTAAAGTAAACAGAGGAAAACAGATTTAACCAAAGAGTCCCACACATAAACTGTTGGTTGCCCTGTGGATCAGACTGCAATTCAACCAATGGGCAAAATTACCAACATATTTACAACAAGGGCAAAAGCAAAACCAGGGGCCCAAAAACTCCAAGATGGTCAAGTGTATATAGGTTTTTGTTCCAACCTCATTTGCATCTACCACAGTTACTTAATAGTAGTTCTTTAAGAAATTCTGAATATTAAAGCTATTTGAGACACTTTTGAATATTAAGGCAATTTATTCAAAGTATTAACTACTGAAGACAAAATGACTCTGACAGTTAATAAAATACAAGACAAAGTCATACCACTAATCCATCACATCACACTATTACAAATGGGTCAACATAAACCAACGTAAATAGCTGAACAAAACAAAAAAAAATGTAGAATGGAAAATAGTAAAATCAGCAACGCTAGTAAGTCACAGCCAGAAGACTGACAGTTAAAGTACAACAATTGATGCACCAAAGTTGAAAACTGTATCAGGGTACTCAACGTTATCTGTCAACTGTAGTCACATTTGTTTAAAACAAAAGTGTCTACTGAGCTGAATTTGTGACAAAGGATGTATTTTGAACGAGGGGGTGCGGTGGTGCAGTGGGTTGGACCACGGTCCTGCTCTCCAGTGGGTCTGGGGTTCGAGTCCCGCTTGGGGTGCCTTGCGACGGACTGGCGTCCCGTCCTGGGTGTGTCCCTTCCCCCTCTGGCCTTATGCCCTGTGTTACCGGGTAGGCTCCGGTTCCCCGTGACCCTGTATGGGACAAGCGGTTCTGAAAATGTGTGTGTGTGTGTGTGTGTGTGTGGATGTATTTTGAAGACATAGAACTTACACACAAAGGAGGAAAAACAGAACTCCAGAAGAATTAGCAGTGATTGCTAAAGTCCGCCATGGTCTCACACAGTATCCAAGAGCTGCAAAGAGGGCAATTCCCACCGCAAAAGTCATATTGGTAAAGGTCCCTGGAGAAAGACAACATGGAAAATGCTCTTTAAAGCCATTTAAACTCAGTCCTGCCCAGAATAACACACTAAAAACATCATACATTACTGAACTAACACCACTCTTTTCCACAGTGCTTAACAGAGCTGGTTTTCAGCAAGCTCTGAATTTCACACAAACTTACTAGTAAATTAAAAATCCTTGCGGTACTTATTTTAATGAGGAAAAAGCAGTAAACAAGGTTCTAATGGTGTTTTAATCTAATTAAGCTGTTGGAAGCCCTCCTGGCCCCAGTTGACAAACAGGACTGTAATCAGAAAGAAAACTCCATTATCAGGATAGTGCAAAAGGCATGCAGATTACTGAATGCTTTGGTGCAGAGAGCAGCTGCAGTCCTCAAGGGCCACAGGTTGCTCTGATACTAATGCAGCCTGTTGGGCATTTAGGAGGGGGAGTGGGGACTCACATATGCAATTCTGGTGCAAATCAAAATGAAATCTAAATCCTGCATGAAAGAACCCTCAAGGACTGGTGATGGGCACCTCTGATTTCAAGATTTTATTAACTTACGCAAAGTTGAATTTTGTCTCTACTTTATACACAAACAATCCTAACCTTCAATATGGGGTAGAAGGTAGAGCAGTGGCTAGAGTCATCACCTTGCAATCAAAATATCTGGGTTTAAATCCTACTCCTGCTGTCTCCCCCCCGACAAAGGTATTTACCATGAATGGTTCCAGTAAAAATATCCCAGCTCTATAAATGGGCCAGTGACTGCAAACTGCCCAGTATACAAACCCAAGTTGATTTGGAAAAAAGCATCAGCTTAATGAATAGCAGTCACATAGATCAACACATGCCACACCAGATCTTGTCACCCCACAATATACTAACACTTTTGTTAATTAGGTATTATTACGATTATTATAAACCTGTTAGGCAGCTAAAACTTTTATCCCAAGCTGCTTATAGAGCTTAACCTATGTAATTACCTATGCAACTGGGTGTTTTCCTTCCCAATACAAGTCAGGTTAACTACTTTTCAGAAAAAGCATTTTTTAGAAATGTGGACTGAATCAGCAACATTCAGGTTAAAAGTTCATGTCCGTCACTGCTATGCTCCGTGCTGTATAATGTAGTATGCCCAGGTATGGCAGCCAGCCAGTTAAGCCTTGGACCCACTGAACTTTTTTCCTGAACTGTACCACACGTTTTCCCCTGCATGTGATTCTCACCGTGTTATTATTCCAATTCTAGCTGTTGCATGACATCCTGTATGGGTAGACTGTCATTTTTGTAAGAACTGAGGCAACATGCAATCTATGGCACTACAAAAAATTATTTGAAATTATTTACAGTAATTAAGACTTCTCCTGTACCAGGAGTGTTGGCTGTAAAAACAACTGGAAAATCAGGAGATTTTGCAATCTTCCAGGGTCAGCAGCAAAAACCTATAGAGTAAAATCACTAATGACAAGTCAGAAATGACACCTTACCTGTCAATGCCCAGTAGGACTTGCCCACATACTCCTGAGAAAGCACAAAGCACACCAAAGCCATTCCTCCATTCATGATGCCCACCAATAGGCGTGACAATGCAAACACTTCATAACTGGGGGCAAATGCCGTGGCATAGCCAAAGAGCACCTCGAAAAACAAAGCTGACAGACAGAAACATATCAACATAACATTATAAAAACAAAAAATAGACTTCTCTGTGGTGCATACTTTGTGGCTGCAGGTGTTTATTATAATAGATTTATTAAACAGCAGATAAGTTAAAACCATGTACAGTAAACAAGTGTAACTTGTGCTGTAATGACACTGTCAAGAAACATCGCAGACTTCATAAATTCACTTTACTGGACCGTTGTTTCACTGCACAATGCACTTATATTTACACTTTAAACCAGAAAATGAGGCAACATCTAATGTGCATGTGTTCTGCTGAAATGTATTAGCTGCTTACCTACAAGAAACACTGGTTTTCTTCCAATCTTGTCTGAAAGGGGCCCAAAAAGGACATTACCGATTAACACTCCCGCAAAAAACAAAGAGCCAGCCAGGCTCACCTTGTATGCTTGATGCTTAATTAAAAACCACTGCAAAACAAAAAAAATAGCAAGTTACTCAATGAACATAGCCATTTACCTACTTTCTTAGGTCCAAATACAAATCAATACACTGATTCAAGATAGCACAGGGAGCTCAAAACTGGGTTCAGTGCCAAAAGGTTACTAGTTCAGCTCCCAGGAAAGGCCTGGGTATAGAGGGGTATAATCCATAGAACTAAAAGAACAAGTACACTGTTTCAAATCAGTCTACTTAATGCAGCATGCAAAGTGATTTACATTGCTAAGCTACTTATTATTTACCCATTTATTCAGCTGGGTAATTTTACTGAAGCCATTTAGGGTAAGTAACTTGCTGAAGGGCAGTAAAGCTCAAGGTGGGATTCAAACCTTAGGTCCAAAGACAAAAGCTCTAACCACTATGCTACCAGTCACACCATTTAAATGTTTCAATTACATGATATGGATATGATGCATTGAATAAACAGAGAAAGGCAATATACAACATTACACCAACTTATGCAAGTGCTGCTTGGGAAAAATGTTTTCTTACAAACTATGCATTTGCTGCATTTAATGCTTAACTTTAAGCTACTATATTATAGTTAAACATGGTAGGCCATAAAATGAGTGCCAAAATTATTTTAGTGCAGTGTGGAGACAGTAAAAAGGCTATAATGCTAGAAAAGAGGCTGGATGATCTGAAGTGCTTTGAAAGAAACAAAATAACACTGCACTGCGCATGCAAATCAACACTGAGCACCATGAGAAAAAATGATTAAAAATAAAAGATGTCAGTTTTGCAGGAACAAGCTTGCACATTCTTTCACTACTTTCACAAGAACAAAACTATTGCAATAGTAGAACTTTCTGTATTTCTGTAAGAATACTGAGATGTACAAAGGGAATTCAATAGATGAGTAAACTGCCTTGAGTGTCAAACAAACACAGGTGAAACACACAGCATGTAGCCATATTTCAGCAGGTATAAATCAGATCTGTCACCTCAGTCACAATGGAACTGATCTCTTCGGTGAAAGTGACGTGTTGCCTGAGCTCTGCTTGGCTGATGGGATTCACACCTTTCTCGACGCGGTACTGAGGTTCGGCTCCAACCAGCACGATGAGCATCGACTGGCAGGCCATGTACACCTGGGACATGGCAGATGGGGGGGGGGCAGAGTTTAAAAAAAAAAAAAAAAAAAAAAAAAACAAAGTACATTATTACTAACACATATTCCACTGTAATTAATTCAGAACTGGCTAGGTTCGTTACTCGTTTGTCCAAGTCCCCAAGCATTATTAAATATATTTATCAGATTTATTTTGCAGCTGAAGCTACTCTGTACAGTAAACTGCCATGATTTAGTCATAATCTGAGAGGAAATCTGTTTTCGAGATGTTCATTTATTGAATTATGAACTTCTAACACGTGGCGATTTCACGGAGTGGTGTGCAGCGGCAGAGTGAGAGCGCGCGCGCTCGCCAGAAAAATTAAGTCCCGCGCTGAACAACACACTCGCGGCCTCCCTTACTCCGCGATAACTTGTTTCTCCCCGCCAGTTTGAATAGGTGAAAACAAGACACCTGCAGCAAAATTAGCACGGCGACCATCCGCTTCTGGCGCACCCCGAACTCGCCCACCAGTTGGAAGGCTGCTTCTAAATCCATTCCCGAAGAACCAAGCACCTAAACACTGACATCACCACCTCTTACAGTCAACCAGGCACCAGCCTGCGTCACAGAGCGCGGAAGGAAGTGGGCGGTGCTCACGTGGTACACACGACGGAACGCGATTGGGCGAGTGCGAAAGAAAAGGATTTCTTGACCGTAAACGCATGTTGACACGTCACAGAGATGTTGAGGGAAAGGAGCACTGGCACGTTCTGCAAGCAAGGAGAAGTCATTGTTGAATTAGGGGGGGTTGTAGTACGACAGGTCGAGTGTTGTTGAAATGAAAGTTGTAGTGGCTAACTTCCAAACTGACGAACTACTAGAAAATTAGACGTTTACTTGTTACACTGAATGTGATTCAAATGAACGTTTCTGTTTCGTACCAATGATGTGACGTACGCTGACTGATTACGTAGCGCCGAAACAAAAGTATTAAAATGCATAAGCGATGGAGATAATCTCAAAGTTCTTTATTGATAAACTGTGTGTGTAAGAATTTTGGTTTATGAGTACAGTATATATTGTTTGGATTTTTACATTATAGCACAGGGAAACAGCATATTCAATTTATTAATAATCTTAGCCAAATTAATACACACACAGGGTCCAATTTGGATTTAAAATCAGTACAAGACTATTGAGGCGTGAAAAAATAAACAGGCCATTAAGGCTGTAAATTACTGTAATATTTTTAAGGTTTTAATGTAACATTCTTGGTTATTGGAGTGTCTTGTAATTTCTTTTGTGAATTTTTTTTTATTTGCTTATTATTTTTTTACTTCCATCTGGCTATGTTTGGTTGTTCTGTTATTGTTCTTTATTAATAATAATAAAATATTAAATGTTTGTTTTTTATTCATACAGAACTGCTGATACAGAGTGCTGCTGCCGGATTTGTGTTTGACTTGCCAAAGTGTTGGTATGTATCTCCCCACTTGGTTCTCTGCATTGGCTTCCCATAGCTGCCCAGATCAAATTTAAGACCCTGGTTATGGCCTACAAATGCATCACTAGAACTGCTCCCAGCTATCTAGACTTGCTCATTTGCTACACGCCAACCAGACTGCTACACTCTTCCACATCTGCCCGCTTGGTGGTCCCACTCGTGAAAGGTAAAGCACAGAGGTTCTTGATTCTGGCTCTGTTGTGGTGGAATGACCACCCCTGTTACTCGGGACTGTTGAATCTTTGTCCACATTTACAAGGGTCTTAAAACTCATCTCTTCCAGACTCACTTCACCCATGACCTCTTAAGCTCATGTAAGGTATAAATGTTCATGATCGTGCTCGGATCAATCCTTTACAGAGCCACACCTGCAATGTAACGTAAATGTTTATATGTATCTCCAAAAAAAAAAAAAAAACTGCTAGGAAGGTAATTAGGAATTGTTGATATTCTGATAAAGTTTTATGCAGCTACTTGTGTGATGAACGTCGGTGCATATGGTGAAGGAAACTAAGGGAAGATGATGACCAACTGACATGATGGACGAGACGTACAGTACCATGCTGAGCTGGGGATTCAAGATGCCTTATAGCAACAATATCATTATTACTTGTTAGCTGGCTTAGAATTACTTAATCTAGAATGCCCAGGAGGAGTGGGCAGCCACTGGCCCTTGGACCCCCAGAGGTTTTTTCTCCCTCAACTTTCAGGTGGGAGATTGTTCCTTTCCTCCGTGGCCAGTATCCGTGGCATACTTATAGCTCTATAAAAGTACTATATTAGGATAGTCAGTAGTCAACTGTCTTCTGTTTTTCTTATCTGATGTATTTGTTTTTCTTGCCTTATGACTGTGTTAAAGCGCTCTGTCACTGCGTGAGAAGAGACCGCTATAAAAATAAATTGAATTGAATTGTACTTAAGAATCACACATTTGCAGCTGTGTTTCTTTCTTCCGAGACAATGCACAAATTTTATTTTGAGATATACGATGCTTTGGAGAAAAGCATCTACTTAATGAATAAATGTAAATTAAAAATGATTTAGGATTTCCTATTGCTGTGCTTGCCTTCATTAAACCTTCAGTGAAGTAGTTTCATTTCAATGGTTGACACCAACTTTATCATTGTTTTGACTGATATGGATACAAATTTTGAGAACCTGTAATGGATTAAGAAACATTCCCTTACCACAGATTTGATTAAAATCTGCTCTTTGGGTATTCAGGTATTGATGTTAGATACTTAACGAATAAGTAAATAGAGAAGTAGAACAATGGTCTAATTTACCTGTTGAAGTCTGAACAATAAAGATTGCACAGATAAGTTTGTTATTACTGAATGGTTGACTTAGGGTTGACTTATTTTGGCTCCTGTATCCCATTCAGAAGTTGAAAGAAGTTCAGAGGTTCGTTAGAAGCTTGTGTGTGTGTGGAAGAGCCTTGTCTTTGAGTAAGTGAAGTTTGTGGTGTTTTGTGGTCAATTTTAGTTAACAGTGACATTTTCTGTTTACGGGAACCACCAGTTCTATTCTGTCAACTCAGAATAAAAGGATAGTAATTGCTAAATAAACTATGATGCAGCACCATGATACTAATTACACAACACAAGACATGCTGTTTCATATCTTACAGCTCTGAGACTGTTAGCCTACACATTTGTCAAAGATGGTGCCTATTGGAGAGAATTAATGAAATAGTGATACATGTTTCATGTCTTCTGATTTCCTTAAAAGTTTGGCTTTGTCCTGAGACTTTATGAGCTGTCTACTAGGTGTGTGACCCTCTGTGGGGCAGGCCTCTGAACAGAGCCATTATGGAACAGGGTTAAACAAACATAGCTTTGGAGAGGACTCCATAAATCTGTCACTGTGACAGCACACACTGCTGGCCCTCTGCTGCCCATATCCAGGCCCCCACATAGTGCCTGTTATCCCAGCATCCAGCAAATAAACAACAGGGGACACTTGTAAGGGAGGGTTAGTAACATGTTAAATCGTCAACGTATGTGTATCAGGACATCATACAACAATAGGTGTAAAAAATAAGTGGCAGAGCATAACTTCTTTGCGGACTATTAACATTAACGTTGTTAATGGTTTTGTTCTCTCCAGTGCCCGGAAAGCTGTTACCGTGTTTGTACATTATGGTGAAAGAAACTACCTGTACTTGAGTCACACATCTGCAGCGATGCCTCTTTCTCCTAACGTAATGCACAAATTGTATTTTTTATGATATATGTCGCTTTGGAGAAAAGCATCTGCTAAATGAATACATGTAAATGTGAACATATTCACCTTTATTAACATCAAAACCTACAAAAATATAATGTAGGCAACAGAAAACCAGACAACGATTAAATGTGCTGGCAGGTATTCATGTGCTGACACTGGATTTTCTATCTTTTTTCAGACTCCACAGTGAGCAGGTTCTGGTGTCTGCACTCTAACAGCAGGAAACCCCTCTCCATCCCTAGAGCAACAGGATGCCAAGTCACCAGACATTTACTGTCCAGCTTCCTTTCAACTGAAGGACTCATCTGTAATCTGATATTTGTGCAGTATACCTGAATTATCGTACCACTCATTTATAAAGTCTTTTACAGCAAAGTTTCCTAAGACTTTGACATAGAAAACACAAAATATTTAGCTACAACATATATTACACTGAAGTACACTTTACACTTAATAGTGCACAGAAAAGTTTGCAAACTGCAGTAGCAAATAAAGCTAAGAAAATATTTTGTGATACTGTATCCATGGTGACCATGTGGAGGAGTGTTTCCTATCCTGCTACAGCGCTTCTAAACATGTTTTTTCCCCCCCTTAAAGTGTACTAAATACCACATTACATATTCTTTTTGCAATTACGAAGAACTCTACCTTGAACGCTTTTTTTTTTTTTTTTTTATAACACTACACTAATAGTGGACTTTTCTGTGAAAAAATTGTTAGTTGTGATAAAATTCCTGTCATAACCAGAATAAAAATTGAAAAGGCTATAGCACATTGCTTTAATCTCCTGTAATCTTAAACAGAAGGAAGTCATTTTAAACATTTGTATATGTAATACAGGCAGCTTTATTTGTACAAACGTAGTTTTGTAGAAGTCTCAGTCACACACAAAACTAAAACATTTAAAAGATAATGCAACTTAAATCTTTTTTCTTTTTAATTACACAAACCTTTGGATGTCTGCTTTTTCTAAACAGATCAATGAATAGATAAAATAACGCACTACAGGCTTACACAATGAGAGAATTAAACAAAAATGTGCAAAATATACATGTTTACATGAAACATGGGTTAAGCCAGTTACATCCAAGGAAACCAACTAAAATTTGAGCCAGCACAACTTTTTCAACAACTTGAATATTATTGTTGGTATTTTTCCTCATTAACAATGAAGGCTATTTTGGGTTATTGTGCTTTGGAGTGATGTTATACATTCTTAATTAAAGTAGGAAATACAACATAATATTTATAAATCTACACAAAAACACATTGCGAGAATCAAACAAAAAAATCGATAGAGAAATGTAGGAAATTGTAAAATAATAATAGTAATAACGGAAAAAGTCAAGCAAGCAGTCTTATTTGGATTTCAGGAACAGACTGGATGTGCAGAACCGAAAAACCAGTCTGAACAGCAAATGCAGCACTTTGATACACCATAACACAGACAATTAAAAAGTGTGTTATTTTTAAAACTCATTTTTTAATAAAACTAGACACCGCAACCATTACGAAATAAGAATATTTGTAAACGTACTATTTTTAAGTACATTTTAATATCAGTAGTGAGGTCCTCATTTCACCTGTCACATTTCATAGTTGGCGGAGTTCAGTGCAGGTCTTCGCTTTGTTTTAAGTTTCAGAGATCCATACCGAGGCTGTGTAATAGAAATGTGTATCATTTAGCAAACTCCTTTCCTGCAAATTCCTTTTTATGCAAACTCTAAGACGTTATGTCGGAAATGATCTTGTTAGGTATAAAAATAATGTAACAACATATTGGACTTGATCACACATTTTTAAAAGGACAAATATCCAAATATAATAACATATATCAATTTATCTGTCTTTAAAGCAATTTTATTATTTAAATTTTGAGATTCAGTAGTTCATTTTAACAAGTAATTAAAAAAAAATTATCCAGACTTATGATGACAACTATCCAAAAGATTCTGAAAACCAGTGTTCTCTAATAGAACGTGCAGAAAAAAAATGCTCATTCCTTTTCAAAATTTCATCCAGCTCACCTCTTTGCGCAATTTTGGCCTTGAACTTTTGACACTCTGAGATCTCCTCAAACCATGCTGGGATATAGTCTCTTCCTCGGAGAAGAAGGCTTCACCATCATCTTCGGGTCTGTTGTCTCGTTCATATGAGTAATATTCTGGAAATCAGCCACAGAGAGATTTTATAAGTCTGGGTTATAAAAAGTCTGGCAAAAAGTGCAACTGTACACATTAAGGACTTGCTACAGGTAAAAGAGCCGCAACAAGGAGCTTCAGGTGACACGGTGGTTATAGCCATCACCTTGAATACGTTTTAAATCAAATCCCTACTCTAGCACCCTTGAGAAAAAATCATTACAATGAACTACTCCAGAAAAATCCCCACTCTATAAATAGATAGACCAGTCTAGATGATATATGAAGTTTTATAAGTCATCTTGGACAAAGACATCAGCTAAAAAAATAGTAGTGAATGTAATAAACACAAACTGATGTTATCACCTCTTGCATGTCTTATGTTAGAGGTTACCAAAGTTTGGTCTCCTTTAAACCTAGTTTAGCCTAACTACTTTCTTAGCATGTGCTGTAGAGACCCATGTCAAGCAATCCCAACCAATATTATGCAAGCAAAAAATTCATCTAAATTCAAAATGCAATTTTTCATGGTGAAAGAAAGGTGGTGGTGGTTGCTGGTTAAGTACCATCAAATCAATGTTGAATCTCTGTTGACAACTTACTCAGTCCTCCACTTGTGTTTTTAGCATTAAAATGGGAATCTACTGTTACTGTGATTGATTCCCTCATTCTGGTGACAAGGGGCACCTGTCATGAATTAGATGAGAAATTTATATTTAATCCAGGCAGGATGCTTGCATTGCACATGTCTGCAGTGTGCTGCACTGTTCCTAGTTTTGTTCACTTGAGATGTCTGGTTCGGAACCAATTTTATTAAATGATGCATTTGAGTGTTAACAGATCTAAAGCTGGAACTGAAGCTGTATTGAATTCATACACACACACACACACACACACACACACACACATTTTCAGAACCGCCTGTCCCATACGGGGTCACAGGGAACCGGAGCCTACCCGGCAACACAGGGCGTAAGGCCAGAGGGGGAGGGGACACACCCAGGACGGGACGCCAGTCCGTCGCAAGGGACCCCAAGCGGGACTCGAACCCCAGACCCACCGGAGAACAGGACTGTGGTTCAACCCACTACACCACCGCACCCCCCTGAATTCATATATTAAAATGTAAAAACCTGCAGATCAAACTAAAGAGATTACATTCATTCAAATTAAATAACCTCAAACAAAAGTAGAGAGAAGGTATTAGGCCCTACTGTATTCCCATCACTGAAAATTAAACTCTGGAACAAGTTAAATGTTGGGGGGGGGGGGAAATCACCTTCACATGTTTATGTATTTTTCTGTCACTACTCTAACAGGGCTACTTGAGTAAAAGTGCTAAGGAAACAGTGCCATCAAAAAAAACTGCTTTTTTTGCCTGATGTAAAACGCACATTTGTTTGAATTGTATGTTGTTTTGAAGAGAAGCACCTGCCAAATTCAAAACTGTAAATGGAACAGTACAGCCTGGTAAAACAGAACAAATGAAAAAGCCATTGGACCTCAGTCTAGAAAACAAACACAGAAAACGACACAGTCCAGTTGCCCTGTCACCTTCCTCTCTCAAATTATCAGCTCTCCAAGTGTAGTGACAGAGACCACAAACCACAGGGCTAAAGATAGCTAAATGTAATGGTCAAGCCCATGACGCATGAAGTAAGCTGGGAACCCTGTGGGAAGTGTGAATATGTGACACTTGGATGAGACAGCAGTGATTTGCTGAAGGGGGGAAAAAGGCTTGAGAGTACACCCAAGACTGGGTTAGAAGTGGGAGGCAAAGTTGTGGCACAGAGCCTGACCAGGACAAGTGGCAGCAAGTTTCCCATCCCAACTACTAGTCCAAGGAAAGTACTCTATCTGCAGTAATTGCCCCAGGACTGATTTAGCCTGTAGTTTTCCACAGCATTTTAGCAAAAATAAATGTTAAATGAGTGGTTAAAAAGGAATTCTTATTTATTTAGTCAACTGGGGCTGCATGCTGACACAGCAGGTAGCACTTCAGTAGCACCTGGGCTTTGGATTTGAATGTAGGTTTGAATCTGACTAACTCTGTATAGCGATTCTATGTTCTACCCGTGTTTGCAAAGGTTTCCTCCCCCAGTCCAAAGGCATCTGTACGATGTAAACAGGTCACTCTAAATTGCCCATGATGTGTCTGTATGTCTGAAAGAACGGACCCCACGATGGACTGATGTCTCCTCCAGCATGTACCCTGACTGCACTGGACATTTTCCGATAATGAATATCATTTATAATTTTAACATCTTTAGTAACTTTAAAGTGCAAAACTAGCAGTTACACAACTTTTTCTTCATAACTTCATCAGCCTTACACTTTATATCTAATGCAATTAGAAGCTCTCCCCCTTTTTTTTTTTTTTTTTTTAAACTGTTCTTTACAACTTGCAAAGTGTTATACACTGTTTTCATGCAGTGCTTCAATGTACATCATGGAGAACTGCCAGATCTTATCACTTTCTTGTGCTCGAAAGTGACGCTATTTATTAGTCACTTTCGAGCACAAGAAAGTGATAAGATCTGGCCACTTACTCTTGCTCACAAGATATTTATACTCATTTACAAGGAATGATTTTGGATTGTACACAACACTTGCCTGCTAAGCAACATGAGACTCAAGTCACCATGCAGTCTTCTTTGCAGTTTGGCTCATGTGCCACTACATTCTAAAACTCCAGTACTCCTCGTTCACTAGTTTTGCTTGCTATAATCTTGGTAATTACAGGCCCTGTTTGGACTATTATAATTATATCAACTTGTTTGGCGAGTGCAAATTCATTTGCATTGATTTTTTGTTTTTACTGTTATGTCTTTTGCATTAAATGTTAAAATAATATATAAACATTGAGCATAACATGTATGTAGGACAGCCGTTCACATAGTGGTGAGAGTCACCATCTTTGGAGTCTAAGGAGTCCAATTCAAATTCCACCTCCTGCTGTAGTAGTTGAGTAAGGTACTTAACCTTAACTGCTCCAGTAAAAATTACACTGCTGCATAAATCATTGTATGCAGCTTAACATTGTAAGATGCTTTGGACAAGATTGCCTGCTAAATGAATGAAATGTATGGATTGTTAGCATGTATGTAAACAGTGTATTATAGAGTAATTAATGAAGGTAAACTGCCTTATGTTTTATTATAAAAACTTAACTTTTGAAGTAATTGAGCCCATTTTAATTGGATTTGGCCAGTTAAGTATAAATGGGTTGTCAATTTTAGGATTCACACACACACACACACACACACACACACACACACACACACACACACACACACACAAAAATGTTTACCATTGAAACTAATGGTAATTACCTTTTCAGTTCATGAAAATTTACCTTACAAAGTGCTTTTCAGGAGCACATTACTGTTATGAGGTGAGGGATACTGCATTTCCAAGAATAGCAGTCTTTGTTTTACACTAAAATTATTTTACTATGCAAGTGCACAATCAAAGCTAGCTTGCTAAAAATAAACAGACCTTTTATAAGAAAGAAATTTTATTTCTTTGATTTCACTGACATAATATGCACACTGTCTATGCAGTAACAAATTAGCTGTGGAAATTCTAAGATTACTGTGCTTCCATCCAAAACAGTTTGTTATCACATAATGTATCTTTATACCACTAAAATGCTACAAGCAAGGACACTGAAAAATGAAGTACATTAAAACCCTTTTACATAAAACTATTTCCAGATGACATTTTTATTTTCTTTTAAAGGGGAGTAAGCTCACCAGATCCCTCGATGCCCAGATTCTTATCTTTTCTGTTGGAAACAGAGAAGCCAGGGTACAGCTGACTGCTGGTATCGTCGCCTGGAATCTGAGTCAGGTCGTGCACACTGAAACTCCTCAACCGTTCAGTGATGGCTCCTTGGCCCTGCGGAAACAGGAGCACACACATCACCCATATACGGTGTATGTATTTATCTATGTGTGTGTATATATATAATATACATACACACACATACATATTATATATACACACACACACACACACACACACACATATATATATACTAAAAAAAAAAAAAAAAAAACTTGAGGAGGAGTAAAAAGGTATTAAAAAAAGTTCATAGAGTAAGCCCTCCCAACAATAAAAGTATGGAGAACAAGCAACAAAGTATTTAAAGAAAACAACATGCAAAATCAGTATACAACAGAAGTTATGTATCTTACTCCATTTATTTACATGGTATGCGGTACAAAAACCATGCAACTAAATGAGTAAAGCTGTGCTAACCTTCTGATGGTCACATTTAAACATCAATGCTTTTAAGAAAAAATTTACAGAAGTTAACTAATGGTAACACAGGTCAAAACCCATATTCTGTATAATATGAAATGCTTATATACAAAGGTGGGAGATCTGGAAGAAAACATTCAAAATTGTTCTGATGATGTATTTGACATGTCCAAAGCTGTTCAGTCTGTATTAACTCAATGACAAGCAGTTGCATGTCCTGGAAATTTGGCAGTCGTCAATTTTCTGACATTTAAAAACTTCTCCAACTGGGGAAAACTATATCTGTATGTTACAACTAAAGCATCAGAGAATTACTGTAAGTCAGTTTGGAGAGAAGAGTCAGCTAAATGAATAAATGTAAATTACTGCAGAAGTATCATCAATGGCAGCATAATTGGCTCCAGCTCCGAAGAACTGTATTTCATTTGTGTTACACAATGCAAACAACAAAGTTTTTCTGAATGTACAGCTTCTCAATATATAAAACATAGGGGACCAGACAATGAGGTATTTGTTAGCCAAAAAACATCCACAATTAGCTTATTTGATCAATGAGGATGAAAGCCATTACCACTAATGTGCAAAAAAATAACCGTATCCTGTGACAAAAAAGGAAAAAATGTAACTTGAATATGGCATTTCTTCATGCTGCATTTCCTTAATGTCATGACCTCACCTTGGGTGGAAGGAACTGACGCACTGTTCCTATGAGACTGTTTTCCAATACAGGATGGAAGAAAGAGTGAGACAGTTAAGGAACATCAAAGTAAGACAAGAAAAAAAGAGAAAGGCTTTTGAAAGCACAGCGAACATCCTGTTTTAATGGAAACTGATGCAGGAATACTGTTTATATTTGCCTTGATAAGCCAGCCAAGGGGTAATAATGAATAAGGGAATCAAAAACAGAATATTTTCCTTAAAACCAGTGGTTTGGCATTGGCTTATTCTTAAACAGAAATCTCTTGAACTGAAGGAGTTTGCTCCACGACTGAAGGTGGAGCACCAAGATGCAGTCGAAGCAGCACTTGCCTTGACAGCTGCAGAGACAGCTGCCGTTGCAGCTATTGTCAGACTTTGCTTGCCGAAGTTCACCATGGTTTCATAACTGCGCTCTTTGGCCTGAACAATGTAGTCATCAATTTCCTTGGACAGGGAGTAAAAAGAAGATTAATACTTGCATTCGCACAATTAAAATTCTTATAAAGAAGAAAAAGTATTTATAGTCAGATAACACTGGTTCATTAACACAAACATCTACAAGAAAGGAAATTCCTCCAAATTTTATTTGTGGTTTTTACATGAGTTTCATTGTATAGAGCTTGATGCAAATCCTAAGAGAATTAATTCATCAAAGACTGAACATTTTTGCAAAAAACCTTTCCATTTAAATTTTAAAGAAGTTAAAACTAATATAATTGTTAGATCTAAAATGATTAAATTCAGCACTATATCTTGCACAATAAAAGGAGAATGATAAAGCTTTGGTGTCTAAAGTCACTGTGCTGAAAAAAGAAAAATTATGTATCAAAACTGGAATATCATACCCTTTCTTTAGAAGAAAGTAGAGGATGCAAAAATTTCCTGTAGATCAAACTAGCACCTCTTGTATATGGAGACAGCAGCCAAATCACAAAGGCAATTTTTATTTCATAATAGAGAGGAAACCTTGAGAAGAGTTGAAAATTGATTAATCAGAAGATATAACAAACCATTCCTGAATGTTTAAAAAAGAATTCAGTGAAATCCCAGCTGTGTCCACATTCTATTTAAGTCGGGAAAAAACTAATTTGTTTGCTTAATTGCATTTTAGTCTCTTTCAGGCAAGCACAAACAAGTACAATGAAGTTTGCAAGAATTTTAGCGTAGTTGCTAAGCCTGTAGAATCATGCTGTATCTATCTTACCAGGACAGTGAGAGGTCAGTCACACTTTCAACTGCTGTGTAGAGTGCAAAAACAATCCAATACATCATCCAGCGTACCTAGAGGCACCAAAACAGTGACAGGAAGTTACAGAGGTTGATGAAAATGTTCCCAGTGAACACAATATAAGGAGACCCACATGAAACAAAGAAGGAAAAGGGTGGAACATAAAAAAAAAAAAAAAAGATAACGGGTCACAACCACCCTTGAGATGACAACATTTCCTCATTGGAAATGTTCCAGTGTGGAGCTGCTTCATCCTGCAGTTTCACACAGAAGTTCTAGGGCAGTGGAGGAGGGAAAGTTGGATTCTGTTGACTACAAATGCTACCCATTCATTTACATAACAGTGGATGATCCTGGTCATGAAGAACTAGACTCAACAAGGTTTTTAAGAACTTATGTGATGGGTCAGCAAGGTGGCTTAGCAGGTGGCACTGGTGCCTCACAGTTCTTGGACTGCAGGTTATGACATGGGTTTGAATCTGGCTCACTCTGGCATGGAGTTTACAACATCCCCATTACAAAATCCCTGCCCCTAACATTGGACTTACAAAAAAACAGTGTTTACAAATAACGTTAATACCAATAATGTGTTACAGTTCCTCTGCTGTTTAGATGGTGAATGACTGTATGGAAAATAATTTAGTGTTTCTCTAGGAGTCAATGTCTCCTTAGATAAGGATTTCAGCTAAATACTAGTTAATATAGTATCTCAATTTGGAGAGAAGCTTTTTGCTAAATGTTAATCGGTCATTTCCAATTCTGTTACACTTAGCAACTAATTTACTCCTGAAATGCCAGTTGCAGTGACATGCTATCCAAATCATTGATTCAAAAAAGTACTTAAAAGCTGAGGACACATTTCTACCCTTAACATCCAGTGTTAACCACTGCTGCTGCAGACAGTTCAATTTCCGGACATTCTACGTTAACAGTGTATACGAATGCTGAATAAACTCAAGCACCTGTTCTGAGATAAACGCTAACTGCACATTAAGTACAGAGTCAGCGTGCTTCTGACTGGACTGCAGAAAAACATGCTGTACTATGCAATCCTCAGATGGCAATAAAAAACAAAGCCTGCATTTACAAAGCATCACTCTAAATGTTCATAAAATCATTTTATGAATTAAGGTAAATATGTAGAATATAGCCAATTAAAAGTTGCAATTTTGCCACATGATTAAAAAGGAGTAAAAAATCTAGAACCTGATATAAATAAACAGAATAAAATACAACCAGTAATAACATTTAAAAAGAATATTTTAAAAGCTAGTAAAGCAGTTAGTTGTGTCATTATAGCTACTCAGGTGAACTGACATTTCCTCACACATCATACATCTTAATAAACTACTGTACAAAATACATTATATATGATGTTACTTTAAGCAAAGCTTCTTTTGCCCTTGTTAACAGCTAAAGCGCTTGAAAACCACTGATGTACACATACTTACATATTCTTTTACATTCTTGGTTTTGACTGCTTTGTACGAGTAGTATGCCGGATATAACGTTCCAAAGACGAGCCTGTGAACGGAAGTTAAAAAAAAGAATTCAGATTAACACATTCCTTAAAAAAACTGGACACAAAGTGAATACAAGGTTTCTGAAACACATCAACATGAAGCAGTAATAAAGCTACAGTGGCAAGAAAAACTGTGAACCCTTTGAAAATTACTGCATTCATGTATAAATTTGTCTTAAAATATGGTTCGATGTTCATCGAAGTTACAGTAATCAACAAACACAATCCATTTTAACCAACAACACAAAAATTATTGTATTGTTCTTGTAAATATTGAAGACATCATTCAATATTCATAGTATAGGTTGGAAAAAGTATGTGAAACCCTAGGCTAATGACTTCAACAAAACCTAGTTAGAACTGGAAATTCGCAAACCTGGTGTCCATTTAATGAAACGAAATTGGAGGTATAGTTTAGAGCAACTTGACTTATAAAAAGTACTCAAACATTTTGAGTTTGCTATTCACAAAAAGCATCTGTTGATGTGAACCATGCCTTGCAAAAAGCTCTCAGAAGACCTGCGATCAAGAATTGTTGCATAAAGATGGAAAGGGTTACAAAGTTGGGGTGTGGTGGTGCAGCGGGTTTGGCCGGGTCCTGCTCTCTGGTGGGTCTGGTCACTGATGTAGGGATGAGTGACCCAGTGTAAGTAGTGTGTCTAACAGTGTAAGTCACCTTAGAGAATAAGGTGTGTGGGCTAGTAACACTACATAGTATCCATTGTAAGCTGCTTTGGAGAAAAGCATCTGCTAAGTGAGTAAATGTAAATATCTGGGGTTCAAGTCCCGCTTGGGGTGCCTTGCAATGGACTGGCGTCCCATCCTGGGTGTGTCCCCTCCCCCTCCAGCCTTGTGCTGCCAGGTTAGGCCCTGGCTTGCCACGATGCTACTTGGGACAAGCGGCTTCAGTCAATGTGTGTGTATGTGGGTTACAAAGTTATCTCAAACAGCTTAGATATTCATCTGTCCACTGTTAGACAAATTGTCTATAAATGGAGACAATCTAGTACTGTGAGTACTCTCTCTAGAAGTGACCGTCCAGTCAAGATGACTCAAAGGGCATACCGCACAATTTTCAATAAGGTAAAAAAAAAAGAACCCTAGAGTGACAGCTAAAGACTTGAAGAAACCATTGGAACTTGTTAACATCTCTATTCATAAGTCTACTATACGGAAAACATTGAACAGGCATAGTGTCCACGGCAGGACACCACGAAGAAAGCTGCTGCTTTCCAAAAAAAAAAAAAACATTGCTGCGTGCCTGATGTTTGCCAAAGGCTGCCTTGACACTCCACAACGCTACTGGGAAAATGTTTTATGGACTGATGAAACTAAGGCTGAGCAGTTTGGGAAGGACAAGCAGCACTATGTATGACGTAAAAAGGGCACCACATACCAACATGAAAACATCATCCCAACAGTTAAGTACAGCAGAGGGAGCATCATGATTTGGGGCTGCTTTGCTGCTTCGGAGCCAGCACCACTTGCCATCATTAAGGAAAAAATTCATTCCCAGGTTTCTCAACATATCCTACAGGATAATACCAGGGTGGCTGTGCACCAGCTTAAGCTCAGTAGAAGTTGGGCGATGCAGCAAGGACAATGATGCTAAACATCGAAGTAAATCCACTACAGAATGGCTTCAAAAAAAAAAAAAAAGAAAATCTGCCTTTTGGAGTGGCCCAGTCAAAGCCCAGAGATGCTGTGAAAAGACCTCAAGAGAGCTTTTCACAGAAGACATCTTAAGAATATGGCTGAGTTAAAGCAGTTCTGTAAGGAATAGTGGTCCAAATTTCCTCCCGAACATTGTGCAGGTTTAATCTGCAGCTACCAGAAATGCTTGGTTGAGGTTATTGCTGCCCAAGGAGGATCAACTAGCTACTAAATCCAAGTGTTCACTTTTTCCACAGCACTACGAATGTTTAATGGGAAGTGTTCAATAAAGCAATGAAAGGTAGTTGTTTGTGTGTTGTTAGCGTAAGCACATTGTGTTTATCTATACTTGTGAATTCAAGATGACATTGTATGACCAATTAATGCAGAAAACCAACTAATTCCAAAGGGTTCACATACTTTTTGCTACTGTATATGTCTTAAGCTGTTTGCTTTACAGTTTAGAATGAAAATATTAAATAAAATAAGGGTGTTAACTACACAACAGAAGTAAATGGACAAAGATTACATCATAGCATTATGTACACATACAGTATTTATGTACTACTTTTGCAGTTGTGATTAAAATGGTGGTTAGGAATTCATTATTCTCTCTGCAAATTACAGTGCAATACTCTTATGAATTCCCACATATCCTTCAATAAATACTGTTTCATGCAGATTCTGTGGAATACAGTGCAAGCCAGGTGTGAGTTCAACTACCGGAAACTTATTTAAGAGGGATTTGTTAACAAGACAAATCAGCTGACAACTTGTCTCAGCTCTCACGGGTAAATTCCCACAGCTGTACGGACAATTGGGCTGCTTTGACTCTGCTGTCAAATTTGTTACACACAATTATTTCCCGGGTACTTTTGACTGGTACTGCATCGTACAATACATTACAATGGAACCTCCTGCAATAAGACTGGTAAATTACGCAAGACACGGGTCAGACACGCTCAAACACATACACAACAAATGTGTGTGGTTGTACCATGCCTGTACATTAATACAATCCAGACAAATTCAATCACAACATTCTGAATGGTGAGATGTTAGGGACCAATGGGAACCCATTAAAAACACGGATGATGCTGTACATTGTTCCAGCTACACAGTGGTAGCTTGTCTTCATCACAGGCCTTACAAAGGGTGACTGTGTAACTGTAAAATGAGGCAAAGTTCAAATGGCTGAGATCAGGACAAATGTTATGACAATGGGTGGTACGTGAAGCCCTCAAACAGTTACTCTTGTCACATGCTATTTCATCTGGACAGCCAGCTACTAATTTTTGCCTCCTCTAGTGGACAGGTGTATCCCCTAAACTGTACATACTACAATAATGACTCTTAATGCAACATACAGAGGTCATTGTGTTTTTAAATACCACCACATGTTTGGTGGGTGGGGCTTGAAAATGTCCTATTTTGCTAGGCCTCTGGAAGTAAAAGCTCTATGTTGATCATGCAGCAAAAAGAAAAGAACTGATGTTTATGGGAGTTGCACTCTGAGTCGCATGTGCAAAACAGCACTGAAAGCGCTGTTTACATCACAGATTTATCTTGTCTCCTTGTCTGGCAACATTAACCTGCTTTCAGCACTGGAGAGCATTCCATTGCTGCTTCTCCCATATTCTGTATGAGAATAGCTCTGAAAAGCTAATGTTAATAAAATAATTATACGCCAGAAAAAGAAAGCAGTTGGTCTGACTGACAGAGACAGTTACACCATAATCACATCTCACTGCCTGGCGTTCAGTCCTGCAGAGGTCACAGTCCTCTTTTGCATACCTTCGAAGTAATGACCAGGCTAAACCTTTCTGCTTGCATTTTAACTTAGTTCTTACTACTGCATTTAAACCAGGACACTGTGTTCTTAACCTGAAAAATTTAACACGTTCCACATGCTGGGTTTACACTGAACTTTCAGACACCTAGCTACATTACAACCATTAATTAATTCACAATTCCTTTTTCACATTTTCAAACCAAGTTACCTTTGTAAAGCTTGTGAAACTATGCTGCTGAAAGCACACACTGTATTATTACTTTTGATGGTATTGTTATGGATGGGAAGTGAGAGTCACATGTTCGCAAATGAAAAGCGAGTTATACTTTGGAAAAATGACCCATTTATAACGCTAAGAACTTAACTGGAACAATGCAGATCAAGGACTTAACGGTACAACAGACACTCCCAACCTGGAGCTCAAACACATGACCTTAACCACACAGGGGCCCTGTTTAGTTAGTTTAACCATGCTAGTTGTTCAAATATAAATCAAAAAACATTATGCCTCAAAAACGCTAATCTAAATACCAGGTTGGTTACCTAACTCGTTATCCGCAGCAACACGTCTTTATGAATAAACACGTCACTGGAGCATTTATGTCTATAATTTAGGTACAAGTTGTATTTCAGCGCACTGTTCATTCCTGCTTCCACATGTATACACAGAGTCTGTTGCCAACATACCATCCTTAATCAAATGTAAATCACTGCCTTTGTTTGTTCTGACAATGAACATAGCAATTTCCCAAGAAAAGCAACAAGAAAAAAAGCCCTTGAGCTATGCCAGAGCAATGCCCTCATACCTGATGACCAACTCCCTCAAACCCAACAAGGGTCCCAATTCTGCATTCACTTGTATTATAGGGTGCACAACAGGCTGTGCAAGGCCAATGGCAGAGACACTGAGCAAAACACTTTTATTGCATTTTAGTGCACACGGTAACTTGTGTTTTTTTAAACACAATTCAAAGTATTGAATCCATTAACCCATGTTTTACTTATTTACATGAGAGCTCTTGTTTAGCGTGGCTTTCAGATAACAGTTTCGAATCAACATCATATTGAAAAGAAGAAAAAGTTTGGATATTTTATGTAATATCCAAAACTGGAACAGCTATTTAGTTTGTTTAATAAGTTTTTTAAGCTTTAAACAATTTTAACAGTCAATGTCAAAAAAAAAAAAAAAGTGTACTATACAGGTTAGGATTAGGTGGGTTTTTAACCTGTGACCTGCTTGAGTCCAAATTTAGGCAGCAGCTCAGACAAACCACTACGCTACCAGCTCCCTCTAGTATCAGGTTAACAACTTTTTTTAAAAACACCTAAATGGATTTAAAAATGCAAGCGATCATTTGTTGTGTTTGAGGACTGTAGCCTAGATCACTCAATATTAAGGTTACAGTTATTACAAGCTGACAATTATATTTACCCGTCACCAAACTGTGTCCTCCGCCTTTTTCCCAGTCCACACACACAGGCTGTCAGTCAGTGTCACGGGCGAATCCGTAACATTTCAAAAAGTTTTTCGGTAGAGCCCACATGGTGATGTTAGTCGTTCAACGCGGTGCGTGGTAGAAGAAGTGAGTGAGTGACTGAGACGCTTGTAGAGCGTAAGAATTTTAAAATCAGACCAGGCATTTAAGCAGAGGAGTGTGTACCGATACTACTAGAACGAAAGGCTCCATAGCCTAGGAAACTAACTGTGATAATGATACCTCCTTGCCTCCTGCACGGTTGGGACTAGTTAGCGTTAGCCTAGCGTGGTTATGAATTATGAAAACAAACACTGTGAATAAAATTCGACAGCTGCTGGTAGTCCTTGCTTGCAAGTTCTCGTGAAAATGCTGTAGCTCCACTTACACGACGGCTCTGGAGATCATCCAGGACACCATCTTGGGATCAGCTGTAGACTAGGAGAGCCAGCCCGCCCGGGCCACGCAGAACAGACAGTAAAACTAGAGTAAAGAGGAACAACTAGAGAGACATCACGAACAGCTACTCGAATCCATACAAGACAGTTCCGCAGATTTTTTTCGAAGGATTTCAAATAGGCCCCGGTGAATGGAAGTTCCTCTCTCTGCACTGTGACCGTGCCAAGGTGTTTTGCCACACTAAACTAAACGATCTCGTGCTCCTAAACACCGCCTCCAACACTGCTGACCCTTCTCTGCATCAATCCAACACAAACCATAGCTGTCGGCACAAAAACAATCCCCCGCCTACCCTGGCAGCAGAACACCAATCAAACAATAGTTCTCGGCTCTCCTAGTCTTGATTGGTCAGAAATTATGTCTATCAAATGCAATTCCGATTGCCCTGGAAACCAAACTGATCTAAACAAGAATTCCCCGCCCTTCGATCTTGATTGGCCGTAAACATATTGAATCCGCGAAACAGCAGAGAAATTTTAACTGGAAGTAAAATATCTATCAAAATTCTGATGTCCCATCTTTACCAAACTGTCTATAAAATGTTTACATTGTTTAAGTTTACGGACAGCCAAAATTTCACATTACATACAACATACTTTTTCGTTGTCCAACCGAAGGAAATGTAGTTTTTAAATAGTTTAGATTCAGTTGTGTGTAATATTAAATAACTTTATTCCAATAGTTTAAGTAGAAAATGTAGATTTTCACTATTTTCATAAAAATACTATCGATTAAACTAATATAAAGACTTTTAAATATGTTTAAAACGTTCATGTTTTTAGAAGTCAAAAAGTGAGCGTCCAAAGAAGGTAGCAGCTGTGACCACCACACTACCAGGCTAATTCAGCAAAGCGTGAACATCAGTGATCAGCTGGGTGTTCTGACGAATATATTGAGTTATAAAGGCAGTAGTTGTAGCCACTATGCTAGATAGATAGATAGATATACTTTATTGATGCCACAAGGGAAATAATTATGTTACAGCAGCAAAACACAAGCCACATAAATACTTGCAATATATTAAAAAAACTAAACTGATGCAGCACAGATCCTTGACGGTGGGTGGAATAGCATACTGTAGTGTTCTTGGGGTTATAAGACGCTTCATATTTAAGCTCCGACACAGACATTTCTTTAATACTGCTTTATTATGCAGGTGCCGCCATGTTGGTTTTTTATTATACCAGAACGAGGCAATATAAAAGAAGAACTTCCCACTACATCCCCCTCATTATACAATGAAAACAAATATCACATTAGACAAAGTTACTTACAAACTTTGAAAAGATCTTTCAATTGGAATATACAACTGCAAGACCCATCAATAATATCCCTCAACATAACGATGCTTTCCCAAAAGGAATATACAAGCTTACTCCCCCCCCAAGTTACAGTGTTAAATGAAAAGTGTAAACATAACTAATATACATAACGTAAGACAGCAAGAGTTTGTGCCCTTTTACGTCTTCACAATGGAACAGAAATATTCTAAGAAATTGTAACGACCCACGTTACTGCTTTAATGTAAATAGTTGCATTATGGGAAATCTGTAAATAATGTCCGTAACCGCTGGGGTTACGTCGGGGGGAAATGGTGGGTTGACTGGCTGCCACTGTGTTAAAGAGAGTTTAGGGGCGCTAAAGCAGGCTGGCTGTAAGCGCAAGTCTTGGAGGAAAAGGGGTCCTCGGACCGAGAGCATTATTCCCTTTGTGTTGGTGTTCAAATAAACCGTTCGTTATGAACGCTGCCTCCCTGTCCTTCTTCGCCCCATCCAAACCCACGGCGCTGCGCGCCGCAAAATTATCAGTAAAGTTACCTAGGGGCAGACCGTCTTACTCGCGTTGAGATGTTCTCTTCATCGTGTTGTGTTCTTTTCCTTTATTGATATCTGTCTGGTTTCTTAACGGTACGGCCAGATCGTGTACGGATCACATCAGGGTGATTTCCCACCTCGGTTTTGGTAACCGGGCACTCTTGCGTGGTATCATCAGTGATCTGGGGTGTGTCACTTTGCGATGTGGTTGAACTTGGTGGTGGGCGCGCTTCTCTCAAGTGTCTCCTGTTTCTCCTTAGGGACGCGCCCCTGGAAGTCTCAACAACATATGACCTTGGTTCCGGGAATTGAGTTATGACTTTCCCTGGAGTCCAGGTTTTCGTAGAATCGTCCAGGACCCTCACTTCTTGACCTTGGTACAGTGGTGGAAATGGATCTTTCCTGGCATGGGCATCATACTGGTGCTTCATCGTCTCGTTTCTCTGCATGAGCCTGTGTTTGACATTGTCATCCGCGTCTCCTTTTCGTGATGGCAGAAGGGTGGCAATAGTTCTGCCAAACAGCATTTCTGCAGGGGACGGGAGTTTATTGTCAACTGGAGTGGCACGAATGTTGAGAAGAGCCTGTGATATGCTTTCTCTGACTTTTATGCACTTTTTAATGCATGATTTCACAATTTGGACTTGGCGCTCAATAAAACCGTTCTGGACTTTGTAGTTCCTTTACGAATGGATACTTTGAGTAACAATCCGTGATGATGGTGAACTGCCTTCCTTTAATCTCAAAGAGGTCCATCCCAATAGTCTCCCATGCCTTCAGTGGCACCTCGTTCTCGATCATTGGCTCTTTTCTGTTTTGGTCTTGATCCTCTTGACAGAATCGACATGCCTTTACAGTCCTCTCTATATCCTTGTTCATGTTCGGCCAGTAGACAGAATCCCTTGCAAGCAGTCTTGTCTTCTCGATACCAAGATGGCTCCTGTGAAGCTGTGTAAGGATGTCATGCCTCATTCTTTCTGGAATGATGACTTGCTTTCCTTTAAAGAGGATGCCATCATTGATGCCGATTGTGTCTCGATATGGCCAGAATATTCGCAGATCACTGGGTAGCTCTGTGAGTTTCTCGGGCCATCCCTGGTACACCACCTCAGCAAGTGCATTGAGGACGGGGCACTGTCGAGTCTCGACCTTCAACTCGTTTTGTTTCACGAGGCTGAAGTTTATGAGGTCAAAGGTGATTGCGTGGACAGTTGGTTCCACCTCCACAGCGGTGTTGTCCTCTGGGTTTGGCAGTTGTGATAGCATGTCGGTCAGAACCATTAGATGCCTTGGCTTATATGTGACAGTGAAGTCATATCCTTGGATTCGGAGGAGCATGTGCTGCAGTCTTGGTGGGGCTGTTATTATTGGTTTCTTGCAGATCATCTCCAAGGGCTTATGATCTGTGTTGATGTAGAAATGCCGGCCATATAGGTAAGTATGGAACCTCTCTATTCCATGCACAAGTGCAAGCATTTCCCGTTCGATGTTGCTATAATTAGCTTGAGTAGGAGTTAGGGTCTTTGACGCGAATGCCACTGGGCGCCCATTTTGTAGGAGTGCCGCACCCAGTCCTTTCAGCGAGGCGTCAACTTCAAATGTTACTGAAGTCGTGGTGTCAAAGTATGCCATACTGGAATGCTCTGATATTGCATCTTTGAGCATATCGTAGGCTTGTTGGTGGTCTTCCGACCAGTCGTATGGCGTTTTCTTTTTCAGTAACTCATGCAGGCTTGCAGATTTCTGGCTCAAGTTTGGTATGAAGGAACCCATGTATGTCAGTAGTCCTAGAAAGCGTTGATCTTCCTTGTCCTGTGGGCTAGGCATGTTTTTTATATCTTTTACCTTATCTGGGTCTGGTGAGATTCCATCTTCGCTGTAAACATTCCCGAAGAATGCAATTCGTCTCTGCTTTATGAAGCACTTGTCCGAATTGAACACCAGCCCTGTCTCCTTCGCCCTTTCAAGGAGTGACAATAGGCGTTTGTCATGCTCTTCTTCTGTCTTGCCAAATACACAAATGTCGTCTGCAATTCCAACACATCCTTCCAGGCCTTCCAAGATTTCGTCCATGCACTGCTGGAATATGTCTTGGCTTATGTTGAGGCCAAAAGGTAGGCGTGTGAAGCAATAACGCCCTAGGGGTGTGCGGAATGTAGCGCCTGTGATTGTTCATCGAGTTGTACACTCCAGTACCCAGCTTTAGCATCAAGCTTGCTGAACCACTTTGCTCCATGGAATTCAGGATTTACCTCTTCTAATGTAGGGGTTTTGTGGGGACATCTCTTGATCGCTTCATTAAGCCTCTTAGGGTCCAGGCACAAACGGAGTGACCCGTCTTTCTTGAGGCTGCATACCATACTGGAACACCAGTCTGTGTGTTCTCTCACTTTCTTGATGACCCCTAGTTTCTCCATACAACAGAGCTCATCCTTAATTTTCGGTTTAAGGTTGATGTTAAATTTTCTTGGGCGATCAACGTGTGGCTCTGCATCTTCCTTCAAAATGATTCGTGCTGGGCCTTCTAATTTACCAATCGTGTCAAACTGCATTGGGTATAATTTTACTAGATCCTCTGTAGCGCTCACTTTGATTGGAGCCTTTTCTAAGGATTCGAGACGGCAATTGAAAGTGAGCAAATTCAGGGCAGTGCACATTGGTAACCCGAATAACACTGGGCCATTAGCATCTACGACATGGAATTCTGTACTCACCCACCTGGACGTGTCATATTTGCATTGCATGGGGAGCTTCCCGAAACATGGTATGAAGTGACCACTGTAAGATGTCAGCTTCGTCATACCCATCGGTTTCAGGACCTCTGTCGGGTCAATATTGCCATACATCTGTCGGAAGGTACGGAGTGGGAGTGCATTCCCTTGTGCACCCGGATCTATTTTTATTTTCATGAGTTTTGACTTGTTGCAGCCAGTATATTTGATTTTAATTGTTGTATAGGCTTCATCTCGGGTGTGAACCTCTGTGCTCTGTATGTCTATGCTATGAAACTTTTCGGCAAATTCATCTTCAGAGCTTTCAGAGCTGTCATCGGTTGCCTTGGAGCAATCATTGCTTGCCCTCACAGCATCAACCTTCTTTGCACCCTTTTTCCTCCTGTCATCTCTCTTCTCAGGCCTGTTTCGTCTCTCATTACATTCTCTACCTTTTTCAGATCGACACATCTTCTTCCAATGCCCCTTCTTCCCACAGCCCTTGCACACATCCTTATACGCCGGGCATGCGCGGGGTTTGTGGTGTAGCCCACAACGGCCACATGGCTTTTTCATCCCGATGTGATCGATTTTCTTATCCTGTAGAGTCTGTAACTGGCGGGTGCCGATGAGCACAGCTTCATGTTTTCTGCCTTCCATGAGCATGTCCTGAAGCGTGAAGCCTTTTTCTTTTCCCAACAGCTCTCTGCGGAAGTTATCCATGGGCATGCTCATTATGACAAGCTCCACGATTCTCTCCTGCATTTCGTCCTCGGAGAGTTCACATAACTGTGCTTGTGCTCGGGCTCTAGTGACGAACTCATCGGGACCGTTCACGACGCCATTATCCTCGCACACCAGCAGCATCTTCTGCTTGAACAGCTTAAACGCTTCCGCGAGATCAGCAGCATCCCACTGCATAACTGGATATTTCGACGCCATTTGTACGGGCGATTATTGCTGAGTGGCGACAGTAATATGAAGCGATTTCGGCTTGAATGCGCCTACGGCGGCGGTGCACTTGCTGCCACACGCGGTGAATTTCAATACGGGAAAAAATGCCGTACTCACAGCCTACAACTAGCTGGTACCTCCGCTAGGACTGTATGTTCGCTGGTCCTTTCTATCACCGCTGCCACCATGTAGTGTTCTTGGGGTTATAAGACGCTTCACATTTAAGCTCCGACACAGACATTTCTTTAACACTGCTTTATTATGCGGGTGCCGCCATGTTGGTTTTTTTATTATACCAGAACGAGGCAATATAAAAGAAGAACCTCCCACTACACATACCAGCAGGTAGCACTGTGGGTTCGGACATGGGTTCAAATCCAGCTCAGTCTGCGGAGTTTTTGGTTTGTAAGTTTCCATCAGGTGTTCATGTTTCTTCCCAAAGACATGTGTTTCACTATAGTTCTGAACCACCCTGTGTTGGCCCCCACACGCTACCCCTCGGTCAGTAGTAAAATAGCAGATCTTTACACCTTTGTTCCCTCAGTTGTTTGTCAGACTACTTCAAACTGACATGCAGAAGATGTTCAAATAAAAAAAAATCCTCAGGAACTCTGCAACTATGGATGTCCTTTATTTTCAAATGGCACAGTGGGGCGACACCTGGGTGGTGCGAGAGGACGTTGGTGTTTTATTCTGTCTCTTTCTCTTAATAAAGACAGACAATCCCAGTTCTAAAATAACTGTTTAATAAACTTCAAACACTCACTGCACTTACACACTCACGCTGCGTGGGCTAGCTTTCTCCCGGTGTACACTTTAAAACCGGCACCTGCTGCAACAGCATATAACACACACACACACACACACACACTTTCAGAACCGCTTGTCCCATACGGGGTCACGGGGAACCGGAGCCTACCCGGTAACACAGGGCGTAAGGCCAGAGGGGGAGGGGACACACCCAGGACGGGACACCAGTCCATCGCAAGGCACCCCAAGCGGGACTCAAACCGCAGACCCACCGAAGAGCAGGACCCGGTCCAACCCACTGCGCCACCGCATTCCCCACCCAGCATATAACAATAGTTCCTATTGTTACAGTCGGTTTGATCTGCCTGTCTGGAGTTTTCATGTCTCGTTTCCTCCGGGAGCTGTGGGATCTTTCCACAGTCCAAAGATATGCTTCCAAGTGAATTGGTGTGATTGTGTGTGTGTATCTGTGTGTGTGTGTGTATGTTTCTCTGGTGTATAGATGAGTGCTCTTATGTACAGTTTGTAGCATTTTAAGTCACCTTGGGTGAAAAGGCTTGGGCTACATACTACTACCAAGTGTTCTTTGAAAGTCACTTTGGAGAAAAGTGTTAGCTAAATAAAAGTACATTTTTTTATGAAAGAGCACTGAGATGAGTTACTGCTCTCTCCTGACATCTACCGGTGCCATGATGGAACAGCATGAGACATTTTCAGCACTGTCTGCTTACTTCTACATTTACACACACACACACACACACACACACACACACACACACACACACACACACACACACACACACACACTTTCTGAACCACTTGTCCCATACGGGGTCGCGGGGAACCACAGCCTAACCCAGCAGGTCACGGCGTAAGGCTGGAGGGGGAGGGGACACACCCGGGATGTGACACCAGTCTGTCACAAGGCACCCCAAGCGGGATTCGAGCCCCAGACCCACCAGAGAGCAGAACCCGGTCCAACCCACTGCACCACCGCGCCCCCCTACTTTTACATTTACATTTATTCATTTAGCAGAAAAGCGACGTATATCTCAGGGAAAATTCAATTTGTGCATTACATTGGGAGAAAGAGAGACATAGTTACAGACATATGATTCTTAACTAAACCTAGTTTGTTTCTTTCTACTTTATGCACCTATGTTCATCGCATAAGCAGGAGCACGTAACTCAGGAAATTCATCCTGATCACCTTCCTACAATTTTTTTTAAAAGGTACACAAACATTTACGTACAATACAGGAGTAGTGGCTGTGTAAAGGCTTATCTGGGTATGATCATAAAGTTATGGTGCATGAACCTTTACACCATACATGAGCTTGAGAGATCATGGGTGAAGTGAATCCTGAATAGATGGATCTACAGGCCCTTTTTTGAATGTAGTCAGAGTTTCTGCAGTTCTGAGTGAGAGGGGGAGGTTATTCCACTACAACAGAGCCAGAACTGAGAACCTCCGGGCTTTACCTTTCGTGCACGGGACCATCAAGCGAGCAGAAGTAGATGTGCAAAGTGGTCTGGTTGGGGTGTAGCAGTTGATCAAATCTTGTAAATAGCTAGGAGCAGTTCTATTGGTGCATTTGTAGGCAATAACCAGGGTCTTGAATTTAATCAGGGCAGCTATAGGAAGCCAGTGCAGAGAAATGAGTAGGGGAGATACATGGGAACACTTTCGCAAGTCAAACACAACTCGTGCAGTAGCATTCTGAATCAAGTGCAGGAGGTTTGATGGCAGTAGCGGGAAAGCCACACGATCAGTTGCTGTAGTCCAGACGGGATGTCACCATGGCCTGGAGAAGTACTTGGGCAGAGTCACTTGTGAGGTAGGGACGGATCCTGCGGATATTATGTAGGATGTATCTGCAGGTCTGGGTTGTCGCTTTGATGTGCTGAGAGTAAGAAAGACTTGAGTCAATCGTCACTCCCAGACGCTTAGCCAAGGAGGTAGGCAAAATGAGTGAGTTGTCCAGTTTGATCGCTAGATCGTGACAGGAAGACAGGCCAGCTGAGAGGTGAAGAATTTCTGTTTTGAAAAGGTTGAGTTGGAGGTGATGATCAGACATCCAAGCAGAGATGTCTGACAGGCAGTCAGCAATGCGTGTAGAAATGTCTGATGGTCCAGGTGGAAAGGAGAGAAAGAGCTAGGTATCATCAGAATAGTAGTGGTATTTGAATCCATGGGAGGCTATGACCAGGCTGAGGGAGGAGGTGTAGATCGAGAAGAGGACCCAGTACCAAGCCCTGCGGGACACCGGTTGAGAGAGGCAGAGGAGAAGAATGGGAGCTCCGCCAGACCACTTGATCTATTAGATAGGTAGCACTCAAAACATCATAGTGCCGCTTGTTTGATCCCATGCTGACTAAGAGAGGAGAGTAGAATCTGGTGGTTGACAGTGTTGAATGCTGCAGACAGATCAAGGAGGATGTGGACCGATGAGAGGGAGGCGGCTCTAGCCGACTGGAGATCATCAGACACTACTAGAAGCGTCATCTCCGTGGAGTGACCAGCTTTGAAACCAGACTGATATCCATCGAGGAGACGGTTCTGGTTGAGGAATTCAGATAGTTGATCACAGGCCGCCCGCTCTAGAGTTTTAGACAGGAAGGAGAGGAGGGAGACTGGTCTGTAGTTTTGAACCAAGTTGGGATCCAGGGAGAGTTTCTTTAACAGAGGTGAAATAAGAGCAGTTTTGGAGGCAGCTGGGAAACAGTCAAAGGAGAGCAAGGACTTGATGATCTTAGAGATGAAAGTGAAGAGTTGCAAGGAGATGTTTTGTAGGAGTGACGATGGGATCAATTCAAGCAAGCAGCTGGTGGCTCTGTGTGATATCAGGAGGTCAGAGATTTCAGATTCGGAGAGCAGCTAGAATTTGGAGAGCATGACTTCACAGGGAGGTCCAGCACAAACCAGGCAGGGTGATGCTGAGAACTTGTCTGTGATTGCATTGACTTTGTCTCTGAAAAACAAAGAAAAGTCATCAGCAGCGAGGGAAGAAGAAGGAGGGAGCGGCAGAGGACACAGAGGACCATGTGCTGCTTGGATTTTTATGACACCACCAGCAGCATTGCTGACAATCCATGTGGGTTTGTTTACATATTTTGTAGCTGCAGTAATCCACCTATTTAGTGAGAAATTCGCAGTACTCGGTTTTGCTAGCTGCCACAGACTCTGGATGAGATGTCAGACGGGTGATCTTATCGCAGTGTGCCTGGGTAATTGGTACAGCACAGGGAAGGGGGCTGGATGGGACAGTTTAGGACAAATAGAATTAGGAATGAGAGACTGCAGGTAAGGCCAGTCTTTGAAACCCAGTCCTTTTGGCTCAAGTAAAATTACTGGGGGTTTTCTATCCCAGATGTACTTGGCTTATTAAGGCCTTTGCATCTGGCTATTTGAAGGAACAGTAAAAAATCTCATTATTATCATTATTATTATTATTATTATTATTATTATTATTATTATTATTATTATTATGGGGGTGTGGTGGCGCAGTGGGTTGGACCGCAGTCCTGCTCTCCGGTGGGTCTGGGGTTCAAGTCCCGCTTGGGGTGCCTTGTGGCGGACTGGCGTCCCGTTCTGGGTGTGTCCCCTTCCTCCTCCGGCCTTACGCCCTGTGTTACCGGGTAGGCTCCGGTTCCCCGTGACCCCGTAAGGGACAAGCGGTTCTGAAAATGTGTGTGTGTGTGTGTATTATTATTATTAAGTAAATTTGAACACCAGCTGATACATTATTGAAAAAATAAAGGTATCAGTGTTATGAGTAAAAGGAATGATTTATACATCTCATAAAGAACAGCAGTTTTAATGGATTTTACAGTATTAACCTTTTACTGTTATGTCTATAAAAGTTACATCCAAAAGTCATATGCATGTGTTTCTTAAAGTGTGTGTAATCGTTGTACAAATGGAATTCCTGCTTTCATAGCATATGACATAATAGCATATAAAACTAGAGGAGTTATTGCCTACATTAATCTGCAGTTTCTAATTATATTAAAATCCCTGGAAAGCAAACAATTTATCAGTTTTTTCAGATGTACTGTCATACCTACATTGGATAGTAATGAGTTTTAAACTCAGTGACAGACTTTGTAATAGTTACATAGAAAACTTTTTTTTTCTGTTTCTTTACTGCAGCGCTTCAGTGATATAAAGAACAAGATGGTCTGAGATCAGTATGGAACTACAATAATCTATTCCCCACTCAACATAGATTATAAGATTATAAGAGATGAGAGAACATTTACATATTTTATTCATTTAGCTAATAAAATTGTGTAGAGTAACTTGTACCTTTATGAAGTCATGCAAGGTAGAAGATATGCATCCATCGATCCATCCATCGATCCATCCATCGATCCATCCATCTTCTGTCCCGCTTTTCCTAAAAGGGTCGCGGTGGCAGCAGGGAGAGCAGAGAGGCCCAGCCGCCCCTGTCCCCCCGCAACTTCCTCCAGCTCAACCTGGGGGATCCCCAGCCGTTCTCAGGCCAACTGTGAGATATAATCCCTCCAGTGGGTCCTGGGCTGACCTCGGGGCCTCGTCCCCATTGGCCGTGCCTGCTATACCTCCAAAGGGAGGTGTCCAGGGGGCATCCTTATCAGATGCCCGAACAACCTCAGTTGGCTCCTCTCAATGTGAAGGAGTAGCGGCTCTACTCTGAGCTCCTCCCGGATGTCCGAATTCCTCACCCTGTCACGGAGAGTGAGTCCCAGCACCCTGCGGAGAAAACTCATTTCGACTGCTTGCATCCGCGATCTTATTCTTTGGGTCATCACCCAGAGTTGATGACCATAGGTGAGGGTAGGGAGTAGATCGACTGGTAAATGGAGAGTTTCACCTTATGGCTCAGCTCCCCCTTCACCACTACAGACTGGTACGCCGCTGCTCCCAGTCTGTGGCCGATCTCACGCTCCCTTCTTCCCTCACTTGTGAACAAGACCCCAAGATACTTGAACTCCTCCACCTGGGGCGAAAACTCTCCCCTTACCTGGAGGGGGCATACCATCCTTTTCCGTGAGAGAACCATGGACTCAGACTTTGAGGTGCTGATCCTCATCCCTATCGCTTCACACTTGGCTACAAACCGTTCCAGTGCATGCTGGAGGCAGCCATGTGATGGTGCCAAAAGGACAACATCATCTGCAAAAAGCAGAGACGTCACCTTCCGACTCCCACACAGAATGCCCTCCTGACCTCGGCTGCGCCTCGATATCCTGTCCATGAAAACCACAAACAGGAGTGGAGACAAGGCACAACCTTGGCGGAGTCCAACACCCACACTGAACAGGCCTGACTTAATGCAGAGTATGCAGACACAGCTTTCGCTCCGTATGTACAAGGACCAAATGGCCTGCAGTAGTGGTCCCGGTACCCCATACACCCGGAGCACCTCCCACAGAATTTCACAGGAAACACGGTCATAGGCCTTCTCGAAGTCCACAAAACACATGCAGACTGGATTAGCAAATTCCCATGCCCCTTCATTGATCTGTGAGAGGGTAAAAAGCTGGTCCACTGTTCAACGGCCAGGGCGGAATCCGCATTGTTCCTCTTCAATCTGAGTTTCAACGGCCGGAGCCTCCTCTCCAGCACCCCGACATAGACTTTCCCAGGGAGGCTGAGAAGTGTGATGCCCCGATAGTTGGCACACACTCTCCGGTCCCCTTTCTTAAAAATAGGAACCACCACCCCAGTTTGCCAATCCAAGGGCACTGTCCCCGAGGTCCATGCAACATTGCAGAGACGTGTCAACCATGACAGCCCTGCAACATCCAGGGCCTTAAGCATTTCTGGGCGAATCTCATCCACCCCCCGGTGCTTTGCCACTGTGGAGCTTACCAACTACCTCAGTGACTTCCACCAGGGAAATGGACTCTGACAGCTGGAAAGCCTCTGGCCCTGACTCCTGTACGGGAGGCATATCACTCGGGTTTAAGAGTTCTTCAAAGTGCTTCTTCCACCTCCTGACAATGTCCTCATCAGAGGTCAGAGTTTCTCCACTCCTGCTAAACACAGCCTGAGCGAAACTCCTCAGACACCTTCTGAACTGCCAGATGGTTCTCCAGAACCTCTTTGAAGCTGACCGATAGTCGTTTTCCATGGCCTCTCCAAACTCCTTCCATACCCGGGCTTTTGTTTCTGCAACCGCAGCCGCTGCTGCCTTTTTTGCCTGCCGGTACCTGTCTGCTGAGTCAGGAGTCCCCAGAGCCAACCAGGCCCTAAAGGCATCCTTCTTCAGCTTGACGGCTTCCCTCACCACCAGTGTCCACCAGCAGGTTCTCGGGTTGCCGCCCTGGCTGGCACCAACAAGCTTTTGGCCACAGCTGTGCCTCGCTGCTTTCACAATGGAGGTTTTGAACAGGGTCCATTCAGACTCCATGTCCCCTACCTCTTCCGGGACATGGGAGAAGCTCTGCCGGAGGTGTGAGTTAAAATCATTCCGGACAAGGTCCTCTGACAGTCCTTCCCAGCATACCCTCATTAAATGTCTGGGCCTACCGGGTCTGTCCATCAGTTTTCCCCGCCATCTGATCCAACTCACCACCAGATGGTGATCAGTTGACAGCTCAGCACCTCTCTTCACCCGAGTGTCCAAAACTTGTGGCCTCAAATCCGAAGAAACGACTACAAAGTTGATCATTGACCTTTGGCCCAAGGAGCTCTGGTACCAAGTACACTTATGAGCATCTTTGTGTTCGAACATGGTGTTTGTTATGGACAAACCATGACTAGCACAGAAGTCCAATAATATTTCACCATTCGGGTTCAGATCGGGCAGGCCGTTCTTCCCAATCACCCCCCCGCCAGATTTCCCAGTCATTGCCAACGTGAGCGTTGAATGTCCCCCAGCAGGACTATGGAGTCTGTAGGTGGGGCCCTGTTCAGAACCCTGTTCAGAACCTTCTCCAAGAAGGCCGAATACTCTGAACTGCTGTTTGGTGCATAAGCACACACAACAAAGTTTTCCTCTCTGCGACCCTAAGTCGCATTGAGGCGACCCTCTCGTCCACCAGGGCAAACTCCAACTGTATGGCAGCCAGCTGGGGACTTGTGAGTATCCCCACACCCACCCGGCACCTCTCTCCTTGTGCAACTCCTGAGTAGGAGAGGGACCACCCTTTATCGAGGAGTTTGGTTCCAGAGCCAACACTGTGAGTGGAGGTGAGCCCAACTATATCTAGTTGGTATTTCTCAACCTCTCACACCAGTTCCAGTTCCTTCCCCCCAAGTGAGGTGACATTCCACCTACCAAGAGCCAGTTTTCGTCGCGAGGAGCCGTGATGCCATGCGCCACCCCGCCCCCTCCCGCCGCCCGGTATACATAGCACCGGACCCCCATGCTGGACCTTGCCCACATGGCCCCCCAACATTGCCTTTTTGGGCTGAGCCCGGCCGGGCTACGTGGGGTGCCCGGCCACCAGGCGCTCGCCTAGGAACACTACACCCAGGCCTGGCTCCAGGGGTAGGTCCCGGTGACCCTATTCCGGGCAGGGTAAACGTTTTTCTGTTTCCCTTTTTCATGGAGGTTTTGGATCGTGTTAGTCTGGATCTTCATTCCAGACCTGTTCGCCTTGGGAGACCCTACCAGGAGCATAATCCTCCCGACGACATAGCTCTGGAGATCCCTAGATCATGCAAGCCCTTCCGCCACGCCAAGGCCCCGATCCAGGAAGGGTCCATCTTTACAGCTAATACTATACCTAAAAACCCTTATATAAGGCTACCTTCTTAAACTTTATGTATAATATAATAATTTTAATGTTGTACTTATGGTCTGAGGCATTACTGATGAAGGTGGTATGTTATACTGGGACCCAATAAGAAAAAGGATAAAAAGCTTATTGTATAGTTCGTAGCAATGCAGAATTTGACGGCTGCACCGAGCTAAGGAGAGTTTCTGAGCCATTTAATTCATTACATGACAGAGCCAAGGTCATGAACTTGATTCGACCTATGATAGCAGTGAGGTAAAAGATGTGGCACAGCAAGGTTGAAAATCAAGTGCTACTGCATTGTGGGGATGGAGCCATGGAGAGGTGTTGTTGCACAAACAGTTTAATACAATGAGGTACAAGGGATGGAACCAAATCCGCAAGACAATAATTCCAGTCTTCATTACTGGCCTGTGTTACAGGGTTTACAATTTTATGTAGCATTTATTTACCTTAGCTTGAATACAATGATATTAGAAGGTGTGAGTTTTCATTACATTGTCATTTGTTATGTAATCCTTTCTGTGCTTATAGACATGATAATGTAGATTAGTCAAACTTTGTACTGGATTTGCTCAATATTTTAAACTTTTAACAGTATCAACTATTGAATGAAATTGTGCAATTGCATGGAAATGTATACATTGTAACGTGCAATGTCTTCTTTTTGTGTGTATGATATTTCCGCTTAAACTCTCTCTTACCTGCACCCTTATTTGTGCCAAGTTAAAGCAAAAGTAAAAGTTATTTTTACGTTGTGTTTTTACATGCAGTGTGTTATTCATGCAGGTGTGTTAAAGCCAGCGTCCAATTAATTATCTCATATTTTAAGCATTTCTTTTGTCCTGATCTGATGATCTGAAATTTAAAGACAGCAAAGATCCAAGCTATTGTGGTTTTTTCTTTATTATGTTCACGTTCCAATTGGGACAAAACAAACTTTTCTATCCCTAAAGAATACTGCAGTACGTAAATAAAGAAAAAGGTCTTTTTTTCCAGTTCACTTTTCTTTAACCTTTTTTAATTTTAACAAATAATGTAGTGCAACTTTAAGGAGCAGATGGCTGATCAGAGCAGAAGTGGGTCTTGAAGTGATGTGCTTTGAGACCCTTCTTGAATGCTGAGAGGATTTCAGCAGTTCTGAGTGAGAGATGAACATCATTCGACCATATTGGAGCCAGATTCAAGAACCTTTAGGGTTTTAGAATTTGGACCATCTGTAACAGTTTACAGTTTACAGCCCATGTCCTGTGAGTTTATTGTCCTGTGTATACTGTTCTGTTTTGTATACTTATTGTCCTGCACTCGTCTCACACTGTTATGTATTTTCACTTTATATAGTCTTGCGTACTCTTCTGTGTTCCACCATAGTCCTAGAGAAACAATATCTCATTCCACTGTAAACAAGCTATAAAGAGAAATGACAATAAAAACCCACTTGACTTGACTTGATGTGGGACCACCAAAGACCCGAGGTGGAGGAGTCTAACAGTCTGGTTGAGCATAACAAGTGATCAGGTCTTGTAAATATCAGGGACCAGATTTGTTGATGGTTTTGCAGGCCATAACCAAAGTTTGAATTTGAATTTGGATTAATTCTGACACTCTATGGACTGCCATTGTAAGCAGCCAAATCAAAGCCTTGTGATCAGTAGAATGCTGGTTCAAATCCTAGGACCCATACCTGTTAGTTCTGCTGAAATATATGACCTGACTGAAAATGTAGATCAGACTTTCCACTAAACACAGAACACACTCAAAGTAACACCAATGTTTCACTGCTCGAGTGCTAGGAACTCTCTGCAGTTGCATGCAGAGGCCCATAGGGGGCACTGCATGAAGGCAGGGCAGCTCAGGGTGGACTGAAGCAGTGAGAGTCATGATGAACCCTTCACAGTGTAGACTCTGAAGACCTCTGTCCTTTTAAGACCTCTCCTTGCTCGCAGCAGCTGAAGAGGTTTTTTGCTTACAAATGTGAGGAGCCTAACCAGTCCTCCTGCAGCAATACAGTGTTTTCTCTTTGAGTGTGTCATCACGCACATGCTAAAACACTCTAGCCTTTTCCCTTTTCATTTGCTTCTTAGTTATTTTGGTACCTAAGGACTTTTGGCACATCCTTGAGAATGTAAGCATGCAATTTAAATATGTATCAGTACCCCAAATTAGTCTTTGTATTTCTAAAGTACACACACAGAAAATTATACATGAACAGCACACTGTCATGTTCATTAACACCTAGTTTTGTTCATGTATTCAGAATTGTGGTGCAGTTTTCCTACAATGACAATTATTGCTTTAAGCAAGAACAGAAATAATTTCATATAGAAAATCAAATCACAAAAGATAAGTTACATCTTGAATGCTGTATCATGCACTTTAAATAGAATCTTGATTTTTGCAACATCAAAAATCATTAAACAAAACCATAAATTCGACTGTCAAAAAAGCCAACAACCTTTAATACTTTAAGTTCTTCAAAGAAAAAACTGAAACATAAAGGACATTATAGGCTCCAGGCTTCAGCAGCCCTGCTCAGGACAAACAGTTATTGAAACTGGACTGATGAACAAAGAAAATTCAATTAAATGCAAAAGGAACCACACAAAAATCTTATAATCACTTAAACTTATGCAACTAGAAATAAATGTATTGTAGCCCAATTGTAAATGCACATTTTTGTTTAGCCTGTGTTAAAAAGTGTACACAAAATATCAAGACTGAAAAATAAAGTTTAGACATTGTTATTTTTTAGGTGCAGAAAAGGCAAATAGGGCAGCTCATACACTTGCAAATGAAAACAAAGATTGAGGAGTATGTAATACACCAAAATCAGTTCTGAGTTGAGCTGGGATGCAACTTTGAGTCCGCTTGTCTCCTTGGTTTCTGTGCCTGTAAACATTCATAGTGTTCCACATGACAAGTGGAAAATCTTAGGCACAGCTGCCACACAGTATAACAGTTACTGTACTGACTGACAGACATTGTCACTACTCTGTCTTCCCTTCATTTCCCGTTTGTAGAAACAACAGCGGTTCAGCAGTACAGTTTAAGATCTCCTTGAACATTGCAAAGCCAGCTGTGAAATCAGTGGAATTAATTATTCAAAATATAGATTTGCAGTATTTTTTTCATTAAAATATGAAATTGGTTATGAACTAACAACTGAGATGTAATGAATTAAGATCTGCTTTTTAACATATATAAAACAGCTGCATAGGTTCAGTTTTACAAATGGTGTTAAAATTGCGGAAGTTTTTGAATATGACTTAATATTCAAAACAAGCAGTCAGAATTTAGCAGTGTTTAGCACTACTTGTGAAAATACTTTTTTTAACATATGGTTAATTGAGACACAAAATCTGACCTCAAGTATGTTTCATACTATAGTCATACAATATAGGGGCGAGAGAGGGCATTGAACATAGACCTGCTGCTCAGATGCACTTTAGTGGGTGGATGAGACATCCTGAAGTTCAGCTATAAACAAACATTTTCCATCCTTTTTTTCCCATAGAAACAGAGTAAATTACAAAGTCTGCTGTTGAATGAAATGGTCACTTCAACAGAATGCTATTTCATAAAATAACCCCTGACTAATAACTTATAACATGTGAGTGGAAGAAGGCCTGGAAATGATATGAATACAGGGTGACAAAACCAGAAATTGATGTAAACAAAACTGCAAAAAAGGAGGCAAAACAGAACCAGTCAGACTGCTTAAGTAAGGACCTTGGAAAGTGCTACTCAGGAAACTCTTGATCACTTGTTAATACCTGGTAACTGATTTCATTTCTGGAAGGCTCTGTATACATGGGATTTCAAGGTGAGACATTTACAATGCTTATCTTTTCTATTTATCCTTCCCATAACATATAGCAGTAATATATAATATTTTGTGCAATATATGTGTAACTAGAGAAGCACATATTCCCTAATATTGAAACAGACCTGTTTCTAATTTCACTGAGTAGTCTTGCAGATATTTTTGGTCTCAATACCTGAGAGGCTGTTACTCCCTGGCAAAATTAAACTTCTAATGTTCTACATCAAGTTTTATGCCTTGATGAAAAGAAATATCAGACTAAATTTTTTTCTTCTGAATCCATTGTCTCAGTTAATCTGAAGAGATTAGAAATTATGTCTTGAGGCAATTTCCGTTTTACTTGGTCACTTTCTTTCTGCTTAGGGCCGCCTTTAATTCATAACCTTTTCTTTACAATAATGTCCTCATTTAATTAAATACAATTTTTACAATATTGATTTTAAGCCTCCAATTGTTTCTCATAAACCATGAATTACTGATGAACAGCTTTTCACAATGAGTAAAAGATCTTGCCAATCACGGAATGATTTTTGTGAAGTAATGAAAGTTAAGCTCTTTTCAGTGGTAAAATAATTTTTTTGGAAAATGTGTTTCTGCAGAGTTTTCACTTTTCTTGCAGAGAATTCAAATGAATTTGTATGGCAAGAGCTACAATGCTACGGTAGCAGCATCAGCAACATGCTGTGGCTATAATTAACTGGAGATTCTTCTAAGTGCCATTTAAATCTGCTCTAATGCCTCTAAAAAAACATACAGTAAAGTGGTTAAAGACAGAAACTTAGAAACTGACACTGACCTTGTACAGAAAGACAGCTACACTAACATTTCTGACCAAAGCACATGAACTGGAATACAGTATCAATAAAATATTCATCTGTATAAATATGTCATTTAAGTAGCTCTATACATATTAGGATTTCTGTAATCATTTTTAAAACAACTGCTGTAAATACAATCACAATGGCATGCCAAAATGTATTTTAAAAAAGTAACATTAAAGCTTTCATAAAATACAGAAGTAGAATTTATTCTTATTTTTACCCTTTTACAAGTAGATTTGTTTGAATGGGAGTGATCTCTAATGGATTTAGGCACTATGCATATTTGTCTGTATTTCATATAATTTAAGCCTGATGTAACTGAAACTGAGGAACATCAGGAATGAACAGTGAGTCATTTTTACCAGTGACAAATTCACCTTGACTAGCAGATAAACCATCCTCTTACTATCAAGCTGTCTTTCAGTTTGAATACCTTTCAACACACCTTTTTAAAATGATGGTTTACCCAGTCATCAGGGCTGGATTCCAGTACCAACACTAATCACACAGCTGTCAGTCTCTGTCACTGTCATTTGAACACAGAGTGCAAAGATTCTCTTATATATTAACTGCTGAATTGCCAGTTTCTAGTGGTTGTGCTCTGCATTTACAGTATTAAAGCACAAGCACTACTCATCTTTAATATAGAAATACTTCGATCCAATCCACCAAGTTTCAATAACTGCTTGTCCTTAGCAAGGGTGCAGTGATCTGGAGCCTATTCTGGAAGCACTGGGCACAAGGCTGGGGGGAGGTACATTCAGGACAGGATGCCAGTCCATCGCAGGGTAGCCACACACAGTGACTCACCCATTTACTCTACTTTACTCTAGGGTTACCAGTGCATGCAAGCTGCATGTCTCTGGAGTGTGGGAGGAAACCAGAGCACCCAGAGGAAACCCACACAGATACATGGAACACTCCAGACAAACTGAGTGGGGGTCAAGTCCACATTCACTCACACCACCCTGGCACTGTGAAGCAGCAGCGCTACTCATTATGCCATCCAAGAAACATCTTCCAAAGTGTAATTTAAATGTAATGTATTTTACACTTGTTCCTTTGTCCATGTTTGTCAGCATGTGATCACAGTGCAGATCACTGGTTTAGGAACTTTAAATTCCTTACATTAGTGTATTACATATTCAAGGACTTTCAAATGTATGGGGATTACTATTCTTTGCTCTAAGTTTACAGACCTTGTATGATCTTGACAAGTAGATGATTTTGTTGCTTAGCAACTTACAATTCCATCCTTTAATAAAGCTAAACATTTTTCTGTTGAAGATCACATCAAGTACTTTGCTCAAGGGCACAGCAACCTGGCCCTCATAGAGGCTCAGAAGAGTTACATTCTAAAAGTGTGCTCTTAACCATTATACAGCCTGCTGCTCTTATGGCTGACTGCACTCTCACTCTCTGCCAATAGCCTTTTAATTTCACTTTCAGTGATGTACAATAAACTAGGGACAACAAATCTAGGCCTTGTTAAGTGTTAGAAGACACAGACTAATGAAGAAATTCACCAAACCACAACGTATAGTGGGAAAGTTGTTCAAGGTACCATCACCACACAGATGTATGCACTGTGGTAGGAATTTACTCTAATTTGTGTATCTCATGCTTTTCTCCAAAGCAATTTACAATGTTAATCTACCTACAATTATTTACCCATTTGTACAGGTGGTTAATTTACTGCGTAAGTACCTTGCTCAAGGGTACTACAGGCAGAGGTGAGATTTGAAAATGTGACTTTTGGGTAAAGCGCAGGAGCTCCAACCACTACACTACCAGCTGTCCATTGGTAGAGCTCAGTCCGCAGGTACAGCTCAAACGATGTTAGATTCTATCTTGTAACCATGAGGGATCGAGGCATCACCTTCAGAGCAGATGGGACAAGTGGCCGTGTAGTGGTTAAGAAAATGGGACTGTTGCCATTCCAAGCCTTACTCCTTGCTACTTTTGAAGTACACTTGAGCACAGTTCTTACTCTAATTTCTCTAGCATCAAATCCAGCTGTATAAATGGTTACTGTATGACTTACTTTGGATAAAAGTGTAGGCAAAGCAATAGAACAGCAACATTTTCACTTTCTGTAACAGTATACACCATAAATACAGCAGAACAAAGATGTAATTTGCCATTATTTGCGATCAGGCACAAGATGCCCCTTTCTCATTGATGTAAATCACATTGTGTCACTACATTAAGGAGTAACTCTTACATTCTCAGTTAAAAACATTGTATGAGTAATTATATTTAATCCATCCATCAATGTATTTTCATTAACTGCCTGTCCATGGCAGAGATGTGATGTTCTAGATATATCAAAAAAACTCAACTGATAATAGTAAAATGAAATGACACAACTATTAAGTCAATGACACCCTAATATTTATTTTATTATTATTATTATTTTTATTTTTTATAGAGTGCTCTTCTCATGCAGTGACACAGAGTGCTTTAACACAGACATACAGCAAGAAAAATTGATACAAACAAAGAAGACAGTCAACTAATGGCTACCATAATGAAGAACTTATTATAGAGCTATAAGTATACCTACTGGCCACCGGGGAAAGGAACAAAAACTCCCAACATTTTAAGTACTGTACAGATCCACCAACACTCAAAAATACAGAGATTTTTCAAACACCAGTAAGGAAGGAATATATCAGACCTAATAAAGCAGATTTGTCTACATGAAAAAAACTGTAACATTATCTTCAGCCAACATCTCCACTGACAGGATTTCAGATGACATTGCCTGCACTGGGTTGGACCTGTTACTCTGGGTCTTCAAAACCTGAGACGATATTTAAAAGGTTTGCCCTTTACCACTGACTCTTTTGTCTTATCATCATAAGCAGGTCGGCTGTCTCACTGGCCTGTCATTGCCTAACCATTCTTTGTACTTCCACTTTAGCCATTTCAACTAATAATGTTAAATAATGATCTTTGTCTTTGTCTGAAGACAATCAAATTGTATAAGGTGACTATACAATGCTGGAACAAAAATGATGGACTGCAGCTTGTAGAAAAAAATTAGAAACTAGTGGAACGTCTTTCATGACCAAAGCAATCACTGCAGCCAAAGGCAGACCAGCATGCTTTTGATCATTTATATTTATTAATTTAACAACACCTTTCTGCAAAGCAACTTAGAATTTTAAACTACTCACAATTATTCCCCTCATTTATGTATCTGGGTAATTATTAATGGCGCAATTTAAAGTAAATAACGTGGTCTAGAGTACTACAGCAAGAAGTGAGAACCTGAATGCCTCAAGTGGTCATGTAGTGATTAGAGCTGTGGTTTTTGGACTCAAAGGGTGTTGATTCCAATCCCACCTCCACCTATACTACTTCTGAACTATGTACTTACCCCAAATTGCTCCAGCAGAATTACCCAGCTGTACAAATGAGTAAATAATTGTAAGTAGCTCAAGTTCCTTTAGAGAAAAACATCAGCAAAATGAAAAAAAAAATGAGTTAACTGGAAGCTGGCTGCTCTGTACAATCTACTGACCCAAAAACTACTCCTTAGAACATTCTTCTAAAGTATCTGTGTTATAAAAGTCATGAATATTACTAAGACTTTTTTCAATTCAATTTATTTTTATAGAGCACTCTTCTCACACTATGACACAGAGCGCTGAACAAAGGCAAATGACAAAGAAAGAAAAATAACTGTTGATTACAGACTAGCGTAATACATTATCAAGGCATTTATTACAGCTAAAAGTATGCCTACTGGCCACGGAAAAAAGCGACCAAAAAATCTCCAAACTCAAAGTCAAGAAAAAAAAAATCCTCTGGGTGTCCTAGTGCCTCTCGTGCCCTCCGCCTCGGCGCAACGAGGAACACCTGCCGCAGATCAATGGACCAGAGCATAAAAGGGAGGCGTAGAGCGAAGTCACACACGGAACCACGTTCGGCCTTACTACTCGCTTGTGGCTTTCTATGATTTGTGTTCTTCTCCTGACCTTCCTATCCTTGTTCCCACTCCTCGCCCTTTCTCCTGAACCCTAGTTCTTTCCTCATGTTCCCGACCTTTCGGCTCGTGCTTTGACTTTTGGTTTTGGATTCTCCTGTTAACGACGACCGCTCCTCGGTGATCCATGCCTGTATTCCTGACCACGACTTTTGGATTACCCCCGATCAAGGACGCCTCGGCTCTGCACTTGGGTCTGACGACTCACTTCCCGGTTGGAAGCATGACAGATGGTTCTGCCTCGAACACAGACCGCTATCACACTTGACAATCTCACTCGGGACCTGTGAGCCCCGCCCGAGACCTGTTCCGGCAACATGTTCCCCGTCGTGGAAAGAACCTGGACCCATGCAGCTGAGGCAGAAGAACAGCAGCGAAGACTCCGAAGACGCTTGTGTCTCTACTGTGGAAACCCGGGGTCCCAGGTTAGTGGTACGCTCCAATGTAATCATCTTGCTGTTCCTGTGGTTATATCCTGGGGGAAGCACTCGGTGGAGACCCAAGCATTGGTGGACTCTGGGGCGGCCGGGTGTTTCATGGACACAGGGTTCGCACACCCGTGCAAGACCCGGATAAGGGTGCGTGCACTGGACGAACAGCCCCTGGGCCGAGGATTTGTTGACTCCCAGACTGAACCCCTCCACCTGGGGGTAGGGGCCTGCCACAAGGAGAGGTTGCAGTTTTACCTTATCGTGGCTCCTGAGACCCCGGTGATCCTCAGGTTTCCCTGGCTGGCCCTGCATGACCTGGTCTTCCAGTGGAGTATGGGAGAACTGGTGTCTTGGGGCCCGCAGTGCGAGAGGATCTGTTTGAGGCTGCCATGCAGGGCCACTTCGGTCGAGTGTTCCAACTCTCCCCTGCAGGTACCCATACCCCCCGAATATCAAAACCTGGCTGAAGTTTTCAGTAAGGAGCAGGCAGCGGTGCTCCCTCCACATCGGCCCTGGAATTGTGCCATAGACCTCCTCCCAGGAACGACACCTCCCCAGGGGTGGGTATACCCACTTTCCATACCCGAACAACAGGCCATGCAACAGTACATCTCGGAAGCCCTCGCGGCTGGGATCATTCGCCCATCCACCTCACCTGCAGCCACTGGGTTCTTTTTTATCGAGAAGAAAGACAGGGGCCTCCGCCCCTGTATAAATTACCGTGGTTTGAACCACATAACTGTGAAATACCCTCATCACAGCCGCCCTGGAACATGTGCACCGAGCACAGTGGTTCACCAAGTTGGACCTACGCAGTGCCTACAACTTGATAAGAATCCGCGAAGGGGATGAGTAGAAGACGGCTTTTAGCACCACCCTGGGCCACTACGAATACCTAGTTATGTCTTTCGGTCTTGCTAATGTTCCCAGTGTCTTCCAGGCATTTGTGAACCACGTCCTTGGGGACCTCGTCAATCACTGAGTGTTGGTGTATCTTGATGACATTCTTATCTATTCCCCATCCCGAGAACAGCATGTGGCCCTAGACCGACAGGTTCTACAGCAACTGTTGCAACATCATCTCTTTGTCAAGGGTGCCAATTCCACCAGACGCAGGTATTATTCCTAGGGTTCGTCCTCAGCAAAGAGGGAGTGACGATGGACCCAGAGAAGGTAAGGGCCATTCTCCAATGGCCGCGGCCTACCACTGTAAAGGCCCTACAGTGCTTCCTAGGATTTGCCAATTTTTACCGCTGGTTCATTTGCGCCTTTAGTACTCTGGCCGCCCCTTTGACTTTGCTAATCTCTACCAAGAAAACCAGGCTCCCCTGGACAGAGGAGGCGTAACATGCCTTCGAGACCCTCAAGACCCGGTTCATGACAGCTCCGATCCTGCGCCATCTAGATCTGGAACTGCCGTTCGTGGTGGAAGTAGGTGCCTCAGAAACTGGGGTCGGGGCCATACTGTCGCAACGCCAGGGGGATCCACCTAAGTTGCACCCTTGCGCCTTTGTTTTGAAAAAAATGTCCACGGCTGAGAGAAATTACGACATTGGGAATAGAGAACTCCTGGCCATAAAACTGGCCCTCAAGGAGTGGAAGCACTGGCTCAAGGGTGCGTGACATCCTTTTGCCGTTCTCACCAACCACAAAAACCTTGAATCCCTGCAGACGGCGAGACGCCTCAACCCTTGAGAAGCTAGGTGGGCTCTCTTTTTTTTTTTTTTTTTACCCATTTCAATTTCACCGTCATGTATCGACCCGGCAGTAAAAATACCACGGCCGATGCCCTCTCAAGCATGCACGAACAGGAGCCGATCGAACAGGACCCGGACTTCATCCTTCCTCAGACCTACTTCGTGGCTCCGGTTCAGTGGGAGTTCTGCCGAGAGCTCGCTCAGGCCCACGCTACAGAACCAGAATCCCCAGGTAAGCCTGCAGGAAACAGTATGTATCCCCAAGTATGCAAATGACTATCTTGTAGTGGGCTCATGACCATCCCACAGCGTGGCACCCTGGTTATAGCAAGAGCCAAGCCTTCCTCCAGAAGCACTTTTGGTGGTGATCTCTGCCCAAAGACACCCTGGACTATGTCCGGGTGTGCCGGGTATGCACCCAAGCTTAGCCGTCGACCCAGAAGCCGGCCGGGCTCCTGGAACCCCTGCGGGTGCCCAATCGTCCCTCATCCCACATCACTTTGGACTTCCTAGTGGACCTTCCTGCCTCAGATGGTAAGACCACTGTAATGACTGCTGTGGATAGGTTTTCCAAGGCTTGTCATCTGGTACCCCTCCCCAAGCTCCCGACAGCACTAGAAACTGCGGCGCTCTTATTCCTTCATGTGTTTCGCCTCTTTGGGTTACCTGAAGACATAGTGTCTGACCGAGGGCCACAGTTCACCTCCTGGCTAGGGAAAGTATTCTGGCAGAAGCTGGGCGTATCCGTGAGCCTGATGTTGGGGTACCATCCGCAGGCGAATGGGCAAGTGGAACGGCTCCAACAGGATATCAGCAGATTCTTGCTCAGCTACTGCACGGAGCAGCCACGGCAGTGGGTGAGATATTTACCGTGGGCCAAATATGCACATAACGCCATGCCTCATGTGTTCACTGGCTGTTCCCCATTTCAGTGCATGTTAGGGTACCAGCCCCCATTGTTTCCATGACAACCCGGCTCCAGCGACGTACCGGCCATTGACACATGGTATCAGGCCAGTGCTGAGGTCTGGCAGACGGTTTGGCGGCACCTCTTCCACGGCCAGGCCCAGGTAAAACGGCAGGCCGACCACAAAAGCTCACATTCTTGCCCGGGCAGAGAGTCTGGCTGTCCACCAGGGGACTCCGGGAGGCTTACTTATCCAAAAAACTCAGCCCCCGGTACATCGGGCCATTTAAGGTCCTCTGCCGCATCACTCCGGTCTCCTACCACCTCCAGCTGCCACTGCACCCGAAGATGCACCCGACCTTCCACACGTCATTCATCAAGCCCTGCGCCACGTCAGTGCATCAACCACCAATGGACTCACCACCTCCACTCCCGTTGCAGGAGGGAGGCACCCCCACCGACGTGGTGCGGGCGCTCCTAGAGTCCCATCAGAGGGGTGGCATCGTACAGTACCTGATGGACTGGGAAGGTTATGGCCCAGAGGAACAATGTTGGGTGGCAGCACGTAACATTCTAGACCCTGACTGAATCGCAGCTTTCCACAGTGACCATCCTGATCGTCCCAGGCCCAGGACCCGGGGGTGTCCGCTGGGTCATCGCAGAGTGGCGAGGGCTGCTCGTGGAGGGGGGTTACTGTCATGCCCTCCACCTCGGTGCAATGAGAAACACCTGCCGCGGATCAGGGGACCAGAGCACAAAAGGGAGGCGCAAAGCGAAGTCACACACGGAACCACGTTCAGCCTTACTACTCGCTAGCGTCTCTCTACGACTTGTGTTCTTCTCCTGACCTTCCTGTCCTTGTTCCCACTCCTTGCCCTTTCTCCTGAACCCTAGTTCCTTCCTCATGTCCCCAACCTTTCGGTTCGTGCTTTGACTTACAGTTTTGGATTCTCCTATTAATGATGATCGCTCCTCGGTGACCCACCGCGACCACGACTTTTGGATTACTCCCGATCAAGGACGCCTCGGCTCTGCACTTGGGTCTGACGACTCACTTCCCGGTTGAAAACATGACAGTGCCACTGGCTGCCCAACCCTCCTGGGAATTCTAGATTAAATAAACAGAGATTAAAGACTCTAGCTATTGCCTACAAATACATCAGTAGAACTGCTCCTAGCTATTTATAAGACTTGATCAACTGCTACCCCCCAACCAGGCTCCTTTGCTCATCTACTTCCGCCTGCTTGGTGGTCCCGTGTGCAAAAATTACAGCACGGAGGTTCATAGTTCTGACTCCATTGTGGTAAAATGACCTCCCCCCCTCACTCAGAACTGCTGAATCTGTCCACATTTAAGAAGGGTCTGAAAATTCACCTCTTCTGAACTCACTTTGCCCATGATCTGTCAAGCTCATGTAAGTTGAAAATGTTCATTCACCATAACTTTATGATCATGCCCAGATAAGCCTTTACACAGCTGCTACTCCTATGTTGTACGTAAATGTTTGTGTACCTTACAAAAAAAAAAAAAAATGCAGGAAAGGTGGTCAGGAATTGTCTATTCTGAGTTTTATGCATCTACTTGTGTGGTGAACATGGGTGCATATAGTGGAAAGAAACAAACTAACTTTACTTAAGAGTGACATCTGCAACTCTGTCTCTCTTTCTCCTAATGTAATGCACAAATTGTATTCTCTGAGATGTATGTCGTTTTGGAAAAAAGCACCTGCTAAATGAATAAATTTAAATGTAAAGAGGACTTCTAAGTCAGCTTACAGGTAATAATAACATTGTTGCTGTATCGTAACTTGATTTCCCAGCTCAGCAAGGTACACCTCGTCAATCATGGCGGTTGGTCATCATCTTCAGTCAGCATGGGGTGCTTCTGAAAGTAGGGGCATTTCTGACAGTAACTGGTAGACTATTCCACAGTTTAGGTGCTCTATAACTAAAGGCATAACCTCCTACTGAGGTTTTATTGATCACAGGTAGTTTAAGGTAACCCACATCCAGTGAACAAAGATATCGTCCTGGGGTACAAGAATCAGTAATCTCAGAAAGATAAACTGGAGCAATGCCATGTATTGCTATATACATCAGAAGTAGGAATTTATAATCAACTCTAAATGTAACTAGGATGCAGTCTGGTATGGATAACCCAATAATAAAGCATTACAGTAGTCCAGCCTACTTGAAACAAGAGCGTGAACTAATTTCTCAGCATCCTGCCTACATAGCAATCACCTTAATTTAGCTGTTTCTCAACTGAAGGAAGAATGACTTAGTCAAAGCATTTACATGAGACACAAATGATAGTTTTCCATCCAATAAGACACCCAAATCCTTAACATAATCTGCACTCTTGAAGGTTATACCATTTGTGTTAAAGATTGGTGTGATTGTGTCAAGAGACATTTATGCCCTTACTGTGTGCATCCTATTACATTCATTGATGACTGGTAACATCTGCATATTATTTGTATCAACAACTTCTTTGTGACATCTTGAATATGGTACATTTTCAGTACTTTTACAAAATTTGCCTCAGTACTGATTATTTATTTCATATTCACATTGAAGCATCCGTTAAGCTAATACAGTGTTGCAGCAAAGATTTATAGCAGGGAAGAAATCAAGGAAGATATTTGTAGAAAAAGAAGAGCATGACTCAGATTCACTTCTGTCAGGAGCAGTATGGTGGGGCAGCAGGAGGTGTTTCTGCAGCGTAGTTCCAGAACTGGGTGTATTAGCCTAGTCGCAGCACCTTCTCTTTGGTGTTTCTATGTTCTTATCACATTAGCGCTGATTTCCTTACACATCCAAAAAGTGTGCTGTTAAGGAAAATTAATCATATGAAACTGTCCTCCGGACTGCTCCACTGTCCAGGATAATAGACAGGACCCATGAAAAAGTCAGAGTAGTAAACTCTGAAGCTTATGGAATTTTCTGTTATCTTTAATTTTACATTTTACATTGTTAAGACATACAAAGCAACACTGATTTTACCATGTCCTTAAACTAGTTCAATTACTACACCATAAAATGAACCTTTGCTTAATCATCACAACAAAAATGTGCTGTATTTGATCTGAATACACATGTTGTGAATATCTTTGGTTTGGGTTTTCTTTTTTTGTATATTGATTTTCTTCAAGCCATGATTTTTGGGAAAGTTAACATTGAAGAAATACTACAAATGGAAAATTCAAATGCCATGAAAGTGAAGAGTCATTAGGCTATTGCGCAGAACATGTACAGATAGAAGACAGCCATGGGCTTTTGCTCATCTATATCCATAGCCTCTTGGAGACTTGATATGGATGCTTCTGGTGACTAAGTCTCACTACACTGCGTGACACAGCACCTCTCACCCACGCATGGCACAAAGACAGGCATCCTGTTCTCAGGGCAGGATTCAGCATGTTTCGTTTTTTTCCCCCGGACGTCATAACTGGTGCATGTTCCAGTACTGAGCTCAGAAACTGAAGGTTTTGCGTAAAAGTTGTCTTTAGAGACACTATGGAAAAACAGTATTAACATGTTGTCACATATGAATATCGATACGATGATAATGGGGGGTATGAAGGCATGTTGACCAGGACTGTTGCTTCACAACTGTTGGATTTAAATTTAAGACATGTGAACTATGAATGAACAATTTCATCATGATGGCAAAAGTGTGATTTGGTGGATTTGGAATGATCAGTTTGACAATACAAATACAGTGCATCAGGTCGTTGGAACAGCTCTTTTTCATATACAATTTCATGGCATATTTTGAGTGAAGGCTGTTAGCCTCACATTGGTTATATGTTGCTGAAAATGGATGGATGATGAATGGTTAAAGATTAAGTGTTTCCAGATTTTCACTTTTATTCAGTTCAGAATCATCCTGCCTTCCCTTGATTTGAAGAAGTGCAAGAAGAGGCTTGATTTTTCACAAAGATGCTGTCTGCTTTCTCAAGAACTGCCCAACCTATATACATCCTAGAACTGATCAAAATACAGTATCTGTATTACTTGAAGCCTATCTTAATAAAAATGTTTTCCCTTTACATTATTTCTTTGGATGTTTGCTGCTGTCTTCTACTATGTGTAGCCAGTACTTACAGGAATTCTCTCACTGTTTTCAGTGTCTGTTCTTCTCAAAATCATTTTTTAACCTGACTACCCACCTGAAAACTCTGAGAAAGTCAGATTTTGCAGTTATCCAGTTCCCTTTGGACTGTCAAAAGGTGTTTTCTCCTGTAAGATCCTTAAGAAATTTTGTTTTCTCTCCACTGTGTTTTTCTGGCCTTTCCTAAGACTTACTTTTGAATGTGTAATTTTAAGTAGCATTGCTATATGTTGCCTATTATTCAGAATTGTTCCACTGTTCTGGTTAAGACGTAATGTAATGGAATACAAAAGTGGAACTGGAATGGATCCCACACACTCCTGTCCAGAGTGCACTATGAACCAGTGACATGGTTGAACTCCCACATGTCTGAAAATGTCCCAGTGAACAACACATACCTCAGATGCTCATATATTAGTGGAGAAACTTATCAAGTTTTGCACATTTTTTAAATTTGCTTTGCCGTTTTATTTTAAATGGTCTCCTTCTTCTTCTGCCTTCCACCCCTCCTGGGACATAGGCTGCCAACAAGGGTTCTCCAGGCATCCCTAAGAGCTGAGATGTTATAAAGTTTCCTTGTTGGCATTTCTGTAGCTGGTAAGGTCTTTATGGTAAGGGGTAGCTAGCCCCATGCCCAACCCTCCTCCTTTCTCAGCTGGGCTTGGGACCTTCCATGGTAGAGTTATTTTAAATGGTAGCTAACAATTAAAGAAAAGGTCAAAGTTTACCAGTTGACAAGACTGGTTTTGAATGTCCATCATCATCTGTAGTTCAGCAACTCAGAGTCTATGAGTGTAAGATTCCAATACATTTATATGTACAATATATTTATACACTACACTGGAACTTTGGACCAGGGATGTGTCGGATTGGAAGGTACTTTGGTTTCATCTGAAAATTGAATGTGAGGTCACAAACTGAACATCCACCAATCCTCAACAAAATGAAAATCCTAGTTTTGTAAAAGACTAATAATTACCAAGACTAGCGCAGCCTTTCATACATTTTTGACATATTGACATAAATATCCATCCATCCGTCCATTTCAGTTCCATTTTTGTATTCATTAAGAAGAAGGGCTAATAGGTGTGACGAGGCTCGCGCCAAAGGAGTGACTACCGTACTTGCAACAGGTAACACACAAAAAAAAAAAAAAAAACCAGAAAATTGCAGTCCTTCCTCAAGGGAATCAATCCGCTTTATTGTTTTTCAGATGGGACAGAATTTGTAAAAAAAAATATATACACAGCAATGGAAATTGTAGAACTCAGAAAAGTACCTCACGACAGCCCAGAAAGCACGCACCACTCCCTCTCATCTTAGTAATAGCGAAAAGCTTTTCCTACCCCCACATGGGAAATTGTACACTGAATGCATTCATCTGTAAAAAGGCATATATTAATTCACTTCTTAGCAGAAGTTGTTTCCGACGCCAATACTAATCGATACGTTTTTTTTTTCTTTTAAAAAAATCCAGTTTATCACTCAGTAAGTTACAGGTTACTGTTGGAGAAGAATGGAAACACAGCACGTACTTGCTGCTGAGACAAGCAGAGACATGTATTAATACTGAAAAAGAAAAGCAAAAGCAAACATTTTGAATGTATGTCCATGGTAACATTTATTGCAAAGCGTAAGACGCGAGTAGCAGTGGATAAGGCGGGGGAAGGCTAACCTGCCTGGCTGTTAACAGAGGTGACCGGTCTCAATCAATGATCTTACTCCTGATGCAACCTTTTTTGATTCTTTGAGTAACCTAATAGGTAAATCACTTTAAAAATCACTGGTTATGCCGCGCATTGTGATTGTGAAGCACCGGCAAAGACGTCATATACAAGGTTAATAATAATGTGTATAAATGTGTATAAATTAGAATAGTCACAGCGTGTGTCTTCTAAGACTTAGGTCACAGTCACACTACGGAAAATTCCCACCTACACTAAAATAGCACATAGCTGACGTACTTTCACAAACCTACTCAAGTCCCGTTGTTGTTCAGACAGAGCTGTCGAAAATTCCGTTATTCGGCTTGAGATCTTTTTTTGGCACTGTTTTCGATGATTTCCTAGGCTAGAGCTCCGCAACAGGCGCGGTTTACGCAGAATGGGGCTGCTCGTTCCTGCACCGGATAAAACCCATTTTTGGAAGACAAGCCGGAACTGCCGGAGCGTCCGAAAAATAACATGTTATGTGAGAACACAACAAAACTTACTCCATCTATATCTTGGTTATACAAAGACATCCACGTTGACATTAAAGATTAGTAAATAAAGAATGCATGTGTCCGACCATGTCCATGCGGGTCCGTCATTTCCCAGCGTTTCCAACCCCGGTCCAACATGGTAAACATTCAGTCCTTATGTGGTCAATGACGTCACGGCCCATTGAAACACCCCCCCTCATAAATACAGTCACTCTTTACCTTCAGTATCTTACTGAACAGGTGTTCTTACACTACAGCCAATGAGACGTACATTTTATGACGCTATAGTATTGACAGCTTCTATGGTCCGTTGAGAACAACATGATGATAAAGGAGGCGGTTTATATTGTATAACATTAATAAAAAGTGTGTTTATTACAAGAACTGTCCAGGGCTCAGTGATGTCAGCCAGACGTGGGGAGAAGACGCGGGTCCAAGTCCCCGTCGGTGATTCCTTGAACACTCCAGCCGACAACGCCTTCATGCATCGGATTGACACTAAATCTCCAGCTTCACTTTGCGCCCCGACTACTAATTCCGATTTAGGGGCTTCGATCGGTAAGTTTCAAGAAACTTGGCTACACTTTTCTCGGATGTCAGAACTGTGAATCTCGCGTTTTACTTAGAGACAAAAACTAAAACGTTTTGTGAGTACGGACTGCCCATTTCATATGATGATGGTCAAAGTAGCATTTTACAGCGAAGATTTTACCACGATAAATGTTCGCTTCAAAATAAATCAGTTTCATTTTAATATTTCTTTGTGGAACACCTTTTCCCAATGAGACTTGAAAAGTTATTTACTTCTTATATGATTTACCCATTATTATAGCAGGAACCTCGCTCACGGGTTAGAGTTGCAAGTGGCATCTGAACCAGCAACCTGCAAAATTACAAAGCAACATCTCTCCAAACACTACGCGCCCTGCTGCTATCCCTGTTTTGCTCCAAAATATGCCACTTAAGATCCCAAATCGATGTTTTAAACGTTGTTTTAATCTCAGCGTTTTGTCCCATTTTACAGACGATTTTGTGAATCCTGCCACAGATGATCAGGGCTCTTATTCGCACACCTTAGCGCAGCCCACGGCGTCTCGCCACGAGCCCTTCACCTACATGGGGAAATTCTCATTCGATTCTCAGTGTGCAGAACCGAACTGGAATCCGGAAGGACTCATTAACATATTCAACGTGGGGTTCCTGGCTATGGGGAAGGTATCCACTTCCACAGCATCTTCATTGTCACCCAACGTTTTCAGCAGCACCCAGAATCCCACAGAGGTGGATCAGGTCTACCTTCCATGTGCTCGTCCACCTTACTCTGAAGTCCACCAGGAACCGGCTGTGTTTCTGTCATCTGCCACATGTCCTCTTTCCCATCCCGCTCCATCTTCTTCATCATCAAAGCCAAGTTCTGACACCCTTGAGTTTCCTATTAAATCAGACTGTGCTGCTCACCTTCGAAGCCCTTGCCAAAGGGAATTCCAGACACTTTCAGGTTCAAAGCAAACTCAATGCCAACAGGAGTCGGCTCGAGTCCCACCACCTCTCACTCCTCTTAACACCATAAAGAACTTCACACTGGGAGGGCCGAGTGCTGGAGGGCGCAGACTTTCTACTGTTTGCAGTCCACAGATTCTACCTCTGAGACCTATACTGCGTCCGAGGAAGTACCCCAGCAGACCCAGCAAGACCCCCGTTCACGAGCGCCCATTCTCGTGCCCAGCGGAAAGCTGCGACAGACGCTTCTCCCGCTCCGATGAGCTCACGAGGCACATCCGAACCCACACGGGCCACAAGCCCTTCCAGTGCCGCATCTGCATGCGGGGCTTTGGCCGCAGTGACCACCTGGCCACGCATGTGCGCACGCACACAGGTGAGAAGCCCTTCGAGTGCGAGCAGTGCGGCCGGAGGTTCGCCAGGAGCGACGAGCGGAGGAGACACACGAGGGTGCATCTCAGACGGAGGGACCGGTTCTCCACTGAACCCTTGTTGGACGTGGGGGGTCCACAGGGTCTGAAACCATGAGGGCATCAGTCAAGGTTTCCTCCAGGTCAGTGAGGTGTGGGTGTGCCCTTCTGCAAGACTCTTAAACCAACAAATGTCTGGACTAGTATGGATTTGTTAATGATTAGTACTTCAAGTACTACTTGTTAACTGAACACCATGGAGCAACACAGCGGGTTCAGGCTCTCTGGGCTGTGGGTTCAAGTCAGACTCAGTCTGTGTGGAGCTCACATGTTCTCACTGTGTTTGCGTGCGTCCAAAGACATGAGTTTGACTCTGTGTGTGTGTGTGTGTGTGTGTGTGTGTGTGTGTGTGTGTGTGTCTGTGATGTATCAGATAGGCTCTGGACCACTGTTACCCTGTAAAGCGGTTCCTGATAAAAGAAAAAAATGAATGAGTAATCAAACCCCTACTGTTTATTGTGAAGTCAAAGAAAATGACAGAATCTTTCATCTTGTTTTTCTGCAAATACATGTATTCTTTTCTTGACACTTTTCTCCAGGGACTTAATACCAGAGTTACAATTATTTACCCATTTATACAGCTGGCCAATTTTACTGGAGAAACTTTCATAGTAAATACCCTGATCAAGGGTACTATAGCTGGGGGTGGGGATTAAACCTGCAACCTTTTGGATCTAAAGATAGCAATTCTAACTGCTACACTACCAGCTGTCATATATAGTCATAATATTTTGCATACCCTGATTTACATAACATCCCAGTTGATAATTTAGAATGCCCTTCATCAGTGTGAGAGATGAATAAAGAGATGGATGCACTTCCATTGTTCACTGATGTTGAACAAGTAGTGGAATAGTGTGTGCCATACTGTGAAAAATTGATTTTATCTGGCAATGGTTGACTTAATGTGACCTGACAGCTGAATGCTTTGTATTAAACATATTGTGAAAATATTTGTGTACTTGTTGTTCTGTATATGTGGAATTAAAGCTTCATGATGAAAGACCAACATTTTTCACACACACAACTTTGTCTGGGTGAGAATTTATGAACCTGTAGGTGACCCAGTAGTTAAGGCAGTGGTTAATAATCCAATTGTTTCTGATTCCAATCACAGCTCCTGCTGCACCTTGATCAAAGTTCTTACCCTGAACAGGTAAAGTAGAAATGTACTTACTGGTAAACCTGCTCATCTAATATTGTGTCATCCTGGTCATAGATGTAAGCTAAATAAAAGTTAGTTCTGAATAAGTTAAAAAAAGCATTATTGGGGTTTTTCCAAGTGTTTTGTTTAGTCATATGGGTTTTTGCTCAAGCGCCCACACATAACTTAGTAATATTTCAGCGGGAATTCCAAAATCAGAATCCCTTGGGCCAAATGTATCTTCAACAACTAATAATAGTGAAGGTGAAGGCACTGATATCTGTCAAATGGGGCGGGAAACAACTTGACAATGTCACTGGTTTTTAAGTAAATTGCAGAACGCCATTATAGTTATCACTGATTTTTAAATTTGCTGCTAAATTCTAGTTTTATTTTATGCTTTGTACTTACTCAACATTTTTATTCAAAGACCTTTTGAGGTTTAATATTTATGCAGTTGGATATTTCACTGAAGCATTTGAAGTAAGTTACCATACCTACCTTAGTACTAACTGGCCCTCTAGCCTTCAGATTCCATCTTTAAATACAGTATAAAGCTTAATGGTGTCTACATAAAGATGGTTTTTTGGAGCTACTTTGTCAGCCCCCTCTCCCGACCCTCTGCGTACTAGTTCTGTTGCACGTTTCAGTTCCTATTTTTGCTCAGCAGTCAAGACCTTGGTGAAAACATTGCTTCTTAGGGCATTAGTTTTTTACCCACACTTTATTTCAGTATGGTGCCTCACATTTGTGATTATAGTAATCAAGAGTAACAAAGTAAAATGACCAGCTTTTGTGAATTTCAAAATTTAAAAATTTGGAATTACCCACTTTATACTATCACCTATTACATGTTAAAATTTACGGATCTGGTGGCAGAGGCAAAAGACCGTGGGTGGCGGGCTCATGTGAGGCCAGTAGAGGTAGGTGTCAGGGGGTTTATGGCCAAATGAGTTACATCGTTGCTGGGGGAACTTGGTGTTAGAGGCCGTTAATTAAGGGTGGTGGTGAAGGACCTGTCTGAGGCTGGTGAGAAAGTGAGTCAGTGGTTATGGTTGAGAAGAGAGCAGGGTAGATGGGGTTGCAGGTTGGAGGGAGGTGTGTAGTGGGATAGTTGGGTTACAGGTTAGATGGTGGTGTGTAGTGGGGTAGTTTGGGTTACAGGTCGGAGGGAGGTGTGTAGTGGTTGTCAAAATCAGTGGCAGGTGGCTAGTAAAGGGAGACAGCTGTTGATATGTAAAAAGGTGTGGCCTTGTTAAGTGAGTTAGTTTAAGCTTGTGGAATGGTGCATTTACAACTTTTGTTGGCAAGTATGGAGGTATTCTGTACTGACAGACCATGTGGCCTATTGGCTAAGAAGGTGTCTGACTTATGATCAGAAAATTGAGGATTGAAATCCCTTTGTGGCTGATGTGGTCTTTGCATACAGAATAACATTTAGTGAGCGGCTTGCTAAAGTTTGAAGTATTTAATTCCCAATGTAATATTATAGTATCATAGAGTGATCACAGCAAACAGAACAGCTTCAGGTGTGGAGGTTGGACAGCTGGTAGTGTAGTGGTTAGAGCCACTGTCTTCGGACCCAAAGGTCACGGATTTGAATCTGACTCCTGGCTGTAGTACCCTTGCACATGGTACTTACCCTAAATTGCTCCAATAGAATTACCTTGTTGTATAAATGGGTAAATAACTGTAAACAGATTAACATCGTAAGTCACTTTGGAGAAAAGCATCAGATAAATGAATAAATGTAAATGTGTAATCTGGGATGGTTTGTGGAGTTGGAGTGTTTCACAACATTTGATGGTGTGTTTAATTGGAGTGGTTGGGCTTGTGGAATTGCTACATTTGTTGAAGGTACACGGCATCTAACATGGGGGATCTGGGATACCAGACTGCAGTGTTGGGCCTTCCTGAGGTGTTGTGGGCCTAATTCAACAAAACACGAGCAAAGGGAGTGTAGCATGTCGAGGCCGCCCGGGGAGGGGGCGGAGACGGGGTTAAAGCAGCCACAGCTGGGGCTGATTTCATCCCCTATTTCTTCCCCGGTGCCCAGCAGTAGAGGGAAGAGACCGAGGAGGAGAACCAGACTGAGATGACCGCCGACCTGATCCCTGACATGAAGTCCACATCCCGCTTGACCCGACTCTCCCAGCCAGCACGAAACCTTTCCCTACCTGTTCCCTGCTCCCCCTTTCCCATCTCCGTCCTTCTCCGCTGTCTAGGCAAATAAAAGCCCACAGCTACGGGCGACTGCATCTCCTGTCTCCTGCCTCGTCTCTTACAGGGAGGTGCCCACTTGACAACCTGAATGAAATACCCATGTTGGTACCCTGTGGTTGATGTGGTGGTTGGGGGAGTCAAGAAATTGTATAATGGCAATGCCATGATTTTTCTCTGTGGCTGCACAGTGAAGTCGGTTGGATTGGATCCTTGTGTATAGCTGTTGTAATATATGATGGGGTATAACATCGTGTTCTGTGTATGTTGAATGTTTCAAGAGAGTGAAATGCATTAATGACTTTTACAGCTAGACCACAAGAAACCTTATAGCCAATGAAATCTCTCACTTCACTACTCTCACTTATCAAGTTAAGTAAATAAATTGCATAAAATGCTCCATCTGCACAAATAGTAGGAATAGATGGTGAATATATATTTAATGATGCAAAGAGCCTAATATTTTTTTTAAAAAAGCTTTCAAGTTTCATATCCAAATAACGAGAGAGAAACTAGTTCAATGGGTATAGCAGAACAGGTTTCTCAAACCTCCAATATGCTAATTTAAGGAACAAATAAATACAGTATAATCAAAAAAACTGATCCTTAGACTGCAACCACCAAAATGTAAAATAACTTAAGCTTTAGTCTCATTGGTATATTTGGTGTAAACAGAAAAAATACATAGTCTTTGCACAAGTTCATTGTTGTGATTTATTATTCAGTACTTAGAACCAAATGATTACATCACAATGTCAGTTGTAACACAGATCAAAATTTCCAAGTAGTTGTACTTCAATTAGATACTTCATATTTCCTTAAATTCTTTGTATTGGGATTAATACTTGTGACATTTTTAGAAAGAACCAAAAAACAAAGATAGCATCTCCTAGAGCAGCTCAGTATCAGTTTGAACATCTTATGTGCTGCCAAAGACCAGTGACGTCAGACCCATACCTGTTATAGAAAAACTTTTGTGTGAGAGATTTTTGACATGAAGAATATAATGTATCAATAGATTAAATATAGTCCTTATTTAACAAGACTGGAAACAGCAATCAAATCACACGAAGCATGTGTTCATAACGCAGTCTTCTGAAAAATCTATGTGTACTCAAATTAACCCACAGCCTTACTAACAAACCAACCATTCTGTTATGTGGGTGACACTCTGGAGGTCAGTTATGCAGAATTACAAAAGCATTTTCAATAAATTCCAAAAGAGAAGTGCAACTTTATGGTTACTGTACATAAGGCCCATCTAAAAGAAAATTGACACAGAAAAGACAGAACTGGAAAAGTCGCAAGCTACCAATTTAACTGGTAAAAAGTACAAAGCAAGTAAATATAAATATATTTTTTTAAATAAACTGATTCATTATAGGTACCCTATTCTTTCAAAACGCTTCATTTTTCAATCACAGTTCTGAAATGTGCCATAGGATTATAAAATCAAGACAATGGTACATGCAACAAACAAAACGAAATGGGACAGGAACATTCTGTCCAGATTTTTTTCTTGCAAAGCTCAAGACCGTTAACACAGCATCAGCCCCTTTACACACAGATGGATCCAAACAGCCTCTGGAAGGCTAGGGAAAACCATGTGCCACACCTGCAATCTGTCGTTCACAATATTTATATAAAATTTTCTATGCTAAGTACCTCTGGTATGGGGTGTGTTGTTTTTCCCTACAGCTCCACTTCCACTCTTGCACCCTTTTCCCCAGCAGTGTGAAGCAGAACAGTTCACCTTTGTTATGTTTCTGTGTGATCACACAGGAAGTCAGTGAAGGGGTGCCTAGTTATTTGGCACTAGTCCAGCATACATTCTGCTGCTAACCATCAAATACACTAATGCATGTCAACAGAGGTACCTTCGAACCACTCACAGGCTTCACAGAGACCAATTCATATAGCGCATTTCATAATTTTTCCTGTATTTTTTTCCACCCTAAGGCACGACTTCTCAATTAAAAGTCTTTCGGATCTTTACAAAATGTGTGTGTGTGTGTGTGTGTGTACTGGTAAATATTTCACACCTGTATTCTATTAACAGCTGACTTTTACAATTTTCATGCAATGCAGAGTAAAAATGCTTTCATGCAAATGCTGCAGGAAAGGTTACTTTAAAAAGCTGCTGAGCTTAATATCCCGATCAGTTTTGCGATCAAAGTTCCAGCTATACACAAATTTACTGTATAAAACAATGTCTAAACTTAAAACCCACTCAACAAAACTACTTGGACTACTGTCCCTTTTATGACTTTATCATACAAAAAATGCCATTAAAAACAGAAGTGTGTGGTTACTTCAATAACAGATTCACTAGCTGAACAGGACAGAAAATTAATTATGATGCAGTGGACAAAAATAGTTTGAGACTGCTTGCTAAGAGGACAAAAAACCTGGTATTGTTGTATTACTTGGGACATTCCAAATTATCTAATGTGCCAGTGTGAATACTGTAACACACAGTGCTTTAAGTTCAACAGGCAAATTACAGAAAACCAGATATGATGAAATGCATTTTGAAGAAAAAAAATTGTGCTGCACAGATGCATCATTAGAACAAACACATGCCTTACAAACAAGTTCAGAAATCACTACACATTCAATAGGACTGTGGGGAAAAGTAGATTATTACTAGTATTATGAGACAGGCAGAAGCACTTTAAATCATAAAGCAGAATTCAGCCTTAGAAGATTGGAAAGCAACACAGATGACAGCCTGACAAGAGAAGAGAAGCGAAGCAATGATGTATCCTCATGAGTCACCAGAGAAGACTTATCCTGAGAATCCCTCATTGAGTCCAGCAGGCAGACGCTCAGGTTCCCCACACAGCCTAAAGCGGCTCAAAGGGAGACCTGCGGGCCTGGGTACGGTTCGCTCCCGCACCAGAACTCGCTGGGTTGCGGGATCTCCAGCAGCCACAGCAGTTCCTTCTGCTCGGGGCTCTCGGGCCTCGTGGCCCCGGGTTCCGACAGCGGCTGCAGGACCCGGTAATAGTGGCAGTCCCGGCCATCGTCCGGGTCGTACGGCGGCGCCAGGATGTCCAGGAAGGCGGTGGGTCCATCCACTGCTTCAATCTGGTGCAGGTTGTCCTTGTGCGGGGTGAGCACGCACGGAGCGCTCTGCTCCGTGTACTCCCCGGCAGAGCGCACCATGGAGCGCCGCAGCGCCTCCTTCTGGAACGGCAGCAGCGGCGGGCTGAACGGGCCCTCGCAGCCCACGTCGCCGGGCTTCTCCACCTGGTCGAAGCAGCTGATGCGCACCTTGCCGTAGAGCACCTTGAGGATGCCGTTCATGCCAGGGTGGTCGTGCAGCGGGATGCACGTGCCGCTCTTGAGCAGGAACACGCCCATGCTGAAGGCGTCCGTCTCACAGATATGCATGTAGGTGACGGGCGGGTTGTGCGGTGCGGACACCGGGGAGCCGTTCGCCTTCCGCGGCGTGATCCTCAGGTCGGACGCGCGCACTTGGGTCACCAGGCCGGTGAGTATGTTGTGGTTCTCCTGAAACGCTTTGCTGTTGGCGCCGATGGCCGACGGATTGCGGAATGTGACGAGTGCTTGCCGCGCGATTCTTTGTATGAGGGAGTTCATGTCGTCCCGGGGCATCGTGTGGCTCTCCAGTTTACCGACGGCTACGGCTCTCCTGCACGCGCACCGAAGAGCAGCTTGAGCTTGCCTTCCAACAGCGCAAACGCCGCAGCACACACTCACACCAAATCCTTGTTATTCAGGCTTTTCTTTTTTACTAAATATTATTACTTATGAATTAAACATTCGCACATATATTCCTAGAACCCAGAATATCATCGGCTGTTTCAAATAAATCGGACTTTCCCTCATAAAACACAACCTTACCCCTTCACATACCCATTTCTCCACTACCCCATTCATGGACAACTAATCCACACGTCCGCAGAGACTGCGCATGCGCACATTTTAGCTTTGCATTGTGGGAATTAGTGTTTATTCGACACTTAAAAAATATGTATTCTAAAGCCCTTTGCTTCAGTTCACGTAAAAACATAGGTTGTGCCGTTGCTTTTGTTTTAATGTCTGTAGATTATTCTTAGATTGAAGAAGACTTTCTATAACTTTATATTTTATTAAAGAAGATGATTTATTTAATTTCTGGTATACTACAATACCCATTCACCTCATTTTTTATTGGTATATCTGAGGGCAACATCAGTCTGGTCATTGATCTTGTCTTCTTCACTGTACTTAAGATGTGTGTTTAAAAGAGTTTGTTTAGTTCCCCATTAAGATGAACGGTTCCAAGTATGTCCTTTTTTGTCAGTGCTACTTTAATGCTTTGACTGAATGTATCTATTTTAAATGTATCAGTATTATTATAATTCTTACATTCAGCAAACAATACATGTAATTATAATGGCCTATGCTCTACTATATGAGTTAGGGGAATGAGAACACTCAACAAAAAGATGAAGGATTGAAAGGAAAGATAAGTTATTCGATATACTGTGTCTGTATTTTTCCCAAGTCATCTACTGTACACAGGAAAAGAAGAGGAATATGACTGCTTAACGGCTTTACAAACATGCATCCACAAATAAATAAATAAATGCAGTTATTTTTCCCGGTAAAAACAGCATCATTCTTTAGTAATACACTGTATTCAGGTAGATTTGGTTTCTAAAGAATTAAGCATTCATTTAACAGTTTTGTGGTGAAAGAAAGCTTAAACTGAGAAATAAAAAAATGAAACAATCTACCCATCATGTCATAAAGGTAAATGTTAACTGATTTGATAGCTAAAATTATTATTTGAATTTATAATTCACTAATGTTCTCAGATCATTGCTCTGTAATCTGCAATTGATTCATGCAATTCTGTTACATGTTACTAGTTCATCACCACACAACATCTAGCTAAAACAAACAGACAACAGTCCAGCAGTAAGCTGTTTATTTCTTTTGGCTACTCAAGAAACCATTTGCCAATTGTATGTTTTTCTTTTAATTCTTGGAAATTCCTGGGGAATACAATACTTTAAATCAGCAGGATATAAATTTCATGGAGTCTGAGTTTATAGAAAAATTATGAAATTGTTGATAAATAACTGACTATTTTAATTGGCCAAGATGAAAAATTATTTTTGTTCTAGCTAATAGCAAGTATTCATAAGTTAACAAAAATATAGCAAATTCACAGCCTATTCCATGTCTACCTGGCCAAAAACACTTCAAAGCTCATTAAAAGTGAATAAAAAAATTTGCAGTAAAAAGTCAATGCAGTGAATTATTAAAACACATTCCTCAACCATGTCAATTTGTGGCTGTAAGACACAGCCACCCCTAATTATAAACTTCCCATTAGTTGTGAAAAATTAAGCATGCTAAAATTATACATTTCTTTTGCTAATATAAAATTCAGTGGTAATTAAGCAGCATGGCTAATGTGTCAGTTAACCTGCAATGCTGAGATGTAGAAGTTTTATTCTTTCTTAGAGTTAAGATACTCCCATTTAGAATTTTATATTTTAATTACCTGGAATAATAACAGATTTGTAAAAAAGAGAAAGTCAAAAGTATATTAATGTAAAACTTTTGGCACAAGATTTCTAATAAGTGTGTCAAGTGCAGTGAAATTTCTTTCTGTCACTTGTCCCTCTGATCACAAGTACTGAAATTTAGCAGCATCACATTTGTATGTATCTCTTTGTCCAGTGGTTGCCACAGTCCTTCAAGCAGGTTTATGTGATATGTCATGCCAGAACACTCAGATCTTCCAGTCCACTGGGTATATCCAGGTCGTAGTGTTACTTTAAAGTAGTTTTGAAGTTATGGGGATTTTGATGTGTATAGCAGAAGCAGCAGAAAGTCTGTTCAACTCACTTCCTCAGGATGCACAGTGAGATATAATCCCTTATCCAAATCTGTAAATGATAAATTAATCTCAATAAAATAATACTAATATTTATATTCTCAAGTAAGAAACTAATAATTTTGATAAATACACACAATTAAAATTTGTCCTAATTCATACAGTAGAAGTCTGGGGTTTTTCATAGATGTTCTTTTGCAAATATGCAACGATTATCTTGTCAGAATGCTTAATGGGTCATTTTTAAAATATATAATATGTTCAAATAAAGGGGCGCGGTGGCGCAGTGGGTTGGGCCGCAGTCCTGCTCTCTGGTGGGTCTGGGGTTCGAGTCCCGCTTGGGGTGCCTTGCGGCGAACTGGCGTCCCGTCCTGGGTGTGTCCCCCTCTCCTTCCGGCCTTATGCCCTGTGTTACCGGGTAGGCTCCGGTTCCCCGTGACCCTGTATGGGACAGGCGGTTCTGAAAATGTGTGTGTGTGTGTGTGTGTGTGTGTGTTCAAATAAATTGTTGGATGTAAAAATGTCTTGCAGCCCCACTCACTAAATTATCCTGTATGGTGTTTTGCCATTTGTATTTTACCACTGGTTATTAGTTCTTTTATTTTATTTTTTTATCATCTGTTTCTTCCTCCTTATTTGGTGTAAGGAGTTGAAATTGTACTGCATGTTGTCATCCAGAAAATATTCTAAAAATGGAAGAGGAAAGGTCAGAGACCTTGGCATTCCCAAGGGAGATCTGACATTGTCTGTAGCTCATGAACGATCCCATCCTTTCACACGAGGTCAGGACAACAGTAGTGGCTTGATTTGTAGGTTCAGAAGAAATTAGGATTAGGTAAAATGCATACGCACTTTAATAGCAATAATAGGCTGTTTCTTCAGTTTTTCCCCATCCAGCTGTCCTCTAGTGTGACTGGGGCCTGAAACAGCTTGGCTTGGCTGCTAACACACATTTCCGACTCAAGCAGCTTGTTTGTAGGGATTTCAGCCAAAGTAAATGGTCCAGTAGGCTGTTGTCTATGTCCTTTTCAGAGACATTTCATTTCAAGTATGTGGAGTGTTTGTTGAAAATGCTCTTCTGTGCATATTTACCCACCGTAGACCTTGTTGTTCTTCATGACCCCTTGATAACAAACACCTCACACATCAACAGTAACAGAAATAACTATGACATCGAAGGGAACATGAAAAAGGGCTCTTTGCATGTGTTAATTTCTACACCGTATGGAAATATGACCATGTTTCTTCATGAAGGGAATGCAGATTAAACACACTATTTTGTGTTGATATACATTTTTTATGTTTACTCCCTTAAGCAAAGGATGACATCCTGTGCAAAAAAGATCAGGATACAACTCCAAATGAAAAACATTACAGACAGCATGAAACATTTCATGATCCTGTACTATTCCCAGCTTCCTTAAACAGTGTAAAAAGATTTATTTACCTTAGAGTCACTTTCTTTGTCAGAACTTACTTTGATTAAACTGACATATTGAAAGTACATGGTATTATTCCATGTGTATTCCCATTCTTTGTACAGTGGGTTATATGATTTGGACTCAGTCAGGTTTTGTGGACAAAGCAGATTAAATGGCCATGGACTCTGACACACTGCAGAGCTGCTCAGTAACAATCCTGAAGAGATGCATACAGGAAGTTTTTATTTTTATTAGACTCACTGAACCCATTAAACTTTCTTTTGAGTTCTTAATGGTACAAAGAGAACTGGACATTATCCTGGGCTTGGTCCATGAGGACTCCTGCTGAGAATCTCTGCTTTGCAGCATCATAAACATGCTCAGTGTTCAGTCTCTTGCTATTTCCAAGAACGTTCTGCCCAGACTGGAACAGCAGGCTGGGGCTGCATGTCACAGTGCTGGGAAGGCCGATGCGCAAATGAGCTTCACTGTTATATGCTTGCTCAGCAGATGCTTTTATATAAAGCAACTTATGAAACATTCTTTGGACCATTTGGAGAATTGGATAATCTCTCTTTTTGCCCTTTAAGAGTTGTAAAACTTGCTTTGTTTGCTTTGGAATTACTTTACATGTCAGCCATGAAGTATGTTTTGGAAGTAATTTTTTCCAGATTACTGGATATTCTGTGATCTTTCTTTGAAATGATCATAGACTGTAGTAACTTTGCCTGAAATCAGCTAACAGGCATTTAATACAAATTATTCATGTGATATAATACTGTCCTATGTCCAGTACATAAAAATTGGTTTGATTTCTTCCACATAAATTTATTTTTATTTTATATAGGGAAGCAAGCATAATTTCATATTTTCCATTTGAGCAAAAAGAGTTGTGAGTTCTAGTTTAAGCTTTGCTCATCTGGCTTGATTTGTTGCAGTTTGTTTATTCTGTTTTGAGTCATCAGTAGTCTTAGCTTTATTGTCAGCAAGTCCAAGCATAAACTGATACAGTGCCTCTGGAATTCCTTTGCTGAGCGCAAACCTCAAGGGATGCATGAAAAATGTTTTATAATGACAAAAGTACACTCGTGAGATGTATTTTTGAAGCAATGCAGTGATTATTGGAGCAGCCTTTATAAAAAAAAGAGACAGAAACAGAGAACTTTTTTCATAATAAGGAAAAGTGAAAACAGGATTACATCACATTAATGTAGCTTTTTCCATTTTGATTTCAGTTATGATATGGACATTGACCAGCTTTGATTTTAATCACTACTGTGACTGTAATATTTTTGATTAAGAGCATTGATTTAAATGACAGCACTAAGGATTTCTGGAACATTACAGCAAATCTTGAAAACAGTGTGAGCACCAAATATGTGTCTTGAAAACACAGATGCCCAGGAAGCCGCTTGCTGCCATATTTGTATGTAGTAACATAAGTTCCTATGGGAACTGGGAGGGACGACAAAAGAGGAAGAGGAGCAGAAGAGGGGAAAAAACCCTGAATGTTTCATTGCCACTGTTTCACATGAAATACCACCCACAGTCAACTGACACAAGAAATGAACTTAATTCCTCAATAAATCTGTCACAGGTTGTAGTACAATATTATATTACTGGCAGATGTTCTCCAAATTAGGTTTGGTCCTCTCTGTGCTTTGTCACAGCATCTTCATAGATTTAGCACCAGGGTCAGTGCCCATAAACACTTCATGTTTACTTCCTTAGAGACACTCTGGACACAGAGCCAGAGGAATGTGGGCCCTCCATTTTTCTTCCATTATCACAATTAGTAGTTTATCATTCATGTAAAAATTTGTGTTTTTTATATCCTGAAAAGCTGTATAATTACAACCACAATTTCAAATAATTTGGGACGGTATGGAAAATGCTAATAAAAACAAAAAGGTGTGTTTTTTTTTTTTTTCTTTTTTTAATTTACTTTGACTTGTATTCACATAAAAACAGTATAAAGACATGGTATTTCATGTTTTACCCAATCAACTGTATTGGTTTTTGAAGACATTCATTTATTCTGAAATTGATGTCTGCAACATCTTCCAAAAAAGTTGGGACAGGGTAGTTTAGGACTAATAACGTGACAAGTTGAAATAACAAGGTGATGTAAAACAAACAAACAAACAAACAAACACACACACACACACACACACACACACACACATTTTCAGAACCGCCTGTCCCAAACGGGGTCGCGGGGAACCGGAGCCTACCCGGTAACACAGGGCGTAAGGCCGGAGGGGGAGGGGACACACCCAGGATGGGACGCCAGTCCGTCGCAAGGCACCCCAAGCAGGACTCGAACCCCAGACCCACCGGAGAGCAGGACCGCAGTCCAACCCACTGCGCCACCACACCCCCTGTGATGTAAAACAGGTGATTTTAAACAGGTGAGGAAGTTGTATTGCAGTATATAAGGAGCCTCCATAAAAAGGCCTAGTCCTTCAAGAGCAAGGATGGGTTGAGACTCGCCAATTTGCAAACAGATGTGTCAGTGAATAATCCAGCACTTTGAGAACAGTTTTCCCCAAAATAAAATTGGTAGGATTTTGGGCATTTCACCCTCTACGGTGTACAATATAATGAAAAGATTCAAGGAATCCGGTCCAATCTCAGTGTGTAAAAGGCAAGGCCGAAAACCACTTCTGAATGTGCGTGAGCTCCGATCTAGTCCCTTCCCCAACATGTTTTGACTCTGTTGGTCCTCAGGACAGATTTCCATCTTTTGTCTGAAGGGCTTCTCACTGAATGCAGAATACTGCACTGTGCTGCCTTTCTTACAATACCTATCATTAGCATTAATTAATAACAAACCTTTCCTATCAGCCTCTCTGTAGGTGCCTCAGAGGAGGGTAGTTGGCTACCCAGTGTCATGTTTAATTCTCCATCGGTTCTCTGAGAATCCACAGTTTCACCTTCTAGTTTATAGTATTTAGTTTCCCATGGCAACTTACAATAATAGGTTTTTATACTAAGGTACTTACAATGATTTACCCATTTGTTTGCAATGTTACTGCAGCAACTCTGGGTAACTGGCTCACTAAAGCACAATAGAAAGGGAACAGGGATTTGAACCCAGGGTCATCAAATTGTAAGGCAACAACTCTAATCACTGCACCATCTGCAATACCTACTTAGTATGAGGTTAGCACAGTGATTAAGGTTACAAGTTCCAGAATGGCCATTAGCTGGACCTTATAGTGAGGTCATTCAAACTGCTCCAGTAACACATCTATTTATATAAGTGAATAAAACTGTTACTTTGTATAAGTTGCTTTAGATATGAGTCAGCTAAATAATGAGATAATCCATTTACATTTATTCATTTAGCTGACACTTTTCTCAAATGTAACTTATAATGTTAAGTTACATACAGTGATTTACCCATTTCTTCAGGAGGGCAATTTTTACTGTGTCAACTCAAGTTAAGTACCTTGCTCAGTAAAACTACAGCTGGAGGTGAATATGAACCTGGATCCCCCAAGTGCAAGGTGGCTGCTCTAACAACTACAACACCTGCTGCAATTCCAGGGATGCTGATCACATGGTAAGAAAGTGACACAATTCTCTGGGTTCCAACAACAGATTTCAAACCACACTGCAAAGAAATACAGAATAAGCTCAACATACAATAGAATAATAGTTAATTAATTCAGCGAACAAATAATAGACCAATTTATAAACCTGACATCTGAAAATGTCATAATCATGACCAGCATATTGGTCATGGTAAGGGTAATAGGTCAGAGGCTTTTTGTGAACACATTCCAGACGAGGTTCTGAAGGACAGTAAGGATGTGATGGAGCTGATCCAAATCTGCATCCATCCAATATGGATTTAAACTTGTAAAACTTATAAAAATACACTGAATAAACCCCTATGGGTGCAAATACACTTTTTCATGAAGATTAAAATGGAAAGTATCTTTGCCCAAGACTCATTGATGCGTGTGGGGAGCGAAGGCTCACCCATCTCGTCCAGTTCCACAGAAGAGCTATTGTAGCACAAATTACTGAAAACCTTGATGCTGGCCGTGATAGAAAGGTGTCAGAACACAGAGTACATCGCAGCTTGCTGAGTATGGGGCTGCATAGCCACAAACCGGTAAGAGTGCCCATGCTGTCCACTGCTGAAAGTGCCTACAATGGGTATGTGAGCGTCAGAACTGGACCATAGAGCAATGGAAGAAGGTGGTCTGGTCTGATGAATCACATTTTCTTTCAGATCACGTGGACAGTCAGGTGCATGTGCGTTGTTCATCTGGGGAAGAGATGGCAGCAGGATGCACTATGGGAAAAAGGCAAGCTGACAAAGGCAGTGTGATGCTCTGGGCAATGTTCTGCTGGGAAACCTTGGGTCCTGGCATTCATGAGGATGTTACTTTGATACGCCCCACCTACCTAAAGATTGTTGCAGACCACGTACTCCCCTTCATGGCAACAGTATTCCCTGATGGCACTGGCCTCTTTCAGCAGGATAATGTGCCCTGCCACACTAAAAAAATTGTTGAAAAGTTCAAGGTGTTGACTTGCCTTCCAAATTCCCCAGATCTCAATCTGATCGTACATCTGTGGGATGTGCTGAAAAAACAAGTTTGATCCGTGGAGGCCCCACCTCGCAACTTAGAGAACTTTAAGCGACTGCTGCAAATATCTTGGTGCCAGATACCACAGGATACCTTCAGAGGTCTACACAAGAAGTCTACACCTTCAGAGGGGGACCTCCATAATATTAGGGGGTTCTTTTATGTTCTAATGTGGTTCTAATGTGGTCTAATGGCGGTTCTAATGTTGTGGCTGATCGGTGTATAAAATAAAACTTTTATAATGAGCTGCGTTGCTTTGACTACTTTTTTCCACATCAAATTCGTATCCTCTGAAGAAAGCGTTGACAAAATTCGACGGGTTTCGGATCTGCCGAAAACGGTCGATGTTCGACACAGTTCGAATTCGATCTCCGTCACATCCTAAAAGATTTGGCGCGGATGGCTGCGGAATAGGTAATGTCCTTCGAAGGCGGGAGTGCGACTTTCAGTCATTCATTTGACACATGACGTTCCCCAGAGTGACGTCACCACTTTTTGACCGAGATTTTTAGCTTTGTGAATGGCAGAGACACTGTAAACTTTAAAGATATAATGCAAATCATGCCAACGTCGCGTTTAGCAAGTTCGCACGAATTCATAGTCTTCATTCATAAGCTTTAATTATATTTCTTTCACATGTTGTAGCTGTTGTCGCCACCTTCTGGACAAATATCTCAACGTCACCTCCACACCGTTCTATCCCCATGTCATAAATTGCAGTTTAAACCAACACAACTACACCATTTAAACTATAAAACAGCTAAAACGCTTACAGTCCAGTCATTAATGTACTCATTGTTTAGATCTGGTGTAAAGTGACATCTAAAACAGATCTTCTAAGCAAACTGCTTGAAATTATTTTCCTTTAAAGGTGGTTATGCAAACTTGTACTTTTGTAAAAATAAAAATCATAATTAACTTAATCTGTTTTTGACATATCACACTGAAAATCTCAACCACTCACAACCATTCACTAAAGCGATTTACAATATTAAAGTGCAATCATACCTTGCTTAATGGGATTTCTGTAAAATCTACTGATTACTGAGGGTATAGAATGACTATTATACTTGTCCCCATTCACAATCCCAATTAGTTATTGAACACCAATCGAATATCAAAACACCAGATAATACAATTTTTTACTGCATTATTTTTTAGAGGAAAAATTCTGTTCCAGTCCCATTCCAAGTTCACCCCAAAGTCACCTGAAATTATGCTTAATATCTTAAGAGAAGAGCTGCTTCTCCTGAGCTTCTGGGCCATTTGGGTGTAGGTTACTGAACTAACTGCTCCCACAGTCCGAAGACATACAGTTCAAGAGAAATGAATGCTCTTAATTGCCCATAGTGTGTTTGTGTGGGGACTGTCCTGTGATGGACTGGCATCTAATCCAGTCCAACCCCACAAACCTTGAATGAGGCTCTGAACCACCATGACCATGACCAGGACAAATGGTTATGGTGAATGAGTACATTTATCCTGATAGTATTTGTGGACTGATCTGAGTAAAATGAAGGCTGAGAGCATGGGTACCCTTTTCCCACAATGCAGTGCATCTACAGTCTCTTTGTGAGAGATGATGTATAGGATATACTGGACAGAGACATTTTGATATTATAATACAAAGATATAAAAAATATTTTTTTCCATGGGAAATAATGGCAATTCTGTCCCCTTACAACAGGAATTTGCCTAACTGGGTTATTTAGTGGAACAAATTAACCCTGTTAAACGAGGGATGAGTGTACTGCAATATGTAGGCTACTGTTAGACAGGTTTTCAGTGTCCATTAAACACTAAGTTTCCTTATGGTACCTTCTGTCTGTGATTAATGTTTTGTGAGGAACATTGAAGAAAAATCTCTACCTTCAGGCAGTGCTGAAAAGAGGAAAAGACAGTTATAAATGCCCACATGTCAGACACAGATGACACAGTGTGGGAGCAGGAAACCCACACAATCACTTTGACAGCAGTTGCTGGTTTTGTGTTACACTATCTTACTGAGAGGGCAAATACAATTCTCTGCTTTTATTAAATATAGCACCATCAATGCATTTTTAGTTTCACTTATATAATGTGCAGTTCCACAAAACACATGCTATAAAGTAGAATGCACGCTTATCTGAATTTAAATGCATTTAATGAAGGTAAAAACTGAATAAGGAGCAACATTATGGAGGAAACTTTGTACAGCATCTAGAATAAAACCTATGTGTGCCAGAATTAGGCCATTGTCCTTTGTTTAATAATTCAATTATGTATCTGTCCTGAGTTCACATCCAAAGATTTTAGATATGAGCTTATTAAAGCAGATCACCTTGTATGGTGAGCAACAAAAGCTTTCATGTCTGTATCGGTTTGCTTAGAAAAAGAAAGAAAAACAAAACACTGCAGCAGTGAAGTTTGCTAAGAGGAAGAGCACTGAAGATGACAGCCACAGGCTACTACATGTTTGGAATGTCAGTTGTACTTGATATGGTTCACAGAAATGTGACATTATGACACATGCCATACCATAGTATATCATATTAAAAAGTACCCAAACATTTGTTCAATATTAAATGATGACATTCAGTACTTTTTTATCTTGAATGTTGTTAAGCAACAAAATCCTTAGTTAAAGTGTCTGAACATATTAGGGATGTTTTCCAGAGATAATGTAAGAGCACTGATTCTTGGTCAGATGGAGCTCCTGGAGCAAGCAGAAGCATGCAGTGTTGACCTACATTGCAGACATACAAAAAGAGACCCATGAAATTTAAAGTTTCTGTTCTACTCCAGATGCACTCCAGGCAAGGAATTTTTGATTAGAATATTTTTGCTATTCACATTCCATTCTCAACATGAAATTGTCAGTTCTGCTGAATTCTGGTCTTCTCCCAGAAAGCCCTGCCTGAGAATGATGGGACCGTACCTCTGACCACAGCAAAGGAACTGCATCAGCAGAGTGGAATAGTGGTCTGCGACTGACTGCTGTCATAGTGCCACTGTATGCACATGCAGAGTTGTGCTCAACCTGAACACATTGCTCTTCTTTGTACTCTCTAATTATAGATGCCAGGTCCAAAAACAGTTAATGTAAAACAAACTGTCTCAATAAAAGGTTTGTTGTTATCATAGGTACAAAACAAGGAAAGTATGATTCACTTTTATTCCAGCAGAAATCTTATTTTTGTTGTGCACACTTGTTTTAAGCTCTCCTTTAAAGCAGAGATTCTTTACTCTTTTAACCATTTTGAGAATCTAATGAGACCCCCTCCTAGAAAAATGTCCATAAATACATTTAGAGAAAATCCACAGAGTTTCGATAACCTGCTGCCCTGAGTATCCCAAAAGCATTGGTTACAAGAGTGGGGGTTACATCCTGGACAGGATACATCCATTACAGGGTAGCCAGACACACTCCAGGTAATTTAGAGTCATTAAACTGCTGGTTTTTGGAAGGAAACCCACTCAGACATGGGGAGAACATGCAAACTCCACGCAGATTGGAGGGTTCGAACCCACATTATTTATTTATTTTCATTTTTATTTTATATTGAACATATTTATTTCAACAGCATTATTTTCAAAGCAAGTCTGCACTTCATGGACCTCTGAAGCCTACCCACAGACCCCTTAGGAGTCTATGGTCCCCAGGTTAAGAACCCCTGCTTTAAAGTGAGTTTTCCTCTCTCTCAAACTCATCAAACCACAAAATAAGGTAGAGACCATGATTTCAGCTCATATAACACTGTGACATTAAGATTTATTAGGTTTTGAAAAACAAATATTGATTTTTGTACTCTGTAAATTTCCCTTTACTTGATCTTTGAAAATGCTTTCCAGGGAAAAAATAATGTTAATTGACAAACACATGCTTTCTTTTAATCTATTGTTTAAAAAGAAACAAAAACAACAGTAAAAAATGTCTTGTAATTTCAACAGTCTCACATACATGAATAACCCACAAGACCTGAACGTCTCAGAAGGCTTTATGTAAAACCTGTCCTTGAGCTATGGAAGTATATCTTAAAATATTCACGTAACTTCTGGATGGCTGAGGAATGATACAGTAGGATTCATTTTTCACAGACCTGGACAGACTTTATATTCTTTCATGTACTTGGTTTTTAAGTATGCGTACCATTTAAATGAGTGTTAAAAACCCCAATCACGTGCAGTTCTGCCAGGCTGCATCCTTTTGATAGCTCATGGTTTGATTTCTGCCGTTTGGCGGAATGGGAGCACTTTGATGGTCTTCCAGAAGCCCCTCTGCCAAGGCGATCGGCCACAAGAGGCTCTCAATGAAGTGATGAAGCCGCACTTTCCCACACGTCTCACAGTGAACGGTGGCCTCCAAATCGCAATGGATAGCGCCGGCTTCCCTGGAAACAATTAAAAGTGGGGGAAAATGAGGGGGGGAATGTATGAAAGGAGAGCTAAGGGAGCTTATTGCTGCTTAACTCATTAAGTAAGGAAAAAATCTCATTACTTGGCATTTTCAATCCATATAAATAGAAACTGAGAATTACATGTGAAACCTTCACCTGGCAAAATCTCATGGAATTTCCCAGCACTAATTCAAACCATGAATGCTTTGTCAGAAATGGAAAACTCTTCAATATGCCTGCAAGTAAATCTAGAAATAAAAGCGTACCTTTTACCTTTCCATCTTGCTGTTTAATTTTTTTTGCTAACATGTGCATTCAAGGAAACTTAGTTTTAAACATTTAGAGGTGGATATTTAACTAGGCAAAGGGGGGCGTGGTGGTGCAGTGGGTTGGACTGGGTCCTGCTCTCCGGTGGGTCTGGGGTTCGAGTCTTGCTTGGGGTGCCTTGCGACAGACTGGCATCCTGTCCTGGGTGTGTCCCCTCCCCCTCCAGCCTTACGCCCTGTGTTGCCGGGTTAGGCTCTGGCTCACTGTGACCCTGAATGGGACAAGCGGTTCAGAAAGTGTGTGTGTGTGTGTGTGTGTGTGTGTGTGTATCTTACTAGACAGCAAGCTAGTGCAGTTTCACTAGGATCTTATCCTCCTGGGCTGTAGGTATGGACATAGGTTTGAATCCAGCTCAACACAGGGCCAAAACTGTGTGTAGTGCAATAATTGTGACCAAACTCTATGTGAGCCCTCAGGTACGAGACGGTTGAAACCTCTCCTTGTCTCCACAATAGCATGCATAACTTCCTCAGATGATGGATGTCTTTAAAGAAGCAGACTTCCCTTATACAACCCCTGGCAAAAATTATGGAATCACCCCACTTTGAGGATGTTCACACAGCTTTCTTACATTGTAGCAAATAAATTACAGAGAGAACACAAAACAATTTTTGTTTAATAGCTGAATATTCTGGGTTCATTAAACATACTGTGAGGGTACTTAAACAAATTAAATTATTTTAATTAATGGCAATTTTTTTTTCAAATCAAGTAGAAGAAAAAATTATGGAATCACTCAATGTTAAGGAAAAAATTATGGAATCACTTGGTATTTGCATTTTTAAAACAAACACAGACACAAGTACAAAAATGCAAATTAGTCTGCAGTTAAAAGAGAGAGCTTACTGAGCTTAACAAGCTGTTGGACTTGACTAATTGAAAGGAAACATGGCCCCAACAAGAGAGTTGTCAATAGAAACAATGGAAAGGATAATAAAACTTCTTGAAGAAGGAAATCCAACATATAGTGTGGCAAAAGAAGCTGATTGCTCCCAGTCAGCTGTGTCTAAAATTTGGTGCAAGTATAAACAAGATGGGAAGGTAATAAAAGGAAAACATAGGGGTAGACCAAGGAAGAAGTCAAAGTGTCAGGATAGAAAACTCAAAGCAATATGCTTTGAAAATAGAAAATGCATAACAATTGAAAATGAAAAACAAATGAGCGGAAACTGGAGTCAATGTTTGTGACAGAAGTGTAAGAAATCAGCTTAAAGAAATGGGATTCACATATAGAAAAGCCAAACGAAAACTAGCACTAACACCTAAACGGAAAAAAGCAAGGTTACAGTGGGCTAAAGAGAAGCAATCATGGAGTGTGGACGACTGGATGAAAGTGATATTCAGTGATGAATCACGAATCTGCATTGGCCAAGGCGATGATGCTGGAACTTTTGTCTGGTGCTGTTCTAATGAAACATATAAAGATGACTGCCTCAAGAAAACAATCAAATTTCCCCAGTCATTTATGATATGGGGTTGCATGTCAGATAAAGGACCAGGTGAGATGGCAATCATGACCTCAGCAGTCAATACCCAGATGTACATCGAAATTTTGGACACTTTTCTCATTGCATCAATAGAAAATAGGTTTGGTGATGATGAAGTAATTTTTCAGGATGATAATGCATCTTGCTACAGAGCAAAGAGTGTTAAAGCTTTTCTTCAGGAAAGGCAAATCAACTCAATGACATGGCCAGCAAACATCTGACTGAAAATTTATGGTGGAAATTGAAAAAAATTGGTCCGTGACAAGGCTCCATCCTGCAAAGCTGATCTGTTAACGGCTATTTGAGAAAGTTGGAACCAGATTGATGAAGAATATTGTTTTTCCTTAGTGAAGTCAATGCCTCAAAGAATCCAGGCCATCATAAAAGCCCGAGGAGGAACGACAAAGTATTGACTGTATTTTTTTGTTGATGATTCCATAATTTTTTCCTTAACATTAAGTGATTCCATAATGTTTTACTCTACTCAATTTGGGAAAAAAAATTGCCATTAATTAAAGTAATTTAATTTAATTTGTTTGAGGTATGTTCAACAAAGCCAGAATGTCCAGCTATTAAACAAAAAATGTTTTGTGTTGTATCTGTGATTTGTTTATTTGCTATGAAATAAGGGGGTGCGGTGGCGCAGTGGGTTCGACCACAGTCCTGCTCTCTGGTGGGTCTGGGGTTCGAATCCCGCTTGGGGTGCCTTGCGGCGGACTGGCGTCCCGTCCTGGGTGTGTCCCCTCCCCCTCCGGCCTTACGCCCTGTGTTGCCGGGTAGGCTCCGGTTCCCCGCGACCCCGTATGGGACAAGCGGTTCTGAAAATGTGTGTGTGTGTGTGTGTGTGTGTGTGTGTGTGTGTGTATTTCCTTGAAAACCTGAAGTGAAACTTAAAGCAACAAACCGAACACAACTATTGCCAGTCCACATGCTGCAACAATAATCAAGAATAACTTTGTTTTATTACCACAGCATGTGGGAAGAAAGCAGGTCAAGATATGCTAGAAATTACTCTCACTTAATGGGTGGGAATCATGTCTGCTAGTTTGTATTCTGCACAGTGTTTTCTTCCAAAACACATTTTATTGCTACAAAAGGCAGTAATTTTATGCTTTTTTTTTTTTAATTCTCTAAAGCCAGTTAAAATGCTTAACCCATTTGTACAACAGAGTCATTTTTACTCAAGCAATTTAGCATAGATACCTTGACCCAAGTGTTCTAGAGCAGGAGGTGGATTTGAACCTGGGTCCTTGCACTAATCAGACACACCTCTAACCACTACACTACCTGTTGTTGTTGTAGGACCAAATGCACTAAATGTCATGATACTGTAAATTAAACTAAAATAAAATATTCTTCCTGTTTTTGTAGTACTTTAGCTCTGCCTAAAACCATTATCACTGGTTAATAGCTTATTCAATATGCATGTTCATGTCTAGTGATGGAGTGACGTCCCACGAACTGTGCTTACAGGATAAGCTCCGGACCACGGCGACCCTTCATTGAACAACTGGTTCTTGATGATTGATGAAAGATATTTTAATTATCAGTAACAGAAGTAAAGTCAAACGCACACCAAACGTAAAGACGGTCATGAACGTTAGTGTTGTTTGTCGCCTCAGAATCACGTGTTTCTACACTGGAGCGCTCAAAAGGTCCAGGCGAGAGCTTTAAAGAACACGTCATAATACGAGTGTAGGGAAATCTATACATTTCTGCAAAAACTAATTACGTTACACATTCCATGTTTTTTTTATTTAAAGAAAAATTGATTAAATTACGATTATGCCTGCTGCTGTACACATACCGAACATTATCATTAATTAAAGTGCATGTGTGCCAGCAGTTCCTTATTTAAATAGTTTTTCCAACTGTTTAAAGATGTAATTTTACCTAACAGAAAGTAAGGATCCGCTAAAGCAATAAATGCACAACAGAGTTGAATAAAAACAAGTTCAAAGATCACAGCGAGCCGCTCAGAGCACCTCAGTCGTTGAAAGGCTCGAGATCAATACAGAACCGACCATTTGCAGTCATGGGGGTGCGCGCGGGAACGCGCCTTTCACCGTGATTTGAGGGGAAGTAAAGCACGCGCTCTTCAAACAGAAATACACGTTTAGCTCAGAGATAAAAAAGGGGGTTTCGCGGAGGTCGCGGCGCTGAACGGAGACTGAGAAAGCGGACGCGGTTTCCCGGTGAAATTCAAATTTGGGACTTGGTAGGAGCCCATTGTCAAGCATTGTTCTGCCTCCGCAGCGCCCCGGACTGAGCAGCTCACCGGCCCCTGCTGCCCGCCAATCGAACGTGTCGCGCGGCAGTGGCGCTTTCAAACGGGCCGGCGGAGCGGAAGGAGCAGCGCTCCTCTTCTCACCATGGAGGTGAAAAGGAAGAAAAAGGCGGAGAGCCGTTCGCCTTTGCATAGCGAGGTAAACTTAACTTAACTTAAGTTAACTCAACGGTTACTAAAGTCTAAACGGCCGGGTTACTTGGCCAGGCTCCTGTCATCGTTCTTCAAACCTTCGACTGTTACAGCGACACAGTCAGTCCCTGTATCCTAAAGTCACTTCAGTCGTTTTCATTATTAGTGTTTTTCTTTGGTTTTAAAAAAATGGGATCCATAAACACGACATTACATACTTTGGTTTCCTTCGTTGTTTCATTTTGAACGACTCGATCATGTTCCGTACTAATTGTTTTCTTTTTTCAGGCTCACGCCGCTCACGGCTTTGTCCAAACTAACTCACGGAGTGTTAAAAGTTACAATGATTTACCATCTGATACAGCCGGGTAACTTTTACTATACCAATTCAGGGTGAGGACTTTGATCGAGGGAGTACAGCAGGTGGGACTCGAACCTGGCTCCTTGGTGCTCAAGGCTGGGACTGTACCGCACCCCTGCTGGCGCCTGTTCAGTGGTGTTTTTGCAAACCAATGATTTGTGAAGTAGGGGTTTTGTCCCATGATTTTACCCAAGTAACTGATGCTTAAGGGTACACATACCTTAAGTATCCTTTCTGTATTGTGGTTGAAGAGGCTGGTCCTTGAGGCGGCAGGTGACTGGATACTGTTTAGTCTTGTCCCCTTGTAGGTCCTGGGTTTGAATGGCGCCGCTGCTGTTATGCAGCTATGAAGGTACCTGTTTCTGAATGCTCCAGTCAAGTTTACCCAGTTGTATAAATGGGTAAATAAGTGTCCAGTTGATGATCAAACACAGTAAGTCAGCTGAATAAACAGCAGTAATACTCAGTTGTGCACCTTATTGAATGTGCTCACAAACACCAGTCTTTATATTGTTTTCATTCTACAGTCCTGGAATTTCATGGTCTATTTTTTCTAAGCTAATTATTGTGACTTCTTTCAGACAGAATTTTGCTCAATGTGTGGATTTTTTTTTTTCGGTATTACCCCTTTATTTGGAATAAATAATATATTGGAGGTTTTCAAATTTCATGTCCAGATCTTTCTTTATTTATATAAGTTGCAAGATTTTATATATATATATATATATATATATATATATATATGACAACAAGAACATGTGCAAGTCTGAATGACACTCGTCAGATTGAGTTGCATGTACAACATATTCATGTAAGCCACATTTCTGAGAAATTGCAGGTCAACAATATATTTTTAAATTGGAACATGATGGTGGTTATTGCCTAAATTTAGAAATGAGACATTTTACTTTAATTACATGTACCAGTATTCTTAAGGCAGACAATGCATGCTGCAAATGAGCGAAGGGCTGGGGTGATTTTCAGAAATGTATTAATTTTGTATTTCATAATCTCTCCTATAGCATTCTCAAATATGGCTTGTTACAAGATAATCAGTGACAAGGATATGAAATTCAAGTATCTTCATCCATTCAGATTTGACAAGCATCTCATAACCATTTATTTCACTGTCTTGCATAGTACAAGAGTCGGTTTTAAACTGGGACACCATTAGGAGGTTCCGTGTCACAAGGGGTCACAAACAAATAGGCAATAACAGGAAGGGAAAAATCCTTAATATTATGTAAGGTGAGTGCTCTGCACTTATGATTCACAACTACGGAAGATGCATCTTGCCAATAGATGCAAGGCAACAATATATTAATTACTGAAATCATCATAAATGTTAAGTACGGTCTATTATGGTACCATATTCACCTGCATTTAGAGCTGTCGGAATTTCCATATGAGGATATGGGTTCAAATGCTACGCTTCCTGTAACTCTGTTGACAAGGCATTTAAGGAACTTACCATGAATTGCTTCAGTAAGAATCACCTTGCCACATAAATGGGAAAATAATTGTATGTAGCTTACTATACAAACTCATATTGTTGTGGCATCTGGTAGTATAGTGGCTAGAACTGTTGCATTTGGGCCCTAAGGTTGCAGGTTTGAATCTTACCTCTGACTTGTACCCTTGAGCAAGGTGCTTACCCTAAATTATACAGAATAGAACTCATAAGAAAATTCAGCAATTTTTATATATATTGTTGGATTGATTCTCATTGGAAAGCAGGATTTATTCAGTTTGGATGAGAGTGATATCAAGTGGACACTGGGATTGCGGGGACTGAAGGGGGGGGGGGGTCATTAAATATATAAAACTTGTTCTTAGAAAGCGAATGGGCAAATAAACATAATTAATGTTAAAACACGGATTCTGTAGATGTGTGTGACATGTAGAGTCTGTGTGAGTTGTTTCCGAGTTCACCTTTCCCTTCTCATTTCTCTGACACGCCTTTTTGTGAGTGATGTTCAAGTTGGATAGTGACAGCAATATACATCACCTGTACTATGTACACCTCTTGGGAACATAGTATATACAGTGTCTAAACTTCCCACACATTTCACATGTAGTTAAGTAATCCTCATCCTTGTTTAGCTGGTTTATATCCAGTTTTTGGCTAATACTTGTCCAGTACAGGGCTGTGGTGATCCAGAGTGTATTCTGTAAGCATAGGATGCAAAGCATGGTACACCCTGGATGGAATGCCACCCTGCTGCAGGGCAGTTACACACTGTCATTCAGTTACAAAAACAGCAAATTACAGGTGGTCCCCTATTTATGATGGGGTTATGTTCCACAAAACCCATCGGAAGTTGAACCATGGTAAATCAGGGACCACTTGTATTCACTAATGCCCCTGAAACTTGTCTTTGTACAGTGGGAGGAAATCCATGCAAACAAGAAGAACATGCAAATTGCACACAGATTTGAACGTACCTCCAAACCCACAGCCCAGGACCTACGGGGCACAAACATTACCTACTGCACCACCAAATCTAGGTTACTGGATCCTACTGTATTTTGTAGAGCCCACTTTTCTCCTGCTGAAGATATGGAATATTTGACTCTGAGAAATAAAAGATTAAAGAAACAGAGAACAAAATTATTAAATTAAGATTTTCCTTCGTGGATTAATTTGTTTGTTTATACCAATCAAGCTTTCATTGTACCAAAGATTTTTGCAGGGAAGTGCTTGCAGTGCTGTATGTTTTACCACTATCTGCCCCCACTTTCAATGTGCACTTTTTTCTATCATGAAATTTAAAACTACATTGCAAGCCGTACATCCATCTAGATGTTTTTCCCCCCCTAAAGCTGTCTGCTGCCTGTATCTGCAGTCCCATGCTGAGGCATCCAGATGAGCTGCTGTCATTCATGAACACAAACTAGGTGCTCTGCCTTAGACTTACTGAAGCTGTGACTGTTGTTTTTCTGCCTACACAGGATAGCAAAGTGCAAGAGAAATTAGACTTTGAAATCCGCATGCGAGAGGGGGCGTACAAGTTAGTCGTTGCCAGTACAAAGAGAGAGCAGGTCTTAAATGCATCGAAGAACCTCCTGACAAGTAACACCCGCATCAAGGCCTGCATGACTGAGCTGCAGAAGATGAAAGATCAAGATCTGAAAATCATTTCCAGAAGGAGGTGAGGGAGAGATCATATTGCCACTATTAGCGATGTTTGTTCAGTATAAATTGAGCTGCTTTCTTTTCATTAAAGCCTAGATTATGCTTAGATACAGCAATGCATTAAAGAAGCATGCAGAAATTAATCACAAGATGAACATTTTGTTTCACAGACCATCAGATACAGCTTCTAGGGATTGTGTTGCTTGCAAGGGGAAAGTTGCCTTATCGGGTAAGATCAGCATGGTCTAGTCTTTGAAGCGGAATAAAAGCCATCTTTTTTATTGGTCAGATAATATTAGTTTTATTCGAATATAACTTGCTCTTGCATCTGTTTATTTCAGTATTCTTTTTTTTAAATAAAAACAGGTGGTTCCTATTGTTTTTATTAGGTCCAGTAAGTCTGTTTGGTGTATTATTTTACATGTGGTTATTTTTTTAAGATTATTATCGCCCCTTGGCTTGAACCAAGTGAAATGAATATGGCTCTATTTACTGGAATCCATAGTAAACACCTAAAGGAAATGCTGTTTTGTAAAGAGGACTTAATTGGACGGACAACTCTATTAATATCACGCACATTCTGAAAGATGTGTTTTTATTCATGGCTTGATTTGCATCCTGCTTGAGTTGGAACAAGGCACTCGACAGCATTTCTCTGAATGTCAGATGTTTCTGCCTCCTTTTCTAGGCTTGCGTATTCCACTCATGTGGAAAGATTCAGATCACTTCAATAACAAAGGAAGTAAGTTGCCCCTGAGGAGTGGTTATTTTTTGCATTAAGTCTATTGACATACTGTACATTTCATTCTTAACGGGACATGTCATCCCTGATACACTGTTTAGCTGTGTGGATATTACTTTATACTGCTCAGTGTGTTCACACAACACACCTTGACCTTTATTGTTGTTTATTTACACAGGATCTGTTTCAGACTACAGATCTTACATATTTCACAAACTTCATACATTGCTATAAAGTTTTTTTTTTTTTTCCCCTCAGTACTCCGTTTTTTAACTGTTTTTAGGCTCTCGGAGAGTCGCTGTGTTCTGTCTGATGAAAATTGGAGCAGAAGTCTTTGACACCGAGATGGTGGTTGTGGACAGATCTGTAACCGACGTTTGTTTTGAAGGCACAATAGTTTTGTAAGTTTTGCCTGTTAACAGTAATTTGCACTTTCCGTGTCAGGCTTTTGTTAGAGATGATATGAGTGAACCTAGAATGCAGTTAAGACTGTGCACTGGTAACATAGTATATCTCGTAACGTATTTATTAAACTGTCACCTGTTGTACCTATTTGTAATGAGTACAGCTTCTATGTTCATTTTACATAGCTATGCATTAACACATCTTTGTAAATCACTGCATTATTGGTAAGTACACACACACTTTTTTTTTCCATTAGTTATTTTACACAGCTAGGGGTGTGTGGTGGCGCGGCGGGCTTGGCCGAGTCCTGCTCTCTGGCGGGTCTGGGGTTCAAGTCCTGCTTGGGGTGCTCTGCAGCGGACTGGCGTCCCATCCTGGGTTTGATCCCTCCCCCTCCAGCCTTACGCCCTATGTTGCTGAGTTAGGCTCCGGTTTGCCACGATCCCCTGCTTGGGACAAGCGGTTTCAGACAGTGTGTATTTGTGTATATTTTACACAGTACTTTATTGCTTCAATTTGTTTTTTTTTTTAATATGTTAAACGTGTCTGAACGAGCATCCACTACATTAAATTACTTGTAGGTGCTAACAGACTTGGCCAATAAACTTCCCATTTATTCTAAAACAGTCTTTTTCCTCTCTTTTATTTCTAGAGGAAGGTTTTATTACAAGGAACATTGTAAAATCAGTTTTGGAGGATATCATTCAAACAAAGCTATCTTTCAGTTTTCTCTCAGGAGCAAAGGGTCCTGCCCAACCCTTCTGGCTAGTTCTTCAAATTAGACTTTGGTTGCTATCTTCACCCCCCAGCACCTGGGAGCAGGTTTCACACTCGGCCACGAGTGGACGTCGGAGTATAGTGTTTCATGGGTTTGTTGGCATTTCCTCTGTAGCGGCGAGGCTGGGCCGCAGTTTGAGTTGACGCTGGAGCTGTACAGCTGCGCCATGGAGGAGGAGACAACTTTGGTGAACACACCCAAGAAACTGGCCAGAAAGCTTCGCTCATCCTTTGGCAGGGCTTCGGGAAAAAAATTGTGCCCCCTGTCGGACAGTGCTGACCCAGTCTCATTCCTGCAGTATAACCCAATACCCCTGTAAGAAGACCTTTGTTTATACTATTTATATTCTAAAGTCTGATGCATATTTCTGTTTTTTACTGATATCATATTTTTATTATACATATTATCACATCATTATTATCATTAGCCAATAATTTTTATGCTTTTATACAGTTAAGTATCCTGTTGTATATAAGTATATAAAAAGTTATATCTTAAGGGTACAATGACAGGGTCCTTCCTAGCAAAAAACTGAGTTATAAGCATCAGTTTAGCCCCTAATCAACCAACAGTTCACCCGGTTTAACAAAAGTAAATAAGCTGTTTTTGGCAATCTAATTATAATAGTTAATTGCCAGTATTACTGTTGTAGTGTGTTGAGCTTGAGCCTGCACTCCCCTACATCAGAGTCTCTGGTGCGAGCCCCATAAATGCTGAAATGTTACTGTTCTATTTGCCTTCCAGTGGCACCAGGTACAACCTGCTGGCATACACAACTCTGGGCTTGGCTCAGGCCGATGGAAGCTTCCAGTCTCACTCGTTGACTGTCGTGCAGAACTGTGAGAACCAGTGTACAGATGAGTCCCTGGATTTGCGTAATTATGAATTACGCAGACAGACAGACAGACCTTTAGTGTTTTCTAAGCCATGGAAAAGCATCTGTAATTACAATGATTAATGGGGTGTATAGGAGCGATGTATAAAAACTGTTTTTGTTTGTATAGTTTAGTTTTACGTGTTTAGCATGACTAGATGTTTTACTGGAGTCTTGCTCAGTGGTTCTACACCAGTGCCCTCCAGGGACTGTGCTGAATGACTGTGCCTTGCTCCAGCGGAGTCCTCCTCCTGGCTGCCCCTGTACGGGAACCTGTGCTGTTGCTTGGTGGCACAGCCAGACTGTATGACGCAGCTACAGATGCAAGGCTTCCTGAGCCACCAGGTAGACCCTGTCCTTCCATTAACACCTTTGAAGGAGGTTGTAACCAGAAGAATGTATCCTGCTCTTGAAAGTAATCCCAGTACAAACAAATAAAATTATAACTCGCCTTGGATAAAAATCACCCAGAGCAGAAACATAATAATGATATTAACATGATTAAAGCAGCTCGTTTCTGTTTGTGCAGCAAAAGCTGGATGGAGTTCTCCGGTGCTGCAGCTTCTACTGTGTGCTCAGGGCTGGTAGCTTGTCCTGCTATTATACCCCAGAGGAGATCAATGCCAAACTGGAGCCAGCCCTGGTCATTCCTGTGAACAAGGTAACAATGAACCTTACTCTGAATAAGAACTTTGTGACTCTTCCCAAACCTCAGGGCCTCAGCTGTGCCGTAATACTACTGTGTGATCTTGGGTACATTTTTCCAGCAGTGTATAAATTTGAATTTATTTGTTTAAAGGATTAAAGTAAAGCACCTTGCATGGTTTTCTTGCATTCACATATCCATCTTTTTTTTTAGGTTATTCATAAAATGTTTTTTTTTTTTTTTTTTTTTTTTTTGCAATAAGAGTTGCTGTCAGCAATAAGGATTTCAAGTATTTTACATCAAGGCTAGAATCAGGTATGATTTTATGGCAAATGAGAATTAATAGGCTACGAATTGGTCGTTGAAAAGCAAAGAATCTTGTGGTGTCCGTGAGTGTAAGGCTCAGCAGTAAAGGAGAGATGGCTACTGGTTGCAGCTCCGGGAAAATAAAATGATGTGGTTTTCTGACCACCGTCTGCACAGGAAACAAGGATACGCAAGGTAGACAAGGAGCAGAAAAAGTCCAGCCAGCTGGTGATCATCAACCCGGTAACTGGAGAGGACGGCACGCACGTCTTCACATTGGAGAACAGGGAGGAGCTGGATGAGTGGACAAAGGCCTTCTGGCAGCACTTCCATGACCAGGGTGAGTGTGTTACACAACTGTAAGAATCCAAACAACCACTAGTGAGCTTCTGATGGAGTTTGGACCAGGGACTGTACAATTCAGAAGACCAAACAAATTGCCCACATTATACATGTTCCAAGCTGGCAGTGAGCCACCCATTGAATTAACTATTTACTGAGCTCGTTTACTCTCTTTCTGAGCTATTAGTGGTTTAACAGGAGCGATAAAACCTGTTAGACCATAGCACCTCGGTCTCTTATGTAGTACCTGCCTATGGCAGAGACCTAGAGTTGGATTTATTGGTTGATAGAGGAGAATCCTACTTCCTTGAGGGCACAATGACGAAATGTAGGGGGTTGGATAGAGAACATATTCATTGCATAGTACTACTTCCCACATGTTACCTTCGTTTTCTGAATCAGCAAATCCCACATGAGAAAATTAGTCACATCAATTTTTTTGTATCCTGCTGCAGGCTTTATTTTACTTGGACATACAGGCCCCCACAATTCTATCACAACCCTGTAACCTATTTAGAGGACCTCCAGCCCTCGTGACTTCTAACTTCTGGAACAAGAACCGAAACTACTCCAACATTACAGGAGAATAGAACTGTATAACAAAAGAACAGACGATAATTATCTATGGCCATGGAATAAAAAGCATATGGAATTTAAGAGAAATTTAAGGACTTTGTAAGGGTTGTTAGTAAAGTGTATAGTGAGATTATTAAAAAAAATTTCCCAGACCTATTGATGTCCAAAAAGTGTTGTAAATTGTTCACTTGAGTTTTATTTAGTACTTTTTTAAAAAAACTACTTCAGTCTACAGATGACCTCAGTTTTTTGAGCTGCGCAGTTCTCTCAAAAGTCATTGGCATTTTTTGCTCGTTTTGATGTTTTTCTTAGATCAGTGGCAGCACTGTTGCCATGAGCTCCTGAAGATTGACGCCGAGTCCCCAAGGAAACCACCGTTATTCTTGACTAAGCCGGCTGAGTCTGTCTACAATGACCTCAGTGAGTGCATTTCCCTTACATATGAAAAGACAGTTGCAGGAAATTGAAGGCGTTGGCGTGGTGCCATCCTCTGCTGTGAACCTATGTGTTATTTGGGAAAAACGGTTATTTCTTACATATGTATTATTCCATCTCTTTTTTCAATCTGTAGGTATCAGTTCCCCTGGGAAGTTTGAAAGCCTGACTGATATCATCCACAATAAAATTGAAGAGACAGGGGGCCGTTTTCTCATTGGTCAGGAGGAGGAAGTGGAGGCACCTCGTTGGGCTGCCCTTTTCGAGGGTTCCTGCCCCATGATGGTGGAAAAAGCAGTAGTGTCTCCAAGGAAAGAGGGTGGCCAGCCTAGCCCCAAAAAGACACTGGCCAGCCCCAACTGTAATACCACTAAAAAGCGACGTGCCCCACCCCCTCCTCCTGACAAGCAGCCTTTTATACCATCTGCCAGCTGTGTCCGTCAGCAAGAAAAGGAGAACACTTGGAAAAGGGCAGGGATGAGAACTGGCCGGCCATCCCTGGATGCCAAGTTCTCAGCCATCATTCAGCAGCTGCAGAAGAACCACCAACCTGCTCGCAAGATGGCCCCCCTCGGCCACATGGCTGTAGTGTCACAGGATAGCGAGAACTGGACACCCGAGCCCCCAGAAAGACCGGTTCCTGCCCCACGGCAGAAGCGCCAGTCCTTCAGGGAGAAGATGAACCCCAAAGGCTGGTGAATTACTTGAGAGATGGATGGCCAATTAATAGACCTTAAATTAAGGACCAGCTATTTAGACCCATAATGTAGATGTGAACAAAGTGATATACTGGCCATGTAGACAGAATAATGATAGGAGAAATCTGGCTTTAAATAATGCTGTGTCAGATAAGACATTATTTGGTATCATGTTTTGGGATACTTCTGTGTTTGTTTTAATACTAACTGAATAACTGTTAGAAGCTAACAGACCGTAGATTATTATTTCCGTGGGGAAATCAAAGTGTAGAAGAGAGAATTCCATCTTGCTCATCATCATCTTAACTCTTGTAATGTGAAACTGGGCAGTAAATGTAGTACTTCCCTTGGAACTGTTTTTCTGCATCCCCATTGCTTGGTGGTTCGCATGCACACGCACACGCACACAACTCCCAAATAAACTCTCTTAATTGTGGCCCTTGTCTCAAATGAGAGCAGCCATTAAAAATCACTGTCTGCTTTCTGTGGGCCTGCTGGATTGCAATGGCGGCTGCCGAATGGGTGGCACGAAATGTGACTCAGATGGCCTTGAAATGTGTGGTGCATGCTTGGGTGGCTTGCTTCTGTGGCTGTAAGTGTAGTGCCTGTTAATTTTTTTTTTTAAGACCAGTAATGTGAGCATGAATCACCATATAAAAGCATTCCTGATGTGTGTACTGTAAATTGTTCTGGTTACAAATGGAGTAAAAGTACCTAGGAAATAGGATTAATGCCTCTCAATTGTAAACATTAGTACCAGCCAATTGAACCCCATTGAAAGAACCTGTACTACTAAAGTACTACTCATTAGGGTACCTTTTCATATGAAAGTAAGTGAAGAATACTGGGTAAATAGCATAAATCAGAAAATGGCCATCCCTGTAGCTATAGATAGATAGATAGATAGATATACTTTATTGATCCCACATGGGAAATTATGTTACAGCAGCAGAACACAAGTCAGATAAATACTTGCAATATATATTTAAAAAACATATAAAACAAGTGGAAAAATACAAGTTAAAAATGCAAGATAAAAATATATGTGCAATTATGTATACTGTTGGAAAAATAAAAGAATAAAAAGTATATTAAATTAAAACAGTCTGTAGTGCAACAGTAAAGTGCAAGTTGTACAAAACGGTAATACAATCAGTAACAAGATGAACTAACAATAGTGCTGAATAGTTCATCTGTCACACAGAGGTGAGCTGTTGTACAAAGTTATTGCGAACAATAGAAATGATTTCCTGAACCGTTCTTTACGGCAGCGGAGCTGAATGAGTCTCTTAGAAAATGAGCTACGCTGTCTCTGCAGCGTGCTGTGCAGTGGGTGGGAAGGAGTGTCCATGATGGAGAGCAGTTTGTTCAGTGACCTCCTATTCCTCACCGACTCAAACGTCTCCATGTTCTGTCCAATGATGCTGCCGGCCTTACGGATGAGCTTGTTCACCCTGCCTGCATCTCTTGCATTGATGCTGCTCCCCCAGCAGACCACGGCAAAGTAGATGGCGCTCGCAACAACAGACTGGTAGAAGATCTCCAGCATCTTGCTGCACACATTGAAAGATCTGAGCTTCCTCAGAAAATAGAGTCTGCTCATTCCCTTCTTGTACACAGCATCAGTGTGGTCCCTCCAGTCCAGACTGCTGTTCAAGTGGACACCTAAGTACTTGTATTTCTGAACAGTCTCAACCTCCTCCCCCAGGATCTTTATGGGTCTGACTGCAGTTCTTGTCTTCCTAAAGTCGACGACCATCTCCTTGGTCTTCTTGACATTTAGGAGCAGATGATTCCTGCTGCACCACTCCACAAAGTTATCTACCAGGTGCCTATACTCCAACTCCTGTCCATCTCTAATACACCCCACCACTGCAGAGTCATCAGAGAACTTCTGCAAATGGCATGATTCAGTATCATACTGAAAATCAGAGGTGTACAGAGTGAACAGGAATGGTGACAGAACAGTTCCCTGTGGCGCTCCTGTGTTGCTAACCAAAACATCAGACAGGAAGCTCCCCAGCCGTACAAACTGAGGCCTGCCTGACAGATAGTCAGAGCTCCAGGAGACCGTAGATGCACTGACACCCATCCCCAGCAGCTTCTCACTCAACAAAAGAGGTTGGATGGTATTAAAGGCACTGGAGAAGTCAAAAAACATGATCCTCACAGTGCTGCCACTACCATCCAAGTGTGAATGAGCTCGATGCAGCAGATAAGCAACGGCATCATCCACACCCACATGAGGCCAATAGGCAAACTGAAGAGGGTCCAGACAAAATTTAACCTGTGGTCTCAGTTGTATCAGCACCAGTCTCTCCAGTACCTTCATAACATGTGACGTTAGGGCAACTGGTCTGAAGTCACTGGGGCCAGATGGGATGGCTATCTTTGGCACCGGTACTAAACAAGATGTCTTCCACAGCACAGGAATCCTTTCCTGCAACAGACTCAGGTTAAAGATGTGTTGCAGGATGCCAGACAGCTGGGCCGCACAAGACCTCAGGACCCGGGGGCTGATGTGATCCGGGCCTGCAGCCTTGCCTTGATGGAGTCTCTCCAGCTGTCTTCTCACCTGGCCAATGGTCACATTCATGGGGTTGGAGTTGGGGGGTTGTGGTCAGACGTACACTGTAGGAGGTGGGAGTGGGTACGATGGAAGGCATTAGAGGGTGACAAAGAGGGTGTGAAGACTGGTCCGGTGTGGGGAGGGCCAGCAGGGGGTCAAGTGCTGAACCTGTTAAAGAACAAATTCAGCTCATTGGCTCTGTCCAGGCTGCCGTCCTGCTGACGATCTTTGATGTTATATCCTGTGATCTGCTTCATGCCCCTCCACACATCCCTCATGTTGTTCAGCTGGAGTTTATTCTCCAGCTTTTGTCTATAAGAGTCTTTACACTTCCTCAGTGCCACCTTCAGTTGGCGCTGTATCCTTCTCATCTCGTCCTTGTCACCAGACCTGAAGGCTCTCTTCTTTTGGTTCAGCAAACCCTTCAGGTTACTGGTAATCCAAGGCTTGTTATTAGGAAAACAGCGTACTGTCCGGGTTGGAATGATAGTGTCCTCACAGAAATTAATATAGTCCGTGATGCAGTCAGTGATGTTATTGATGTCATCCCCATGTGGTCTGCAGAGCACATCCCAATCTGTTGTTTCAAAGCAGTCCTGCAAGACCTCACTGGCCTCCTGAGTCCATCTCCTCACATTCCTTGTGGAAATAAGCTGCCTTTGAACTGCAGGGACATACTGAGGTGTTAAAAGGATAAGATTGTGGTCTGATCTACCAAGTGGGGGCAGGGCAGTGGCGGTATATGCATTCTCAACATTTGCATACAATAGATCCAATGTTTTGTTTTCCCTCGTAGTGCAATCAATGAACTGATGAAAAGTTGGAAGAATTGAGTCCAATCTAACGTGATTAAAATCTCCGGTAACGGCCACAAAAGCATCGGGGTGCTGAGACTGTAGCCTAGCAATGGCGGAAGCCAAATACTTAGCTGTATGACAATAGCATTGGACTTGAGATGTATTTATTGCAGTGTGTGACAGAGTGCTAAGTTTTGACTTCCTGTTCTGATGTCATGCTGGCTGTGTGCCATTAGGCAGTGACCACTATACCAAAGCCTTTTGCACTCAGATTGGCAGGGGAGCTTTGCGTTCTCTGCTATCCTCTGGAAATATCCACTGCACAGTGTTACATGCACCAGATGCATTATTCAAATCACATTAAAACTGGAATATGTGTTGAATGGGCTGTGCTGAGTTTGCTGTTCCAAAAATACCAGCGTTCTGTAGTGATGATGTTCTTTAATGGGAACACTTTTGCCTGGGTCTACCTTTTGGCAATAATGGTGTCCCATGAGACACTAGGGTGGTCTCAATGGAGGGAGAAATCCAGGAATAAGCTGGAGATGATAGTTTCTAAAAATGGGAATGTGAACAGTGTGGAGTACAGCCTTCAGCAGCCCATTAAATTGGACAATATGACAATTTAGTCCCTTGTCACTTTGGTAAGAACTACTGTAGAGATCCACTAGTTGACAGATTTCTAAGCAAAGCTATGATTTATACTACACCTGTGTCTGGAGTCAGGGCCTATTTGTTTGGGGTCAGCTGAAATTTTGCTGTCTGTCATGGGTGGGATTTTAGTGGCAATAAATATGTGGGGCCAACAGGGGGCACTGCAACCAGCACTGATGTCAGACTGAAAACCTGCAGCCAAGGAAACAAATCAGAAAGTGCAATAATTAGAATTCTAATTCTGTTCTTGTATTTTTTTTAAAAAAAACAAGTTCAGGCAGGAGGTGGTACATTTTAGATAGTATGCGTTGCTTTTGTCTTCAAAGCAGAAGAAAAAATATGTAAGAGCATTAAAATGTTATGATGGCTGTGTGGTTTAAGGTTACTGCAGTGAACAAGACTGAGCAAATATGTTGCAACAATTGCAGGAATGTAAACAAGGTGTCAGCAATGCATTGCTGATACATTAGTTTGTGTTGTAGAAATCAGAAAAATAATACCTACTCACCGCAACTGCTGAGGAAATGGAACTAAATTATTGAGGAAAGTACACTTTGAAAAGCACTTGCCGTAACTATTTCTTACAATATGAAGTTTTTAAAAACATGAAATTTAACTACGAATACTTTTTGGCCACAGGGCTTCATCAGCATGAAGACATTAATGGCATGTCAATGTATTCCATTTTTGCCCGATGACATTCCACGTCGAACTGGAAGTCACATGATGCAGTATATTCCTTCTGTCCATGTTTCATTAAAGTTATTTACAAATAAATATGGTTACAACTTTGAATGCTCTCCGAAGTACACTTTAAGCATTACTGACAATTTGGAATTCTGGGCAACACTTGGTGTTCCAGGATGCAACAAATCAGAAGTATGGTATTCTGTATTCATTGTAGGGACCTTGAATATAAACATTGTATTTAGTAATTCAGATGTGTTGCAGCTTATTTTAGAGGTATGAACTTCACAGAAAGGAGGAAGGAGGCCTTTTTGGTGACAGATCTCAGCATTTCTATAGCAAACCTGGGGACTTCACCAAAGACTCTGCATTCTATTCAAATGAAGGGGCCTTGGAAGGATACATTAGGATGCTAATGCAGCCTTGGGCCCCTGATGAGGAAAACTGCTGCCAGATTGATGTGTTATGCTGTCCTCAGGGTCTTCATATGCTGAAGCTGGTGTGTCAAGGCAGCAAAGTGGTCACCAGCCACAGGACTGCCTTGGGATCACAGCTGGCAAGAGCATTCTTCAGCTGGTCTTCTGCTGCTCCAAGTCATTCTCTCTTTCAGTGGCCCCCAGGATTGTATGAATACCCAAGTATTCCATTTTCTTCAGAGATGTATGGGAATCCACCATTTCAGAACAATGCCATGGGTGACATGCGAGGGGAGCATTTGCTACCTCTTTCCTGCTGTCCCACAGTAGACAACAGGATGATGTGTTCTAACCAGCAGCTGAGCAACAGCCTGAGAAACTACTGCGAAACACCATAGTGCAAGCATTAGACATAAACTGATTAAAATGGATTAAAACACTCCGGTTTAGTTGGAGATCATAACTTGCAGCTTTCTTTAAAAGATTCAAACTTGGTTCAGTGACCAGTCTTTTATCCATTTGGCAGTCTAGTGAATAAGAACTTGAAAATATTCACCTCTGCATGTGAAACGAGGTAAAAGGGAGCTACCTGAAAGTTTGTGTACATCACCCGAGACTGCTAGCAGGAACTGTTAGCTTCAGCACTAGGGGCTGAGCGGTTTACATCTAATTGCAGGAATGAAAGCTCCACTCGATTCCTTTAGAAACACAAATGTACCTGGATTTACTGGATTTCAAGATGCTGTTTTTTTCAGTATATCACCATAGCCCTTATTTGCAGGGTTTATGTGTATGTGAACCTCATTACTTTATGCTGTAACCCATTTCTCATTATCTGAAGTGGCACTTTATAATGCATGTGCAGTTATTAGAGCTAAAATATGAGTCTGAATCATCACTGAAAAAATAGAATTCTGTAACAGTCAGGATTCATGGAGTGGAAAACCATTCTGACTGGAAACACTGCAGTAGGTAGTAAAATATTTTTAATTAAATATACAGAGGATCATAAAGTACAAAATATTGTTGCCAGCTATGTGATTGGGAAACTGATGGCACATTGTATCAAAAGCATTTCAATAAGTACAAATTGGAAAAAAAATACAAAACAAAAACTGACGGGGGGTATAGTCAACTCAGTGTTCCTAAATGTAGTGTTGCTTCAAACTAATAAGGTCACTCACAACCTGAAAAACATTGACAGACTGTACTGTGTTACCAACTCTACTTTTACTATATACAAATAATTACACACAAAATGAAAAAAAAATAACTGTCAAAAGTATACATTATTTACAGCAAAAACAGCAACATAAAAGTATTTAAAACAGTTTTTTTTTTCAAGCCAAAAGAACAGATGCCAAACTTCAAAGACCCAGAAGAGATGGATGTGACAGTCTTGAACTGAAAGTGGTTTCTGGAACTCCTGACAAACATTCAAAATACTAACCTCAAACACTAATAGCAAGCGTCCCTGTAAAATGAAACCTGAAGGGTCAAGCCCTGCATTTTCTAAATGTTACCTGGTACAGTTTCCATATAATAAGGAGTTGCTTTATGTGTGCGTGAAGTTGTGGGGGGGGATTGGGGGTAACACTTTTCATCAATCCCAGTGTAACACATATTGTGAATATATACAGCAAATGTGTGGAAATTGCAATATTTCCTATTTTAACAAAATTAAGACATTTGTTTGTTTAAACAGAAGTTATTTAACTTATTAAACTTATTAAATATATTTTCATTACCCGATATAAAAGGCACAAATACTTGCGAAGCGGAAACATACTAATCATTGTCCTCATATTTAACATTTGTGATTTACATGACCTCAGAGATGACAGTGCTTTTTGAGTCATATGCACCTAAAAACAAAAACTGTGCAAATCGGGTTTTATGCATTTTTACTATTTATATAAAAACTGTTACCTACCTTGAAGGTCATGCGAAACAGTACTGGAGCAAATACATTTTGATTAAATACATTTTGGCTAAAATCACTGACCCAAGATTTATCACCATGCTGCCATCAGCTACTTTTTTCCCTGTAGTCTCCTGAATCGCATCCCAACTAGCCAAATTACACTGCCACAACATTTTTTAAGGTTGTGGGAGAAAAAAGTTGTAAGAACACTGTTTTAATGGTTTTAAACTATTTTGAAGATGTAGTGTTTTATGCAACATTCTCTAAATCTGTGCTAAGATATGCTAGTAATATTGTTTTCCATTATACGCAATGTTGTGATAATGTATTATGTTAGCTGGGATGTGCTTAATTCATTCTGTAGATTGCATATTGTATGATTAGAGTTGAAACCCTTTTCATTTGAAGGTCATCAGATTTAAAAAAAAAAAATACACACACACACACACACACACACACACACACACACACACACACACTTCTTAACAGCCTGCTTTACAACGCCTCTTCACCTCCTTGAGGTGAAGGTCCATAAAACAGGTAGAGCCTGTGGTTTACTAAGAGTAGATACAAAAGCCCAGCATTACCTTTCAAATGTGCAAGTGAAATGCTCTGTGGCCCAACTGAAACAATGCTGCACAATAAAGGCTTTCAATCCTGCTGAAGAACAAAAATGTAACCTGCAGGTTTTACTGGGACTTCAAAACTACACTCCCTTCTTCCACACATCCCAAACACCAGCTGGTAGCTCAGAGCATTCAGAAAATACAGTAGGCAGGGAATGGTGTATAAAATTATGGAGTAAGTTTTACTATGTACAAAACCACTGTTAAACCTTTAGCAAACATGTTCTACAGCACTGTGGTGTGTGTTTTTTTTTTTTTTAGAAAAAAAAAAAAGTCAGTGGTGCATCTGAGGCCAACAGCATGTGAACTTTTCACAGTTCAGGACTGAAAATTTCTTCAAGGAAACCATATTTCTTCTATATACATGGATCTGCTGTACACTGCAATACTCAGGTCTACGTTGTTGCATTCAGCTGCATTTGTCACTCATATTCCCTGTTGGTTGAAAGTAGATGCCCACTACCACACTGAACCGGTCGGTTACACTCAAACAGGCAATGCACATTAAATAGTTGATAAAATGAAAGACATTCCTAATTTCTCAGTAAGCCTCCCATACAGTTGCTTTGACAGTGTAGTGAAATGTCTTTTAGTGTTTCCAAAATGGCAACCTATCATTTCTTATTCCTGCTCTATACATTGCATTGATCTCAACATTTGGCCTTTAGAAACTTGCTGTCATTCCAATAACAGCTGCAGAACCTCATTGTTTAAGTCACCTCTTCACTTTAAAGAAACCCAAATGTGCAAATTATAAAATTAAGTGGCCAATACTTGCACAAACGGGGACTGCTCCCCGGTATTAAGCACCTTCAGTTAATCTGCTATGTCTGACAGCATTAACCTCTTGTGCTGGGTAAGCACATCCAACAGGACAGGATACCTCAATCTAACCTGCCTATGAAAGTTTGGTGCTGGGGTGCACAGAGGAGAGCTGTGGGGGGCTAAAGGCTGGCTGGGAACTCAGAGCTGACAGCGGGTACAAGCTGTGATGGAGGATTTCCCCATAGGAAGCCCCTACGGGATGGCGATATAGATGGGGTGGGCTTCCTGCAGAAGCCAAGAGCTGCCTCTGCATCATTAAGGAGTGGATGGTGAATGGGGGCACCAGTGGGGAGACAACGGCCTGGTTCTTCAAGTACTGCAGGGGGTGCGAGTACCCTGATGGGAGGCGAGACCCCAGGCTGTCACACATGTCCTGGACCTGAGAGAGGAATGTCCCAGGGTACAATCCTGGAAAGATGGGGGAATGAAGGGGGAACTTGTGGCTTTCCACATAACTATTGACATGTACAGCATGGACCGAATCAGATGGTTTTAGTCCCCCGCATTCTGGGTCAGGTGTCTTTGACTTCCCTGCCGTAGTGTCCTTGTTGGAGTGCATGGGCGTCACAGCTCGAATCTTCTTCTCTGTGATCCCGTTCTCCAGTTCTTCCAATTTTCTCTTCAAGGGTCTGGCAGCACCAACATTCTGTGGGCTGCATTTTGAGCTCAGGATGGGTCTTGCCACATCCTCCATCTTGGGGCCCACAATGTCTTCCCCTTGGCTGTTCTGCAATTTCCCCGGGGCTCTCAGTGGAGTGTCCATCACTTTATTCTGAGTGGCTATGGTCATCGGGGGCACCCTGCAGGCCTTGGGGTGGTACTCTAGGTTCGACGCCTGGCTGCTGCCCACCTGAAAAAGAGGGGGACTCTTCATGTCCTGATGCATAATGCTGTAACCCTTGGAGGATGCTGGTTTGTGAGGAGTGGACTTGGGAAGACTCAAATCCGTTGGTTGGTCTTCCAATGTCATTTTTTCATTTTCACTTGAACTACCATAACTTAAGACAACATTATCAGGGTTCTTGTTTGCAGGGAAACTCTGAGTACTCTCACAATCTCTTGAAAACAGCAATTCTCTGTTCAAGTACTTTGTCAATGGCTCCTTGCTCAGATGGTGTTCTGTCTGCCGGTATATGCTGTTCAGGTTAGGAGAGGAGTAGAAGTCACCCATGAAGTTTGGCCCTTGCGAGGGGTATAGTGTCTTCCTCTCCCCAGTATTTTCCATGCAGTGGTGACCATCTGTATTAAGCAGGTAGGGTTCCCTAGTGGGGCTAGGCTGTGGATGGGGCTGGGAAGGGCTGTATTTAAAAGGCTCTGATGTTCCACACAGATCTGCCTTCAAGGACTCAGTTGAGGACCTCCTTTCCTCTGCGCCGCGGGATTTAAAGCTGTGAGCGTGTTGTATTACTGATGGACGGTTGATCAATCCAGTCTCTGGTGTGGTGGGTATTTGGGAGTCCTGCACTGGAGACTCATCCTCAGGGCTTTTGTTCATACATTTCTTACTAACTAAAGGAGGAGGTGGACCCAAGGAGTAGTTGCTGGGTAAGGCTGTCCCACTAACTTGGGACAGGAGCTTCTTCTTAGCTAATGGAGACATGATCCCAGGGTTGCTCCTTGGGTACAACAATGGTGCATAACTAAAACATGACTCTTCCTTGCTTGGGAGTTCTCCCTTGTTGGCAACCATCTCTGAAGCTGGAGCACTCTGGAATGGCTTCTGTTTTAATGTAGGCAACACCATTCCCACATGGTTTGAAGTCTCTTTATTTACAGATGAGCCCGGGTGGGAATTATACACAGTTAGGCTGGTGTGCCATTGTTCCTGCACATGGGACTGATGCAGGGAGTGCACACTAGCTTGGCAAAGCTTGTTTGATTTTTCCTGTAACTTGGGGCTAAGTTTCTCCAGGAGCTCATGCTTGGGCTCATCAGGGTGCTTCGGCAAATCCTCCCTGAGCACATACTTAGATGGGCCATTCTCAGAAGGGAGGGTGTGAAACAATGGTTTCCCGTTTGGAACATCACTACTGAAGGTCTCCTCTTTGACCATAAGTTGTAGCTCCTCTTCATCATCTCCACTCTTCTCATCATGGAGCAAGGAATGCTGCTGGGGTTTCTGGACCTCTGGACTCTGCTCCTTGTTGGCAGACACCTGTTACAAGAGATTGTACTGTCAGTCAGTGGAAAGGTTTCCCATCTGAGTATAGTCCTATGGCACATAACCTATTCATGCCCACTGCACCACCAATCCAAGTGTAATGCAACCAGGGACAGGAACAATTGCACAGACATAGGTGAAACATCCAACGTGGTCATTATTATATTTTCTCCATTTGGAGCTCTGAATTATCATATAGTTATAGAAACAACACTCTAGGGGTAAAGGAAGGGGTGAGAGAATGGCATGGAACAAAGAAAAAGGTAATATTTTTTCAAATTATCAAGTGGCAGGATGTGAGGATCTTTTAATTTATCAAAAGACCATTTATAGTTGGAGGTCAGATTCAGCACCACAGGAAATGGGTAACAGAAGAAACCGGGAAACCATCTACAAAAACAGCTTTGTGACAGCAGTCCAGAAATCCCCACTCATTTTTCACAGCAAACAAACACAACAGCCATTATTCAGCACATACTGTAAGTAACTCTGACATTGGCATGTTGATCTGAAACTACTTAAAGTCTCATTTATCAAAGAAGATAATTAAAGACATTTTGTATCACACATGGAATAATCCTCATTGAAAGTGTTCACTAGCAAAGAAGTGGTTTTATTACGCATTATTGGCCAGTGTCTTCTCATTACCTCATCTAGAAAGGACTTAATTTAAAAATCTTTCCACAAATGTTTCATGAAAGGCGTGCAAAAGTCTGACTTTGTACAGCACACGTCTATGCAACACTGACAAAAGAGGATGTGTGGAACAGAATTAGAATTATACTCCATTGCATGTATATTATATGTGTGGACTTGCAGACTATTTGCATTGGTGGTGACCTCTTGACCTCTAAGATGAAAGTGAAGCTGGTGATAGTGATTTTGGGGGCTTTTCAAATACTACTCTTACCTGTACATGTAACAGAAACACACAGAGACAAAGAGCCAGCTGTGAAGGTTAAAGAGATCCAAGTTGAATGGCTCTCTTGAAATGTGCACCAACCTCATAACAACGTTGTACAGTGTTTACCTATTGTGCACATTAATTCTTCCCTCCATCTGTCCAATTCATCATTTCTCATAGAAAAACAACACTCCTTTCCTTCAGTGTCCACACTTATTTTCTCAGATGTTGCCGTCCCCTTCTCAGAAAAATTTTACAGCCCTGAAACTTCAATGTCAGAAAATGGTTGATACAATCCTTTTTATTTTTCATTTATATGTTCTGGCTTTTTCTGCCAATTATTTTCCCTCCTGCTTAACGATGTGCTCGTATCCCTTTTTCCTTCTCAGTAAACAGTCAGTAATCTCAGGGGGCTGTTAAATGTACCAGAATGTACCAGTCTTTGGGGGACGCAAAGACAAAACGATGAGTGTAACGCCAGCTTTCTTCTGTTTCTGCATCACAGCCCATCATTCATGTTGTGCACCACGTAAATAAATATGCCCTGGTAGCCATTCTCAGAATGTGTTGAAATTTAACACATTGGTGGAAAATGCAGAGAACCCCTCTCTATTGTAATTATTTTGTTACCTATGGGAAAAGAATAGCTCAAAATGCATTGTTTTTTTTTTCTGTGATTAAGCAGAGGAATATTTGAAAATCACCACAGATTTAACGCCATGCTTAGATAAAAATAATGTGTGGTTTATGTAAGAGAAGCATATGGTAGCACTTAGCTCTCAGCTCTCTGTATAACAGTCAATCAGATGTTGATATAAAGCATTTCCACGGAAAGGCCAAGCCTGTCCTGTTTTTCCAAGGAATACAAACTATTATTGTCAAGAGTTTACATCGCTTCATTTCTGTGCAGTATGAGATTAGAAGGGCTAACTCCTGTTTCTAAGCTTTAAAACTAATATTACATTAATTGAAGCTACAACATGACAACAATAAAAATAGCTCAAGGTCAGTGAGCCAGAATTAAAAAATCCTCCTGGCTTTTGGTACATTACTAGGGCCTTATTACAGAATCTAACTATATATTATTACCAATCATATGTGATTTTATGTATTATTTAACCACCTGTTCTTCAAAGTTTATGTGCTTAAAGAACGGCACATTACTTGAAGAGGAATTTCTATATTTTTTTTTCCCTTAAATGCATGGGGTGCTGTGCGGTGGCCTTCAGGGGAACTGAGGAGCAGCCACTGACCTGCAGAGGGTCCTGGCTTTTCACTGATGCGTCCAAGTCATTCTTGGGCTTTGGCTGCTGTTCGCCTTTGGTGCGCTTTGGTGTTATGGCCTTGGCCTTGCCACCACTGCCACCCTGCTGCACACTGCTCTCCTGCTTCCGAGGTTTCACCTGGGGAAGGGGCTTGTCCTCCTCCCCTTTGATGTGCCTTTCGTAAGGGAGGATGAGCCTGGTGGAGAAGTAGAGAATAATGGAGGATGAGTCGAGCCAGACTTCTGTGCCCCTTTCCTCCATCTATTGTGGATCTCCTTTGCTTGTAATTCCATAAATCTGTTCAGATACTGACCTCTCTCTGTTTACTCGGGCTCCAGGCACCACATTCCCATGCAGAGATACCATCAAATTTATTTCAAGAAGGACATTCATTAATACTTATGTACTCAGAAGCAGGGTGTGTAGCAATAAAATTAATTACAAAAACATGTTGCTACACTTTTATTAAGTAGGGTAGTGGAAGACAAAAAAAGTGACAAGAACATTAATTGTATCTTATAACAACCAGACACTTGCACCCGCCTCTATATTAATTAAGCACATATGAGTCACAGAAAACTTAATCCTAATTATTTAGAATGCTGCATGCTGCCAATAAGACAGGGCTCCTTTTATAGGGCTCACAATGACTGCGCCCTCATTAGGTCTCTTGTGGAATAGCCCTTTGGTCAGTCCAGGTTCCCTCAGCTCACAGACTCAGTGAGACTCTTCAGGTCACATTTTAAACATTGCATAGCAGAGCTCATTGTATCCCTGTCCTGCGGATCCAGCCCGATTAAACACAGTGTGGAGATATTTCTGTCCTAATCTGTTTTGCGCCATGTCCCTGGTGCAGCCCGCTGACACAGCGATGGTAATTGGAAGAAATGCATTGCAGCGTAATCACACTTTCTGCTCTAGCAGGTTGTCTTCCATAATGTGCTTTGTGTGATTAATGGGTCACTGAGGGAATTATTGGAGGCTTGTAAAATTATAAATATTAACTCAGCTACAGAAGACTGGGTCAAAATGCATTTCAGAGAACACAGCAATACGCGAAGGCAGGCAGAATACAGATAACCATCCGCGGGAGCTTCTATTAGGCTCTGGACAAAACAGACATGCATGCATTTAATTATCTGGCCTTTTCTTTTTAAAGCAGGCTATTGGAGAGATTTTTTTTTCTGCAGCTGTCTGGAAATTCATTTACTCAGGCACTAGGTGATGTTGCCCTCAGAACTGCACAGTGAACCACTGCAGGGAGCCTGGGGCTTGGCAGGGTGCCAGGAGCGAAGTGGGGCCCTAGGGGCCAGGGTTGGGGGGGGGTTGGCGCTCATCTTCATATCCCATTACCTAAAGGATTTAAACATGTTACAGCTGCTAAAATGGAGAGAGAGCGATTGAGAGGGGAGGGCTGCTCCATACAATAATATCAAAATACCACACAGCTGCAAAATATACCTGGTTCTCAGTGTAACTGTTTATACAATGAAAGAACACCATTGTACAAAACCTGTGTACAGCTAATGCTTGGAAATCCTAAAATCTGAGGCTTGGGGGTGTGTTTGGAGAGCCCTCCGATTGGTCTACCAAAATTTTATGAATATGAAATAGCAATAAGAAATATGAAACCACAAGAGAGTGACTCTTTGACCTTATGAGAAACACAACATTATTCTCTCTACATTCCCATGTATGGACATAACAAGAGCTTGTTACACCCTCCTCTATGACATAAAAGGAGGAAAAAAGTGGCAAAAAGAATTAATCTCTCTGCAAATTAGGGTTTCCTTTCAGAGGAAAAATGCTTTCAAGATTTCAAGATGGTCTGCTAGATTTAAATTTTTGTTATTTTTCACTGAACTCAGCAGCTGGCAGAGAGAGCAGTAAAAACTACATTTCATACAGATGGTCAAAGGCCCAGTGCCAAAAGCAGGAAATCTGCAATTAAATTTTCCTTCATGCACATGCGTATGCAGGGGGGGGGGGGGGGGGGGGGGGGTTGAAAATATGTTAGCTGTACTCTTCAATTTCAAGAAACACAAACAGTTCTGAACTGAATTGTCTGGCATACTCCATCTTTGACTAAATAAGACCTGACATTAGAACACATTTGACTGAGGGAAAGAAAGTTATATATCTGGGATAAATTTGTATATTCAGACATTTTCACTGGCGAGAGGGGGTTTTGGTAAAACTGCATGTCACTCACAGGATGTAACTTTTTTCTTTTTTCACTGCACATCTAAAGGAACTAATACTATCTATTTTAAATACACACAGACCATACACTCGCATTAACCACACCATAACACCATACTGTAAAAATAAATTTAAAAAATAAAAGCTCCTTCTGATTTTTTTTTTTTTTTACATTTACATGTATTTATTTAGCAGATGCTTTTCTCCAAAGCGACAAACATCTCATAGAGAATACAACTTGTGCATTACATTAGGAGAGACACTTAGATGCAGATGTGTGATTCTTAAGTGAAGTTAGTTTCTTTCCACCATATGAACCAATGTTCACTAGACTAGACCAGTAGCTGTGTAAAACTTTACCAGAAAATATAAACATTTACATTACATTACAGAAGTTTTTTCAAAACACTGGGTGAAGGAAAAGTTGTATTTCATGTTTCAAAGAATGGATTTTTGTTTTTAAACTCTGAACGGACAAAACTATGAGCCTGAGAATGTTGCTGAACAGTTGTGGGTAAACACACCTCTTAATATTAAATTCCTGGTTTTTAGCAAGGCCATACATACCATCTGTAATGAGCAGTTCCTCCAAAACTAATGTGTGAAAACTTCAGCAGTAACAACAAAAAAGACCTGGTCTTTTAACAAGAAGGAAACATCACTAGTCAGTTCTGGTCATTTCCTCTCATCAGTAGTTAAAACAATTTTTAAATCACTACATTTTGGCATGGATACAAGCTGCTTAAGTTGAACTGCCTTAGAGTATCCGTACTCAAACACTTACAAGGAAGAAAAAAAGCAAGGAAGCTAATAACACAAAGAGCACAAACACCTATATGGCTTTTTCAGTTCATTCCAAATATTATTATTTTATATTTACATTTATCCATTTAGAAGACACTTTTCTCCAGAGTGACATACATCTCATAGAAAATTCAACATGTTCATTACATTAGCAGAAAGACACTTAGATGCAGACGTGTGATTAGTACGTGCAGATAATTTATTTCTTTCCACCTCCACATTCTTTCTTTTCATTTGTTTCCTTTTCTTTTCTATGAAAGAATCTTTATCACACGAGTAGCCGCATAAAACTTCAGAATATCGACAATTCCTGAACACCCTCCTATTGGTTATTTATTTATTTTTTTTTTTTTTAGATACATATAAACATTTATGTTACATTACAAGAGTAGCTGCATAAAGGATTATACGGGTATGATCTTAAAGTTATAACGCATGAACATTTACATCTTACATGAACTTAAGAGATCAATGTGGGTTTAGGAATGCTTTCAGATAGCTGTCCATAGCTCGATTTTTAACAAAAAAAAAAAAACTAGAGGGATGGGGGTGCAGTGGTGCAGTGGCGCAGTGGGTTGAACTGGGTCCTGCTCTCTGGTGGGTCTGGGGTTTGAGTCCCGCTTGGGGTGCCTTGTGGTGGACTGGTGTCCCATCCTGGGTGTGTCCCCTCCCTGTCCAGCCTTATGCCCTGTGTTGCCAGGTTAGGCTCTGGCTCCCTGCAACCCCGCATGAGACAAGCGGTTCAGACAATGTGTGTGTCTGAAACTAGAGGGCAAGAGCTGAATCTTGACTTGGCCTTTGTGTTTATTTCAACACACACTAAAAGTATATTAGAGATTTACTGGTTCAAAGCAACATTTAAAACACACACACACACACACACACACACACACACACACACAGACTGAAAACAGACAAACAAAAATTACTGGGGAAATTAAGAAAAAAAAGAAAAAAGTTGATTATAAATAACTAAAAAGACTCAGAAGGGGGCAGCATTTAAGCTTTTTGTTTTTAAAAAAATTAAAGATGACATGTCAGTGGTCATATGACTTTGCTATGCTAATTTAGGTAAGCTGCACAAATGTTATGTGCAGCTCACTCACATACATTGTACATATTATCACCAATATTTCAACACTATAGGATTCAAATGTTTTGCCCATTTCATCCCAGTTTATTTATAGTCATGCATGAGACTTTGCTTTGCAACACTAGCCAGTGTGTGTTCCATAAATGAGCTCATTGTGTTCTTTCTGCAACAATGAAGGTTACACAGCACCATGTGGGAGGAGCATCTTTTCTCCACCAGTGACTCATTACAAACATGTATGTGGTGTTTACGACTTATCTTCACCAGTTCTTAGTAAGCTAACACACCCTCAGCCCACACCCATAAAACATACACACAAACTAACGGAATGACAGTTATGTCCTACTGTTGTGTGACTCATGTTCACAAACCATTATCTAAAACACAGAATCTGTCAGTCACCTGTTATTACATTTCAAGATTTAGACAGTAATTTGTACACGGAAATTGTTGATAACTGAAAATATGTGAAAAAGGGAAAACAGACAATAAAGCCTTTATAAAACCTTACATGAAATTAATCATGAATTCACACCAGCGTTTGAACTGCTCATTGAAGCCATGACTAATGAACTCTGTTTAATGGAGGGAACTGTTACTGGAAGAAGAAATGAAGGTAAATAGGCAGCAGATGTACACAGCCTTGATCAGCACAAAGGCCCATCCTTACATCTCCAGCAGGAGCCCTGTTTAGTGGGTAATAAGATTCCTTTGCAGTGTCTACTTCCTTACTTTCTAATCCACATCTTATGTAACCTTCATTTCCATAATAAGCATTCAGAAGACTGGCCCTTTATATAATCTTACTTGCGGAACATAATAATTATACAAAGTGCTGCATTTATTCTAAGCACGGCTGCTGTTTATGTGGAGCAAACTTGCTGGGGGATATATAATACTCCAAGTGAAGCCATCACAGCAACGGACTGACGGCTTTGGTGTGGAAAATAAATACTGGGTCAGATATTAACCATAGCTGATGATGTAATACTGCTAGGAAAGACAAAACAAGTTTTATAAACAGCTGTTTCCTATGAAAGGAGAGAAGGTAGCTCGAAGCAGCTGTGAGAGCTATGTTTGGGAAATGTGATGACAAAACTGAAATTGTGCAATTCAATGAAAAGTTATCATCAGCCCTGTGTTTAAGTACAAGAAACCAGCTGAGTTAGAAGTCAGGCCTGCTTGGCGTGGGGGGGTGAGCCGAAGGGAAACAGGTTTGCAAGTTGCTGCAGTCGCCGTTTTACCCTGGCCACTGCGGTAGAGGAAGAGAGGCACATCGGATGAAGGCACCTCATGGGCTGTCTAAACGCTGGATGGCCGACAGAGGTTTGTCACTAAATGAGGAGCACCAGTGCAAGAAGGAAAAAGAACACACTAGCACATTTTTTCAGTGTATTACGCCCCTGGCCTAATACAGATTGCGATACAGAAGTGAGCGGACCTTTTCATATCAGTCTATATACAGATATATATTGCAAATATATTACATTAAAAATAATCACAAAGCTTATGTATGTGCTTCTTCTAAGCATAACTACTTCAAATACTATTAATACTGCTTTTTCTTGGTGTTCTTATTCTTCTGGTTTTCATCATGTAGTCAAAGGCTGGGGTTTCAACCCCTATTACTACTACAGCACTCAGTTACTCAGGATTTCTTCAGTAAAAATTATTCAGTAGTATAAATAGGTAAATAACTTATAACTGTATAATGAGTAGCTCAGTACAGAAATGTAAAATTGTAAGTCACTTAAGATAAAAAATATCAGCTAATTAATTATCATCATCATCATCATAGAAGATGTAATTTCATTGTTCATCACAAGATGTCACACTGTACACTAACTACTGTGGAAAAAAGTATATCCAAGAAATAAGCATTCTGGTCCCCGAAGCTAAAAATCTGCAACTCCTCCATCTCTATAAGTCTATTTAATTTGACACACTTTTTTTTTTTTTTTTTTTTTTTTAGGTCTGTAGTGCTTCTGAAGCCAAGTGAATACAAAACCAAGAGCTAACTATTTTATATTTCACCCAATGTATGATCCTGCTGATGCAATTAATTAATAAAACCCACATCCATAGTGAAATTCAAATCACATGATAATTTGCAGAAACACACTGAATTGTGTAAAATTATGACTTTGTCAGCAGAAAAAAAGGAACGCTGGTTAAAAATAGATATATATTTGGGGGCAGGAATGACAGGGAAAGCTGACATTATAGCTGCTCCTTGAAAGGTTTCTTCATGAAGTTAGAGCTCAGACTAATTTTAATTCAGTGTTACACAAACAGAAGAGACAGGATTTTTAAGGTATACCCATACCTTGCATAACAGTATCCCGCGTAATGAAAACTCACAATAACGGCTCACGATAATGCATACTCTTTTCTTCTTATAACAGTAGAGTGGCATTTATACCCTTCATTCCATCATTTTACTTCATCTTGTGAACCTGGCAAACATGTAACAGACCAACACAGACATGTATGCAGTGAACCTTACACAGGTGCTTCCTCACAATACAACTCTGTCCTGGTTATTGGTTCAGTCTGTCAACACTACAGCCACACAGTAAAAATTAAACAAACGTTGATGGGAACACTGAAGAAAATGACATAACACAAATTCATCTAACTATGTAAACAACATGTCACACACTTGTCTCATCAGTGTCAGTCTAATATTACAACTGAAATTCCATGATTATTATTATTTTGATGATTGTTTTCCTTAAAGCAACTTATAGTGTTAAGCTACATATAGTGATTTACCCATTTACTTATGCTGAGTAATTTTTAATAGGTTAATTCAGGCTAAGTACATTGATCATGAGTATCAGAGAAAGATGCAGGATACAAACCAAGGCCCTTGGAGTTTTTATGAATATAAACTACAAGCATGTAATCATGAAATCTGCTTAATCATTGAATCATTGTGAAAATGGGTGTTCTTTTAAAGATCAGAAAAACTTTTGCTTTTAATTTTATAGGAATGGTGAGAGGTAAGGGATAACAGTGATGGGTTTTAACATGAAGAACATCTGGATTCTCTCTGGGAGGGTCACATGCCCTTCTACTGCCTGGGAAGATTTTTATAAAAGGTGATGAGGATATTCTTCCTCCTCCTTTCTCCCTCTGTGCTGCCATGTGTGTACAGCCATACGCACAAGCCACAGTCATAAAAACAGCTTTAGTAACATGAATAACCTTACACTAGAATAAATAAAGCTGTAATCCTGTGATCAAATGAATGCCATCTTGAAAACATTTGTTTCTTATGCTGTGCAGTGCCCCTCGCAGCATAGTGTCCATGTGCTTTGCAGAATGAAACAGCAGAGATGTTGGGAAATAAACTAGATTTTTAATATCATAAACATCTGTGAAGAAATTTAGCAAAATTCTGCTGTGCAGAGTGTTCCCTGTTCTGTTCCTCACAGAGACACTCAACCACCCCAATACTACACTGGACAAGCACTTATTAATAAGTAAATGAGTGAAAATATAATCTTTAAAAGAAAAGCTAGAAATAATATTTTGTTAAATTTATTATGAAACATGCTATTATCATCACTTTTTTTGATAAACATTTCTAACAAAGATTTTTGACTTTCCGCTCATACAGTACAAATTGTATGCTTTAATTTGTTCATGTCATGTTTATAAAATATGAAATCTATCAGGATTTTGCTTTCTTTCAGTAGTGTAGGCTGCTTCTAAAATGTAAAACTTCGAGAATTTAAATGTGCTCACCTGTGTCCAAAATTTAGCATTAAATTTGGGTTTAACATTTTAAAAAAAGGGTTTATTCATAGTCATATCTCCATAAGGAGGACTAGGGTTCCTTTCAGTTGTAACTATAAAAGCGTTAAGAAGGAAACATTCTTGTCTCAGAATAATTTTGTACACTGCAATAAACTGACAGGCATGTCTTTCCTCAAGAAACTCCAAAGCCCTGCTGCTAAATAAGCATTCTGTCTTTTACGAAAGTACATCAGTGCTGCGGTTGCTGACAGCAAGAATCTCAGCCCTAAAATAGAAACAGTTTAAAAAACAGCTGTTAATCTACAAATCTCGAAAATTTGCATTTGCTACAAGGCAGGAAATCACAGCACATAGGTAGATACGGGACACCTTACCAAGGAAAACAAAATATAACTTCTGTGAATATAAAACACAGGTCAGTTACATACAGTTGGCTGTGGATGAAGGGTTCATCATGTGGACCTGATGAAAGACTAGGGCTGATATATAAAGTAAATACCTGGCGAAACCATAGGTAGCATGGGACAAATATTTATAGCAACTGTTAATCCCAGGAAAGGTCTATTACTATTATTACTATTATTATTTATTATTAAAAGTAAAAGTACTAATACATCATTTAATGTTTTCTTCCAAAGCAATGTACAATACTAGGTTCACATACAGTATTAATTTACAGTGATGTAAGCATTTATTCAGTTGAGAAATTTTTACTGGAGCAATACAAGTACCACCTTACTGAAGTAGAACTATAGGAGCTGGAAGGATTCACACCCTGGTTCTTCCAAGAAGGATGCAATGACAAGACACTAGGAGAAACTATAATACATGCTGGCCCCATCAAGTCAATGAACAAAACCAATGCCAATTTTACGAGTCAATTAAAACAAAAGTTAAATAAAATACTTGGATTACTCTGCTCACTACCAACATAAGTGTTAAAAGATAAATTCTGTACATTTGATAAATAAGTGAAATTAAAGTCATTATTTCAGATATTTATATAACCATATTTTAAAGCATTTTCATGTAACATCTGCAAGGAAGTTAAATACCTGAAATTACTTTGACCTGAATAATCCATGGTTAACCCATCATATTTACTAAGCAAACAACAGTTCCCCCTTGTGTTTGATACAGAATGTAATCTAAAATAAAGCCTTAATCTCAGCAGAAGGAAAACAAATGACGTAATTCTCAGTGGAAGACGGATGGTTTGGAGGTAAAACACACTTACAAGCACTGAATTAAAATCTGTCATTCACAACTGGTTCATGAATTCATTCTGTGAAATCTTGGGAGTCTGACTTTAAAGCAAACATTCATTGCGAGAGGAACACAAAAATCAATGCGGTGCTCCGAGGAGACTGTGTTTCTCCCTTAAAGAAATAGTACTGTTACAATCACTTTCCACTTCCTCAAAAATACTGCAATACTTCCACAAAATAACTCTCAATATAGTTTTACCTTTCAGTATGTCACCTCATTTCTTTTGATGGATGTTCCTAATTCATTTTACGTTACGGCATTATACAATTTGCTACCTTTTTTTATTTTTTTTTTTGCTGGCAAGTTATACAACTGGATATCTTACTCATGCACTTTATGTATTTTTCCTAAGGGTTCAGTAGTAGGGCTAATGATGATACTCATACAGGCGGCCTTCAAAATAATAAACTGCTATGAATGTCAACATTTAACTGCCACTGACTCCACTTAATGAAACCAAAACAAATTTCTTAAGAATAACTAAGTCCATAATGACTGCTCCTGCTGTCTGCAAAAGAGCATTCATGAGTGAATTTATGTGCAATAAATTGCTGTGAGCAGTCCAGATGATTAAATAAATAACAAGGTCATGGGTAATCAATAACAACAGCCTAAATAAGCAAAACAGCAGCCTGAAATGAAAAGGAAAGAATGCTGCAGTCTATTTTCAGGTTATTAATGTCATTTTTATTGTCTCATGGTTATTCCAAGTCTTGCAACACTGTCAAATAATCTAAGGAACCAGTTAAGTAAGTGTCATTAAACACACTTGAGGCGTGAAGTGGGGATTCGGTCAATGTTAAATATCGATCCTCTTCATTAGACAAAACTGTGGCAAAATTGCTTTAAGCACCCTACAGTAAAAACAAGCGTTTACATTAGTCAGGAACAGCAAAGCATTTTGTTGTCTACAAGAAAAATAAACGTTGGGGGAAACGTGCTTTTTCAGTGCCCACAGTCTAACTTCTCATCTATGGTGGTGTTTATAATGCTGAAATATCAATGAGCTCCCAGGCATGCCATTTACAAATGGCCCATGCATGGACAAAAAAAGGCTACAGAGGACTTCTTTTTATAAATAATACACAAACAGAAATGAGTTACTTCAATGGGAGCTCTCAAAGAGCAATAATGTACTTCACTGAGTCAGGGATTGTAAGCTCAAGGCACTGCTTTTCCAAGAAAAATAATAATAGCAACAACAAAAAATTTGTCTAAAAATGAAGGAAAAAAAAAAGAAATTCTGGCACTATGCTTGTTTGGCAGTAAGGCAGACACTACCATCACTATATATGTACTTTCAGCAATACCGTTTAAGGAAGAGAGACTTGTGTTAACAACCATGAAGTAGAGCTTGGTCCGATTCCACAGTCTAAAAGCGGCAATGCGAACGGGGTCCTGAGAGCCCCTCAACACAGCCAGTTCCATCTTTCATCTACGACAACAGCGAAGAACAGCTTCATTTACCAAGCAAATTAATTTGGTAATTACTTCCATCTGTGTAAGTGAAAACACCAGGAAAATTTGTGTTTTGGCTGAGAATTTCACTCTGTCTGCTGGAAAGCTCTCCTTCACTGCACACAAATACAGTCGTCTTGTCTCAATTGAGGAGGAAATATGAAGTTGCTGCTACTATCATCATGAAGCCAATCAAAGCTGCCAACAGCAGACAGATCCCTCTGATTCATCTGCCCAATTTCCTTCAGTCTTATTCACAATTTCTAGTAAAGGTTAGTACTATGGTTTTCTTTTAACCCAAATAATGGATTAAATCACACTACCACGCAGCGTAATGATGAATAATGCAATTAAGTGGCTTGTTTTTAACAAGTGCTCATCTTTGTATTAGCGCATAGGTGACAAAACAAGACACACTTGCTTACGTTTGCTTAATTGAAAAACCGTCTCAGCAGTTGCTGGACAGGAATATTCTACTGTCGAACTGCAATATTGTGAATTCAACAGCACTCTTTTCTAGCCCAGACTCTCGAGGCAGTGTTTAATAAATATTTTAGACAGGAAACACAGCATTCCAACTCCGAGGATCCTCAGCTATAAACATTAGAAGACATTATATCAAAAGTGAAAAACAGAAGTGTACTGAAAACCGGATGCAATATTTAAGACACATTAAAATGAACATTGTTTATTTCTGGATAGATGTAAGGAGATCTGTGTGAATTCTGCACCCTTGCAGGCAGCTAAAGCAGAAACAACGTACCTCTCATAATGCCTACGTGTGCAAGTGGCAGCACTCGTACTTCCCGGATTACCCCCGAGCTCATCATACACGTTTTTCCACTGGCGGCGGGCCGTGATCTGCAGAGAGAGCAGGAGATTATCACTTGCCATACGCTCCAAAATTAATGCTAAGCATAAATACAAAAACTTAAAACACAATCAGTGGCCATCAGCACTAAGTTACCTCAGATGGTAAACTGTCAAAGTCCAAACCTTGGTATTTTTGGGTGTGAGATTTGTGTGAGCAGACAGACCTTACCACATGATTCTACCGCTGCATGGGGTGAATTGCACTATGGCGACTATGGTACAAATATAGCCCTTCCAAATACTTAAAGCCAAAGAAGAGTTAAAGAGGTTCTACCGCTTGCGGCTGAAATCACTTCACATCTTGGGGTTACAGAAGACCTGGCACTTGACTGCAAAATTTAATGACACTCCATTTATTTCTGTCACCAGGTAAACTTGAATGAATTTCTTTTGATTACACATTTAAAATATGAAACATGATCATTTTTTCAACAACTTTTTCCCCACACTGACATTAATAAGTAAGTCTGAGTTTTATGCAGCTACTTGTGTGATGAACATTGGTGCATATGGTGGAAAGAAACAAACTGTACTTAAGAATCACACGTCTACAACTATGTCTCTCTTTCTCCTAATGTAATGCACAAATTGTATTTTCTATGAGATGTATGTCGCTTTGGAGAAAAGCGTCTGCTAAATGAATAAATGTAAATAAATGTAATGTAAATGTAAGTCAGCTTCAAGGCTGCAAATACAATTTCTCCAGACCAAGAGCTGCACTGCCTACAGGACATATCCCCATCACCGCAAGCTGTGTAAGTGCCTCCAGTGACATCATTTTCCTGGACAAATTAACATTCATTACAGATGTCAGCAGTCTCTAAATGAATACGATATGTGAAAGCAGGCCAAAAATAATGCAAACAGTTGCACTCAACTCATTGCTATGCATATAATTTTGTTAGAGCACATCTCAAGACAAACCACAATGCCTCTTCTGCACACAGCACCACACTTATCTTAGGGAGGGAGAGAGTTTTGGGAAGCCTTACAAAATCCCTGACATTTCCCGTTGACAATGTATCAAACAATATTTTAAAATGACTAATAAACAAATTTAAATTAACAGAAGTAAATTGTTTGTGCATATTAGAGCTGAACACATGTCAGAGAAACTGCCAACTTAAATCTCTTTGTTTTGCTTTTGGCTTATTGCATAATAGTTCCTTCAGAGTCTCTTTAGGGAAGGGGGGGGAAGAAAAGAAAAAAAAAAAAAAACTTGCAGGCCCAACCAATTTTGCCCATAAAATTACATATGTTTTCCACTTGTACATTTTATAACTGTGTCATTTTGCCAAATGTGGAATAAACTGAGGTTTTGTCTCAAAGCAGCCTAGTAAACACACAGTACACAGGAAGTCTAAAATTTGAAAAATGATTCCTTGTGTTTTTTCTTCTTTTTTTAAATCGCTGAGAAAACAAATCTGGAACTCAAAGTGGGGCATTATAGAGAAAACAATGTGGAGCTCAAAGTGGGGCATTAAATACTTACCAGTTCATAGCCTCCGAGTTTTTGAGCAGCTTGAAACATAGTCCAAAGGTTTACTGTTAGAACGACAACAAGCAAGATAAATAACACACTGTAAAACTTGCACATACAAAATTCTTTTACTGCAATTCATTTTTTTTTTAAAGGTCTGAAATCGTGTCAAAAGAAAGTCATTAAAATCTAAATTGTGTTAGTGTCTTTTTAATGAAGTGTAATTGTTTTACATTTTCAAAAGACAACTAATAAATTCATGTGGGGGCTTTGAGAAATCCATCAAAATTTAATCACAACACACACAAAGCCTTGCTTTCATCAAAATGGCATTTCCCTATCCGCAGATCTGGCAGTATTGATTTTTTTTTTCCCCCCTTGCTGTTACAAATACACATCAGGGATAACAAAAGACAACTTTCTCCCACCCCTGTGACTGACAGGAGGTTTTCAGCTTAAAGCGCTCCACTCCATTTGTATGGCTGTTGTGCATCAGCAATAATTACTGTAGGAGCCTGATGACATTATAGAACACATCTCCTTTGCTTTTATATCCTTTGCACTGCTTTTTTTCCTTTTTTTTTTTTTAAACTGCCGCTCAGCCGAGGCATTATCACAGAGACGCACGCGTCTGATCCCTGACGTCCGACGAGACCAATTAAAAGCTTTCTTGATGTGCACCTCCAAGGAGGCGGCCGACGGAGAGGCAGCAACGTCTATCATTGCTTCTGCTTTTACTGCAAGTGTTGGAATAAAAAAAATAAATAAATAAATAAAAAGTGCCACAGACTTTGGGAATAACCATCTACCCAATGGAATGAGAGGTAATGAATACCACTCTCGTGTAATGGCTCGTAACGGTATTCTCAGCTCATTAGGCCGAGGCCGCGTCATTGGCACTGGGGAAGGAGGCGTTCCAGGTTCGCCTAACAAGCGTTAATATGCACGTTCACTTCGGCCTTCTGCTTACAGTTTGTTTGGGCTTCCGAGGGACCGCAATTTTCCTGCGGTTTTCTGAAAGCTCTCAGCAGGAAGGCAAATATAATTGAATGAATCCTGCGCCGGCAACAACACTGAAGAAAGGCGCTCAAACTCAGCCAGCACTGAGAACACTAACATTACAGCAGCAAAAACCTTAATTTCCTATTACCTGTGCAAGTATGCAAAAGAGGACCGATGAGCATATTACTTTTACAGCTTCACTTCTGTTATTTTTATTTCTCGAACCACAAGCACTGCTGCTCTGCTAAAATAAAAATGGAACTGAAATGGTTCTGTTTGATCACATGTTCCTGTTTTCACTTAGCAGGAAAAAAAGGGAATTTAAAAGGCATTTCTGAAGTTGCCTCTATGAAGAGAATCTTGTGATGTGGTCTATTTTATTATTCAAGACATGTTTTGCACATAAAGCAGTTAGATTACCACCACTAAAGGCTTGACAGTGCATAATAATTTCTTTCGTTCAGTGAGCGACAGTAACCTACTTAAAAGTACAAGTGTTGCAGAGGTAATGACGTCAAATAACACAAAACCCTAACAGGCTAATGCAGTGTCACAGCTTATATAAAAGTACAATAAAGACAATTCCTCTGTCAAAATTCACAGGAGGAACCAGGCCTTTCCTGTGGATAGCAGACACACCCTTCCACCCTCCTCCTCTGACTGCAGCAGTGTGCTGGGTATGTGAGGATGTGGTGTGTATTTGCGTGGAGGCAGCAGTCCACTTACTCTGCTTGAAGCCCAGGTAAGGAATCCTCTCAATGGGTGTTTTCCTCTCTTTCATGTACTTGTACAGAGATACTAGGAAGGCCTGCTCATCGGCCCGGCACTCCTCACCTGGCGCCGTGTCATCGGACCTTTCGTCAGTTGATGCCTTCTTACCACTGCTACTTTTGGGCTTGGCCACAGCTGTTTTCAGCTCTGTTTTTACCTGGAACCAGAGATACAAAGAGAAAAATTTGGCCTGAAATGCCTGATGTTGACCATTTCAGTGACACCTGCAAGGTTGACCAAAGTATCCAATAAACAGGACAAACCAGAGGACAATCTTATGTTCATTTATTTAAAAAAAAAAATATTCTTCTGTTGTCCCAAAACCTATTTTTTAGTTACTGTTCCATAAATTTATTCACTAGAAGTACTTTATGGAGTGTATTAGGATATACAAAAAAATACATTATAAATCATTACAATTCATTTTTATATAGCACCTTCCTCAACAAGGAGACACAGAGAGCTGAACAATGGAGCACATATGGTTGAAACGCATGCGACAATGAAAAGTAAGCAAACACAAAATGAACACTGAAGCCAGTTTCCAAATGTACTGGCCTGAGGTGATCCATCTGGCAACTGAAAAAAGGAAAACAAAACTGCTAGGTGGAAGAAATGGGAGAAAAATAAACCTGGGGAAGTACAAGTGCCAGTTAGTTTAGTTATCACCTTTCCTGGGGTATAGGTCATCAACAAGAAACATCAAAAATCCTCTATCCTGTGGCTTTGCTTCTAGCTGGCTCCAGGTAAGGCCCATCTCCTTCATGTCTGCCTGGAGGTCCATCGCCAGGTGTTAATCAGATGACCTCTTTTTCTCTTCCCTTGGGGGTTCCATATTAGGGTCTGTCTGTTGTTGCTGGACACTGGTTTTCTTAGCATGCGCCCAATCCACCTCCATCTTTTTTTTCCAGTTTCGGTTCTTGCTGGTAATTGCGGTGTCTTCTGCTACAGATGAACATTGCTAATCTTGTCTGACCAATGGATCTTCAGGATTCTTCTCAGACATTTTCTAATGAAAGTCTGCACTTTGTTGATGGTCGTTATTTGTTATCCTCCATGTCTTGGCACCATAAAGCAGCACTGACTTCACATTAGAGTTATATAGTCAGAAACTGCTCCAGTGAGTTTTCTATTACCAAGCAAGCAATCCTAAGGTTGTTCTTTTTTAACTGCAGTCAGACTCCTACCATAATAAGGCTACTTTGGATTAAGGGAGGCATAACTTAGGAAAGTCACCACAGAAATGTTTGAACTGCTTCAGGTGTATCTGCAGGTTTATGCAGTAGGGTGATGTTGTAGTTAAGGGACTCCTCCTCAGCAAGCTGGCCAAACAGAACTGTATCACTGAAAAATCCAACTGGATTAAATTGTACAATCCTCAAAAAGCAAAAAAAAGGATTTGCATGCAGGCTGAATTAAGAGCAACGGTCAGACTGCCGGCAACCTCAGGTCAGGGCTGTAAGAGGGATGTGGGTGGTCTACCTTGACAGAGGCCTTGCCCTCAGTGCCGCTGGCCTCCTTTGACGCTTCCTTGACCGTCTCCTTGCCTGCACACTGACCCTGGGAATCTCTGCGCTGGGATACGGATGGTTTCTTCTTCCGGGGCCGGCCCTTCAGATTGGGGGCTGTGGAAAGAGGGCAGAGCTCACGTATCTGGTTGAACCACACCATCCCAATATCCCCTACCTGCACTCCCCTAACAAGGAATTGAAAAAAGATGCAGTGAATTTTAAAAAACTCTTCTGGGAAATAAAAGAAGCAATGACTAATAATTAGCAATGGACCACAGTTTCCCACTAAACCCGTTTATCGGTTAAGTCCAACGGTATTTTTACATCCCGTTTCAATTTCACAATCACGTCTTCAGAGAAATGCACTGGAGCTCTGGGTGGGTTTCATGAAAATCACTGAGGCACACTCTAATGGTGCACACAGCATTCCCTTCCTTCGGTCGGTAGAGACGGATGTCTGATGCTAAGACCAGAGCAGCGTGATGCCCAGTCCCAAACGAAGGACGTTACCAAAGTCGGCCTTCAAACGTTTCCTCCTTCTGCACTGATTTGGCCTTAAACTTCCTTCAGAGAAAAAATGTTAACCTGTCAGTAAGAAAACATTTACCAGACAAGTGAACATACTATATGCAGTGTGTGTTTGGAGCTAAGTCAGAAGGTGTTTTAACTGATGTGTTATTTTGTTACACCCTTTAGTAACATAAGGAAGACTTCAGTCACTACTTACTCTTGACCTAATGCCAGATAAGTGTAAAATGGTACAATTCAATACAATGTTCAGTGAGGTGATCCAAAGCAACATTTCACGTACAACGATAATTAAATCATATCCAAGGTTAGCGGAAGCCCAAGGCCAATTCCTTTTTTCAAAATCATAACTCTGTTGTTTGAAGGGAAACAACAACTTGTTTTAAAATCAAAGATGAAGCAATTACCAGAGGTGAAATCTGTTGTGACAGCATGACATTTTCATTTTTCATCTTTCATCAGGCAGTACGAAATGGCAAAACAAAATTAAACTGTTTAAACAAGAAAACATTTACTACATGTTATCACCTTGGCAACTGCAAGGTTATTTTTCCCCCACACAGCACTGTAACAAACACATTTGTTCAGGCAGCAAAATAAAATCAATGACCTTGCATGGGGTAACTGGGACATTCTGGGAAATATAATGCTTCTTTTCCAATATCGGTTGTCATCCAGAAAGTTAATATTCATTCATTCCCAGCTTTCCCCCCCCATCCCTTAAGTCTCACAGTGACTTGAATTCCAAAGCTCTGAGCAATAAATTACTCACCATTGCTGAAATACATTAGCCTCCATTCAAAATTATTGTTTTGGTAACTGTGACGCCAGTTTAAATACATGCATCTGCTATTCAAAACAACCATAAAAGTAATAAAATATGCGGGAAGTTTAATGTTTATGATAAATCTGCGAAGAAACAATGCTGCTCCAGTAGAAGGGCAGAAGACAGACACAAACAGGGTCTGTCATAAACATTGGTCTACCTGTGAAATTATTTTTGCAGAAAGAAGGAAGAAAGAAACATAAAAACATAGTTTATTGGACCAAGTGAGTATTTTATTCCTTCCTTTCTTGAAACCGAGATGGAGCTTCTTTGCTGGAAGGGAACTGCATGTGAGCAACAAGGAGCTGTACCCCATGGGTTGTGTGGATGTTTTCATATCTGCATTTACATTGCATTTATTAATTTAGCTCATGCCTTTCTCCAAAAAAAGTTACAATGTTGATGTATTTACAGTTACTTACCCATTTATACAACTGGGTAATTTTTACTGGAGCAATTTAGGGTAAGTACCTTGCTCAAGGGTACTGCAGCCAGAGGTGGGAATTGAACCTGCAACCTTTCAGGCCAAAGGCAGCAGTTCTAACCACTATACCACCAGCTGTCCCCTCATGGCTGCAGTTGCAACATCCGGCAGCCCTCCCCATCATTCGATTGCTAGCACATAAACACATTAGAGACTCCCAAGCTAGGCCCCGGGACAGGAGGCTGCCAGAGCCACTGCTGCTTTGCCCCCTTTCCAGCCAGCCTGCTGCTTGGGCTGGTGAGTGATACAGCATTGCTGTGCTACTGCATCAATTAGTAGGAGTTTACAATTATTTATTTAACACTTTTGCCCAAAGTGACTTCCAGTGAACTCTATGTAGTGCTATCAGACCACACACACCTTATTCACCAAGGTGACTTAAACTGCTAGATACACTACTTACAATAGGTCACTGATTCATACATCAGTGGAACACACTCTCTCTGTCACTCACACACTACAGGTGAACCCAAACAGCATGTCTCTGGACTGTGGGAGGAAACCAGAGCACTTGGAGGAAACCCACACATACATGAGGAGAACATAAGAACTCCACACAGATTGAGTGGGGATCAAACCCACAGCCTCTCATGCCACCCAGGCACTGTAAGAGAGCAGTCCTACAAGCTGTGCCACCATGCCACCCTAAATTGATAGTTGTAGGTTCTAGTCCCAGGAGGGTCTCCGCTCTTGTACCCTGGAACATGGTATTAAAGTGCTTGATATAGTACAAGTAAGAGCATTAAAGTCACAATTTACAGCAACTTGTGTGTCACCACCCTGCACAAACTTGTGAACTGAAAAGTGACAAAGTGTATGGTGACCTGAAGATGACTGACTCAAATCTCAAGGGGCTCTGCTGTAACCCTCCTAAGTGAATCACTTACCTTGAGATGCTGCAGCAGAATGTTCAGCTCTTCAAAGTTGCAAAATAAACTAAGCAACTATGTAAAAATATGAGGATGAGGCAAAAACTATCCTCAATAGAGTTTTAGAAAAAAAGTGAGAATATTATTGCAGATACTTTTGACTTAACCTTGTAGTCGCAGTAATAATACTAATGCTGCTGCTGCTACTACTAACAATTGCAGCTGGTAGTGTAGTGATTAGAGATGCTGCCTTTGGACCCAAAGGTCACAGGTTTGAATCTCACCTCTGGCTCTAGTACCTTTGAGCATGGTACTTACCCTAAATTGTTACAGTAAAAATACCCCCCTGTGTAAATAACTGTAAATAGATTAACATTGTAAATTGCTTTGGAGAAAAGCATCAACTAAATGAATACATGTAATGAAAAGAAGAGTACAAACTAAATGTGAAGTGCAGTGTACATGGTTTGCACTTTAAATAGTATGGTGCACTGGCTGCCTCGCCCTTTTTGAAGGTTATATATAAAGGAGTGTAACAAGACACGTTTACTTTCCTTGCATCCTAAAGTAAACCAGAGGAATGAGCGTTCCTGTACTTTCCACTGGCAGCAGAATGACTTCATTTGGTATGACACAGCACCTTCTGGTACACATCAATGCCCACAGACTTCATAGACAGAATAAGTGCATCACTGTGATTCCTTGAATGTAAATTATCTTCCTGACCTTCTGTTGTTCCCTGTGGGGGAATATCTGGAGTTTAAAATGGATCTCGGACAAAGCCAGAGTTTAGACACTGAAATCTCTGAAGTTGGAGATAAGTCTTGCAGGAAATCAAAGTTGATGAACTCGGGTCAATGCCCATACATGAGGAATGTCATATCTTCAGTACCGCAGTAATATCGCATAGATTAAATGTTAATAATGTACATGGAATGACAAGCATCTCACAGTTACTTTCAGTACATGTCCTCAGCACACATTTTCATAATTATGAATTCATGCATTAATTTAGTTCACTGTGCAATGCAGGCATCTCTTTTGCATAGACTGCTTCTGTTATTAAAAGCAAATTTAAATGTTTCAAAAGATATAATCAGCTTATGACTATTCTCGAGTGTATCAGGACCTGAACACCCGAAGATGTTTAATTTTCTAATTTAAGGAGAATATCCCATATATTTTAGATGGCATGCCTGTAAGATTCGAATTTCTGTATGCTATCAACCTGAGCCTTTGTGCAATTCTACAGGAGAAATATTGCTTAACATTTCTAAGATGTGGATTATTTCAGTGACCATATATCACATCACATTTGTTGCTCAAATAAATCATTCTAGGCTTACTGTAACATACAACAGGGAGATGGATTCTGCAAGATATCCATTGAATCTATAACATTTTCAGGTCAACACCAACAGACCATAAATGTATATATAGATGAAACACTAGCATATATAAATAAATTCTGACTGAAATATTTCATTCTTTTATCCTTTACAAATATGGATCTGAAGATATCACTATTATTGCATTTCATTCAACTAACATCATGATTCCCCTTTAGAACACATATGGCAAATGGAAAGCAGATGAAAATAATAAAGTGAAATCCTTCTATCAGAAGAACCCAGACTATTTTCTCACATGCGTCTCCCTGGAATACACAGGTAAGGAGAGAAATGCTCTTTCTCCTCTCCCCTCCCAGCACACACTCAGCAGAGGACAGCAGCCAAGAGCGAGCAGAGGGAATGCCACGCAATGAATAAATGATATCTTTCTTGCTAAAATAAAGTACTGGCCCCTCAATGTGCTCCCAGGAGCACCAATGATCATGCCGATCGCCTCACTGAATATAATATGCGCAGCTTGTTCAGAATCTGAAACCCTAGTTATATCTGTAATTTTAAGGTCTTAATGTCTTTGGCCTCTCATTGTTCATTGCCCAAGGCCATCCATTGGATGCTGCTCTGTTTCACCATGTAAAAGGAAGTAAAGAAATGTCAAAGAGGTCAAAGGGCAAAGTACCCATGTTGCCAGCAATGCCGCGCATCACCTAAAGGCTTGCACAGCTTTGCACATTCCCGTCACTACTCAGCAGATGCTTCATCAGCGGCAACTCACAAATCTAATTTATGGATTATGCAGCGACGCAGCATACTTCTCTATTTCAACAGATCTGTTCTCCATTTTCTTTTTGAATTGTTGATCGGTGTTCCGCTGCCGCATTCCTTCATAAATACGACTCCAGCAACCACGGGAGGCTGGGCGGCCCTTCTGCAGGACAGGAATGTTAATGATCAAGACAAAATGTTAAGATGATCAAGTGCAATGCAGAGTCCCGGGGAAGAGGCAGTGTGTCATCCTGCAGCATTCTGCGACAATGCTGTACGCTCCCTGAAAGCAGCACTTTTTCATTGACAACCATTTTCGGCTGAGCAGCTGTCATTTTAAACTGTCATTTGATCATTATCTCCCATGAAATGAAATTACTTCCTCTTTCTTCAACACAAACACACATTTCCATTTCATTTGAAGACAGCACTATTATATCTACACAACTATATACTGTAAATATAATATATAGTGGAAATATTATTTATGGGAAATGTTACTCTTTTCACACTGCACAACCAATGTGACTGAAACCCATGAAAACAGACATGCCACATATACTTTGTTGTCCTCTTGTTGGAAAGTTGTGAACGTTAGCAATCAGTTGCCCTCTAGTGTTCGCCGGAGGTATTACTTGCAATTCAGCAAAATGACGTCATACAGAGGGAAATGTCATGTTTTTGCAGTGCTTAATTTGCCTTGAAGCGTTTCAACTGAACCACTGAACTCAGTGGTTTATGCAAAAGTTATTCTGAAAGTCACATCAAAAATATATCTGTACACATACACACTAGTGTGAATGAAAATATTCTATATACAGTTTTTTTATATATATATATATATATATATATATATATATATATATATATATATATAATATAATATAAAACCAACCAACCAACGTCTGCAACCTCTTGTGTTGAGCGGGGGTCACAACAAGCCGGAATCCACCTGGCAGCGCAGGGTATAGGCTGAGGGGACACACCCTGGGCAGGACGCCAGTCTGCCGCAGGGCACCCCAAGCAGGGTTCGAACGCCAGACCTACTACGCAGCAGGCACTAGCCAAATCCGCCATGCCTCCGCCACACCACCACCCCCCACCCATTATATACTGTATATGTATACGTTTACACACTTGAAAATTGCATCTCTCACTTAAATCGCAGAAAAATGGCTACAAAAAACATTTTTAATTACAGCATATTTACAATATACACTTGACAATCAATAAACAAAGTAATTACAGTGATTGCTGTGGTGTCTTAATGTGCACTGCTTTTAATTTAATTACTGTTGGTGTTCTTTTATAAATGTACAAAAGCAACTTGGTTTAAACATGGTTTTTTGAATGCACGCACACATGCACACACACACACAGAATGTAGAGCAAGCAGAAACGCTTCAGGCACACTCCATTCCAATTTAATGGCCTCTCACTCCTCCTCTTTTACTTACATTGTATTTTAGCGCAAAGTCCATTCCCCCCAAAACAGGAGGCACAAAAGTATAAAAGATCACACATACACCAATCCAGAGTGGTTTCGCCACCTGATTTTAACAGTGCAGCAAAACAATGGTTTAATGAGCGCAAACTTCCTTTAAAGTCTATTAATCCCATGGAAACAGTTCACAGCACAGGTGTTTGCATACTAAACATGTGGGGTTGTGAAAAGGCTGGCGCACAAGGTTGGTCTGCACTAGAAGTACATCTAAGAAACCTAGAAGCACCACCTCAAGCAGGACTGGCAGAGGAGCGAGTGAAGGGGCACTGGCAGGTAACAGATAGAGGGTAATAGAATTCCAACATTCAACATTTACTGCATCTTGTCCTCCATTTCCCACATTTCTGTTTGGAAATATCACTATATTCCAAATTGGGGCTGGGCACAGAAGTCCACACTATAAATCTGTCCGTTTGGACCCCTGCTGTGTCCAACACACCATCCCTCCTCTCAAACATCCTATTTTAATCCACAGCTACTCCACTATTTTAGCAAATGAAAACACTAATGTGCGCTGAGGATTAACTAAGAAGCTGCCATCTGTGTTGAGATGGGATGCGTGAAGCCACATTAACTCCTGTTCATCTACATTTAAACACTTCCAATACAAACTGGTAAAGAAATAACCCCCCCTCCATGCAAGACTTATGATGTGTGGAAGCAACACATGCTACAACACATTTAAGGACAAAAGTAGCCTTATTTTGAAATAATCTGTGAATAACCATAGGAATATTGCATGGTCTTCAAAACAAACTGTGTAATGTCCATTGAGAAACGAGTGTCATGCATAGTGTAATTCTGCATCAGAACAGCTGATGCAAACAACATTGCTGCCAACCTGGTGTGAGTAATTAGGCAGAGAGATGCAATTGTGCGAAGAGGCGAACATGTGCTATACACACACATTAACGTGATGTGCTCCGATTCAGATGCAAGGTTTCATTCTCTACGTACTTAGTAATCATAATGCATTAAGTTATTCTGTACCGAGTATGAAATTATTAACCCTCATATTAGTTACTATAAGGGTGGCAGGGTGGCACAATGTGCAGTGCTCGTGCCTCACAGCTACTGAGCCATGGGGTTGAGTCCGGCTCAGTCTGCATGGAGTTTGCGTGTTCTCTGCTTGTTCATATAGGCTTCCTCCAGATGCTCTGGTTTCCTCCCAAAGTCAATAAATGTTTTTTGGATGGACAGGTGACTATAAAAATTTCCATTTGAATGTTTGTGTGTGTGTGAGAGAGAGAGAGTGTAATTTCCCTCTTAACGAATGGTGACCTATCCTGGGTGTACCCTGTCTCACACATTTTGTTTTCAGGGTAGGCACCAAATCAGGATGACTTTGTAATGGACAAGAGGCTACTGATGATCCATGCAATGGATTTCATATCATGCTATGCCATGTTATAAGTCCAGTGTTCCTCGCCTTCGTTTCTAGCTTTCATGCAGTAAGACGGCATGGGGATGTGTGGCAAGGTGATTATGATGATGACAGCAAACATAAATAAATAGAGCGTGGACTTGAGGCCGCTATAGAACAACTCACTGATGCTAACATCTTTTGTTTATGTATTTCATTGATATTTCAAGGGCTTATTGTTGGACCACATGTGATTTGATCCTACTTTAAAAGTTATTCATAATACAGATGGTACATATTCAGTCCACCCCCGACTGCGTGGCCCTCGGGATAAAAAGAGTCTGACAAAGCCCTCTATAAATACAAGAACGATAATCTGACATATGTTCAACAAGCAGTAAGCAGTTTAAGCAGATAAAGAATGTGTCAGAGATAAGTTCCTCTTCGAATTAGTCAGCTTCTGCTACCTGCACATAATTGACTTTTATTCAGATGAACACAATTTTTGTGGGAAAGAACAGACAGCCCATTAGAAAGTATTCAAATTCTCCTCACTCTGTTCCAAATTGTGGGCCACAATTTCAAAATACATACATCCATCTCTCCTTGTATCTCACTTTCGGAAAAATGTGGCAGCTGGCCACCATGCTCATGCCTTTCAGGTTGTCATAATATAATGCAAATTCCACATTTGGAGCAATAAGAGTTCTGGTCAAAGAGATGTTCCAGCTGCAGTCCAAGCACTGATTTGTAGTGAGTATAATTAGACAGAACAACAAACACCTTTTTTTTTTCCCCCCATTTAGGCCACATTCTTTTCTGAGAGATTCATTCCTACATCATAAACCCCATTTCATGATGATTTCCCCAGTAATGATTTTACTTAATACAGTTAATGCACTTACATTGGTTAAGAGCCTACATACTATACTCACGCTACACCTTAAAACGAGTTTATTTTCAGGAAGGCTGTGTGCTTGCCTGCAATACAAGGGAAGTACAGAGAACATGATCACTGAAACCTGTTATTACTTCACAGACCTTAGAGAGTCGCTGTACAAAAACTTTGACAGGATCCAGCTCTTGTTCATATACGATTTTTAAAAGAAGCCCTGAGCTAGATGGTAATCGTCAAATCATCAATCATCACCATGTCACCAAAAAGCACCCTGTCCAACTTCAGTCTCCTTGACAACGGGCCATAATTACATCACGTAAATATGGTCGCGGGGAGGGAACTCACATAGCTTTGAAATAAGGGATGCCCTGTGTGTTCGACTGATGACATTTACTCGTTGTATAAATGCCATCCCTCACTAGTTCAAATACTGACATCCAGGAAGCTTTTTTTTTTACCTTGGGGTGTTAAAATGACAGATAAATCCAGAGTCCAACCGGCAGAGATAAAGTAACACATCAACGTCAGCAGTTCACCCAAGTGAACATTATGAGCTGGAAAATGAGAGGCCCAAAGCAGAATACTACTTTTTTGGCCTACTTTAATTTCTGTTGTGTTACATTTCTATCAACACCCTTAAGGTAATATTATTATTGTATTGTTATTATTATTTACATTTTATTTACTTATTTTGGTGAGCTGTCTTGTTCTATCCAAAATTCTGTAAAATTCTATCCTCCTATACAACTATATTTTATGTGCAAGCAAATCAGGCAAAGAATATTCCACAAGGGTACATCAGGAGGGACCTTTCCCAAAACTTGAAACAGCCACCTTAAAAGTAATAAATTCAGGTTACATATGACAGTATCTGTTGACACTGCATGGCAGAGCATGTATTCTCAAAGAGCTGGCTGCCAGCTCCCTCGCTTCAACGAGGACTGTACGAACCACCTGAGATACTTTCTGCATGTTGTCATTCTTCCATTTTGTTGTGTCAAAGGCTTATGGTCCAAGAAGCCACAGCACCTTCTTCTTCCATCTCAAACGTGGAGCCAGGGAGCCCCCAGCCAGCATATCACTGCTACAATAAAGAGCTTTGGTGGAAATGGCTGGGCAACAAGGCTGGACCAGCAAAGTGAGCACAGCGGTGCGGGAAAGATCACAGAGAACCTGTGAAGACTTGTTCTGTTCCATTTGTTTTATTTAAAATAAGGACAGCGAGCTGCAGTCAGTCAGAATCATTTATATAACAAACAAACTACTTTTTTAGTAAGTTTGCCAGCTTGTAAGTGCTTCATAATTCAGCGGTACCTATTGCACTTGTCCATTTAGTAGAAATGTACAGAATTAATACCATAGATAACATTGCACAGAACTTTCATACAACAAGCGATGTAAAAAATAAAGCAGCATAAATATTTTGGGGAGAAAAAAAATTTCATAACATACAATTGCAATTTTATTTATGAGGTGCACACACTTGAGAAAACACGTTATACAATTATTTGATCAAATGAAGGGATTCCAGGCGATTCCAGGAAGAGGCAATTAAACTGTTCAAAGAACTTTATTGTTAGCTTTATGAATTCATTCATACCGGGGGGGGAAAAAAGCTTTTAACTTCCACAAAAGTAGGTCTCAATGAGCGTTCTCCAACTGCGTTGCTATTAAACCAGCGACATTAAAAACATTTATGCAGACATGCACTTGAATCGCTGCCATAACACTGGAAATGAGGAAAAATAGCAGGCATCAAATTTTCCATTTCTTATGGTTTAAACACCATTTGCTTGCATTTCAGCATCACTGAGCGCGTTTAGGGCTCAGAGCACAGCCGTGCGCAACTTGGCTGAAAGCAGTGTTGGTGTTTCTCTGACAACTGAGGACTTGTGAAGCTTAGGCTTTCTTTAAACTTCTATATTGATGGTCTCAATGGATTACCCACTGGGTAAAATAGCTCGCTTTTAAAGCGATTCATTGCAATGCCCTTGCACTGCGGCAATTTACTGTAATAGATCTTAATGCCTTCCTCATTCCACTAAAATGGGTCAATGCGGAACTGCGATTTGTCCAGTGAGAATGGTCACATGCTCTGACCTTTTAAAATGATTCAATTATGCTTTCATAAGAATTCCAGGGCAATTTAGGTTGATCTTATTGCCATCAAAAACATTAGTGATGCTATAAAATGTGCAGGAGACCATTTTTACCAGTTCCATGTAAACCAGAGAAACAGAATGTGTGTTGCTGTCATACTGTGTTAAAACATAGAAATTGGCCAGTTAAGATGCTCTGATGTCAAATAACCATGTTCACCCACTCCATGAATATTTTTATAACAATAACTGTTCTTTAATAAAAGTACAAGGTTTAAGTTAAATAGATTACACTGTGTTACTGTAATGCAGCAACAGACAAGCAAAAACAGTACGCATATTAAAAATCAACCTCAGAATCTTACTGTGACCCATAAGATGGATTAATGTTACTTTGCACAGAAAGAGAAATGGACATAATACAATGGACCTGCCAGTAGCCACAAACAGATACTAATTCATGCAGAATCTTGAAATAAATACTGAAAAGACTATTTCTGTCCATACAGCCACACTGTTCTGTCCAAACCGCTGCATATTTTGGGCTGTTATATTCCAGTGGAATGCCCTTGTGGATGTACAGAGGGCTTCGTACACAGTACTCTATATACTATATAGGCATTGTATGAGAAATTTCTTTTCCTCATAAAAAGATGTGATTTGTCTGAGTGTACTTGTGCTTACAATGACGACAGAACTACACAATGCTCCAATTAACTGTCTAACTGTACTGGAGGGCTATTAAAGCAGCAATTGTACAGATACTCAAAATGGCTGTCAATTATTTCTGCATGAATGGCACAGCGCTATGCAAACTCCTAATAGATACATGTTCACCCAGCAAAGGCAAGGAAAGCCATTACATTTTTGTCTTTGCAAAACAATATACAAGCTCCTTATCAGAGATTACACAATGTATACTATTTTGAGACATAGCAAATTTTTGTCTCAATAGATGATTAATTACAACCAAAAACAAAGCTATATATCCTTATATATAAACCCTAATATGTCTGTCAGTGTCTACTAATGCATATTTAGAGTATTACACAGCTCAGGAAAAGAGCAAATGTAGGAATAGATAAAGGATTCTTAGTTTAGCCATCTATCAGCATGACAGATGGCACAGGTACTACTTGCTGGAAATTAAATTTGGGGTCAAAGCAATAGAGCAGGCAGGGGTTTTTATTCCACACTCCTGACGCATAAAGATAACTCAGAGCAAATCTCAGGTGGCTTACGAATTGCAGCATTATCAGCCCATTCACAACAAAACATTTTAAAAAAATGATAGCTAAAATTGTTAAAGCCTTGATAACAAATTGAAGTCACTTGTGAAACTCTCCAGGGATGATTTGTTACATAATTGTGTGGGCATTGTTCATATTTATAGCCTGCAGGCACGATTATGCTGCATCCTGTATTAAGAATTTAATGGTTGCAAAGTGGACAACTGGAGCTTCTGTACATCCTGGGATGTCATAGCTGACCCTTCCTACACAACATCGTTGAAACAAGCCATTTAAAAAAATAACAATAAAATAGACATACTTTTTCAGCAGTAAAACAAAAATAAATATAAGAAAATAACTTTGCCTGACTGCCAACATTACATCTGTTGCTTGACTGATTAATTTTAAGTGTTGTTATTGTTATTTATGACAACACTAAAAGACTGTGGGACCCTCACATCATTACCTTACCGTAATTACTCAATGAAACACTGGTTGGTAGTATGAGATGATGACATTCCATTTACACACAAAGGCAGTGATCAGTACACGTACACAAACCCCATCCTCCTAAATGCCGGGGGGGGGGGAATTACACTACAGCTATAGTTCTTAAACAAGCCAAGGACCCAATAAAAGTATGATTTATTCTTTTGGCAGTGCTACTTCTGGTTATTAGGAAACACCAATATTGATACATTTTACACTTACGCATTTGGCAGATGCTTTTTTCCAAAGTGATGCACAATTCAGGGCATACAGAAGTGTCTTCTCCAACACATATAGAGCTTTAGATATAAACACACAATAGAAGGTAATATTTAACACCCAAATAAGCAGCAAAAGGAGGATGACAATCATTACACACAGAAGCCACTGAAAAGGGCTTCAACTGCAGTGGCTGGTGCGCTACTTAGCTGATCCAACTTTAACGTGAAGCCAACTTTCGTTCCAGTATGACAAGTGACATGAGGAGCCACTGTGCATTCTCACCTACAGCTGTTTTTGAGGATTTCATGATAATTCAAAAAGATCAAAGGAATCTGAAAACATTGCTTGAATAAATGAGGACAAGTAGGAATAGCATCAAACAACGGGTTGACACACATAGACATGGGGTCAAAACTGAAGGTGGGGTTATGGTTACAAGAAAGTGTGAACACACTACTATGGTTTCTATACAGCTCTGCTGTGTGTAAAAGGCCCATGCATCTTATGAAAGCCAAAACTGAGCCTATGCTTTAAATCAGGCCTACTGCCTAAGCACAGCTAATAGCATGTATTGGTTAGAACTTTTTATACTAAAAAACAAAGCTGTGATGCTTTCATTTGAACTGGAATTTTAAATGTGGTTTTATAAAAGTGTGATTTTGCATTTTGGATTAGACAATTTAAATTTTATGTGATTATGCCTATAATTAAAAAAATCTAAATATTTGATAGGTAATATTTTTGACCATTCCAACCCACAATGTTAGGAAAGAAAGAGTTTTAAAAATAACATTAGAAAAGATCTGTTCTAGACATCAGAAAATATTTCATTGCAATCCATGGCAAAAACAAAGGTTCCGCCGTTAACTTTAACGACGGAAAGATTTTGTGATTCTGTTCCGCAAGACGGCCTGTCTCGTCTTAAAGCCGTCATGTGAGGGCCTCGTGGTCTTTCGTTAGGTGTCACCGCTACTCATTAACGCACATCACAGTGGCTGAATCAACACTGGCTGCTTTGAACCACTAGAACTAGGAAGTTTTGCTATTAGAACTCTGACCTCTAAACTAATAACTCCAACCTTCAGTGAAATCCAGAATCCCATTGTGATTTTTACAACCCCCCTTAGCAGCACCCCCACTCCTTGTCTTAAACGCTGTACAGAACAGATTCATCTGTCTCCCGCTCTAAAAATACACATCTGAGCCGTTCACATGCTATCGAGTTCCTCTCGAAGCAGCCCCACTGTAACTGCAGCGCTTATTGGCCATTGTTTAGAAAGAATAATCCCCTTTTAAGGAGGAATTTGAAGCTGAAAGCACATGGCTGCACTAAATACAGAACACTGTGTGCCACAAAAAATATTGCATAACATGAGAATCATAACACACTGACCTTCAAACATTCAGAATTAATTATATAGATAGAAGTAAATTGCCTGGCTGTTCAAATTCAAACAACTGGCTTCACATAAGAACCGAGCTCTAGAAGATATCCACATGTTCCTCATTAAAGGGAAAATGTCTTCTTTTAAAGAAGCCAACACATTAAGAAAATGTAGTAATTTTTACATTTGCTTGTTACAAGTTAATGTTTGACTATTTCATCACATGTTTATTTGTAGTTGATCATAATCATACCAGTTATCTACTTCAGTGTTTTCCACAATCTTTTCATAGTTATAATCTGTTCTCCGTTTCATCCGGTTTATTTTTGTAAGCAATTTCTTCAGCTATAAGAAGGGCCCTTGTATTTCACAGCAGTTTGTGTGGGAAGATGAAGATTGCATATTACTGACCTCTGCTAGCCACTACTTTAAAATTTAGCTTTTTGATTCTCTTTTGTGTGAAACAAACATTCTAACATTTTCTACAAAACTATCTGAAAGAGAACTGCAGATGCACAGACCAAAAAAAAAAAAAAAAATCCTGCCTATCTGAGCATATATGCAGTAAAAGAAGCTTAATAGCAGCTTTGGCAAAGTGATCCACTTTTCCAAAAGGCTGAATTATTATTTCAAATGACATCACATGCCTGGTATCAAATTAGTACAAGAGCATTTTAAAATGTGACAATGTCCATCATGCTCTCTGCCGGCAGCCCTGTTTTGGGGGCAGTGCCAACAGCCCTATTCCTACTCATTCCCCAAAGTCTCGCTGAAGGCAATGATGACTAACCATGCGTTGAACGAGGAAAAAAATATTTCATGAGAAGGGGAAAAAAATGCCTGTAAAAGGTTTTTTTTTTTTTTTTTTTTTTTTAAAAAAAAAAAAAAAATGTTTTTGCAAATGAACACAAAGAAGTTGTTGAAACATAAATCGCCTTTAAGCTATCATCAGATATTTCTGCGTTCTTTCAGTTCCACATATTCAAACTCATTAAATGTTTATGAGAGGGGGAGGTGCATGAATGTCAGCTGGGCGGTAAATCACCAGAGCTACAAAGCTTCTCAGACGGGGAGGGTTCCCAGCAAATCAGTCAGCAAGCGACATTACAAAGAATGAGATGAGACTGAGGTATAAAATACTGTATCAGGCTTTTAAGTGACATTTTGCTCTTGTTTATAAAGCAGACCTTTTTATTGGTGCCATGAAACAGCAAGCCTTTAAGAGAAGGTTCCACTTTTTCAACATGAATTATAATTATTTTCATATAAGTAATTTGCTGGGGATTGGAAAAAAAATAAAACACACTACAATATCTACAATAAAACAGAGTATTCTTACTCTGAACACTGTAAGACTTAAAATCAATGGACACAGTATATTCTGGATAAGTTTCCTAAAATTGAAGTCTCAAAGACCACAAAATTTATCACATGGTAAGTTTAAGAAGAGAGTGGTTATTTAATAAAGTAATAAAGTTCTGACTTTTAATTCTGAAAGATTTATGGCTAAGTATGAGCTTTTTGACTGAAAAGAGTGAGTCAGGAGTGTAATTAGTCCAAATCACAGAGGAGAGCACTAAAAATAACAGCACAACCTCAAATGTCAGCTTTAATAGATAATCCATTCCCATAAGCCAATACGTTATTATTTCATAAGGCACACATGAAGGACTGGCTTGGTTTCCCATAAAACATTGGCATTGTTTCATTTGAAAGACTCGACACAGGGGAATGGCGACAACATTCATGCAGATGTTGAAAGAGAGAAAGTTGGCAACTCTGAGATATATTAATCTCCTCGCTGGTTAATTATGGACAACGGTCAAGGTTATGCTGATGAAATTGTTTCAGATTGTGTGCTGAACAAAGCTGGTCCTCCCACATAGCCGTTTCACAGCACTTTAATAAAGCGTTTCATTTAACTTACAGCTCTCGTAGCACAGGACTGGTGAGCTCCCCCAACCAGGGCAGCATTAGAGCAAATAACAGTAATCTGGTCCAAGGTTGATGCAATTCGTGATAAACAGTAACTAGAAAATATTCCACAGCCCTCTTATTCTCTTCGCTTAAACGCCACATTGACTTTACATAGTGATGGTGTCCAGCAGTGTAATTCATACCAATTCCTTTTTCCATTGTATTACACTTCGGAATGTTGGCATGTTTGTGAATTATTTCCCACACAGAATTATTAGGGGACTTCAGTAAAGTGCACTGTCGGACTGTGGGAACGGACGCGTGTACAGTATTCAAAGCGGGCACATGAAGAGGAAAAGGGGGGGAATGCAGGACTTTAGAGGGACAAAAGCTTTCCAAATTTCTATACAATAGCTTTGCAAGAAAACATGTTAAGCTACTAGAGTGCACATTGAGCAGTTAAGTCTGACAATATTTCCACATGGATGTGTATAGAAGGTAGGAAGACTCAATGTCAAGTGACGGACAAAAGATGTAATAACTTCACATCTGAAAGCCTTTCGTCAACAACGGAAAAAATGCAGTTCTTCACCAGAAAATTATGCAAATTCCACCCAACAGCAAACCCCTCTTAATGAGAAATAACTTTTCTTTTTTTTCCAATGGCAAGAAAAAAAAAAAGAATCAGAGCAGAATTTTTAATGTGAAACAAGAAAAGGCCATATGACTATTAAAAAATGCATGTCCTGACGATAACGCAGTCCAGATTGTAAAAGGAATGGAAAAGCGAAACATCACAAATTGTCAAACATAGTATGAAACAATATATGAAAAAGATACAGCATGAGCTCAGCTTTGGGCAATGGCTCACAAAGGGCTGCGGTGAGAGCCAGGATTCATTCCATCTGTTCTTTACAATGACGAGAATCAGCCCATAAAATTCCTTACAGCTGCGATGACACAAAAAAGAATGGCCCCTATTTTATATTCTGATTACTTAGGATAATAGGAAGGTAATGGATACAAACCCCTGGTATGTGCACATGAAACATTACAGGAATATTTTTCTACTGTAACCTGCAAGACTGCAAACTGGAAGGGAGAGAGGGGAAAAAAAATTGTCTGCAAAATAGCACTGCCTGGTTTGTTTATGTTTTATTTATACAGTACATATATTTGAGTATTTACTTGAAATACGGAAATGAAAAGGGGGACTATTCATGCATATTTAATTAAATACAGTTGCAAGCAACTTCAATGTATCGTGACTACTTCTTTCTGCAGTTTTGATGGTCATGTCTTACATGGGCAAAGATTAAACACATACATGGCAATGGGATAGGTACTGTATGTTCCACACAATTAAATTCACAGAATTCTTTATAAAAGATTTGCTTGGAATACCTGAACAAAAAAAAAAAAAAAAGTATCAGTACAAAAACAAGAATGGTCTCTGATGCATTTTCTTTTTCTAAAATGAAAAATGTTTCAAAGCAACAAACCACTAATATGTAGGGTACTTTCCAGTCCCATATGTTTCATGATTTACAGAAATGTATACTGCAACCAAAAGTGGCCTGAGAAAAACCAAAGAACTAACTCATATGCTGAATACTATATCAGATGTTGAAAAATGCATTTAAGTGCAATACTTTCACAGCGTATCAGATTGCAGGAACAAATGGATAAAAAGGTATTTTTGCATTATTTTTACTAACAGAGAAGGAAGAACCATCTAGCTGAAAGTGGCTGATGTTTCACAATACTGTAAAAAGACCTTCCTATCTTTGGTCAAAGTTGGTTACAAAAATGTTCCACTAACAACATTCTCACCAAAAGGACTCGTGCATTTCCTTGTGCTTTTCATAACAGTACTAATACTCACACTGGCCCTCTTTTAAAAGCATTGCAGTGTTTACATGTAGACTGGAAATATTAATATTATACTCAATAGTTCCCTTGTGACTATTTTATCATCTGTATATGGTTTCTTTTAACCCTCTTATGCAGGTTTTCAGTTACACAGAAGCAAAGATATGGGATATATATTTATGTAGGCAAAACAAGGAAATCAGAATGACCTACTTTCATTACAGTACTTAAATATATATATATATCAACACAATGTGTGTTTAAAGCAAAATACTTCTACTAATCATACTACAGAGGGGAGCAGTGGGCTTGGCCGGATCCTGCTGTCTGGTGGGACTGGAGTTCGAGCCCTACTTGGGGTGCCTTGCGACGGACTGGCGTCCCATCCTGGATTTGTCCCCTTCCCCTCCAGCCCTGTGCCCTGTGTTGCTGGGTTAGGCTCCAGCTTGCAGCAACCCTACTCAGGACATGTGGTTTTAGCCCGTGTGTGTGTGTATTTGTGTGCGTAATCATACTACTAATCAAAAACCCAGCTTAAGAAACAAATACCAATAAGAAGCCTAGAGGAACTTATAATAAATGTAACATTCTAACACACACACACACACACACACACACACACACACACACAGTATATAAATCAGATGCAAAAGCACATGTATGCTTAGGCAGACGATCTTGTAATAATAAACTGCATTTTCCAAAGCGTTCCTCTTCCTAAGCTAACAGAATGTCATTAATTCACCCCTCAATGCCAGTAATAATAGTTTTTACTTTCTTTATCTCCCTCCCTATATTGCTGCACATACTTCTCATGGTCACAGATGTGAACCGAAAGATAATGGCAAGATTTACACAAGTTCAACGCAGTCAAAGGTACAAATTTCCCACAAACACTAAGGATTGTAAGTTTCTACAACTTTCACCTGCAAGTCATTAACAAAGTCCAATGCCTTCACGTTTATTTCTCCCCCATTTTTAATACACTTATTCCTTTTTAATTTAGGAAATCAAATAATGGTGTCTTAGTAATTGCTAAAGGGAAGGAAACCATAATTATTTCAGGGCATATTTCATGGCATGCTCCAATGGCTGTGTTGTAAATCAAGAAATATGGCAAGCAGTACATGTATAGTCTTGCAAACAGTGCCGAGTTTGCTGTAAAAAGTCAGCATCGCTCCATACTCTTCAGTCCCAAAAAACAGGAGCGGTTGGACCCAGTTACAATTTAAGCATCTATGGATTCATATTTTACACACTCTCTCACACTAAGAGGCTGGTGTACCTTCTGTTACCAAGACTCTGTACTGTACCAAAGTGGCAAAGGACAAAGACCAATATCCTAAAGATTAACAGATCATGTTCTGAGGGGCTCTACTTAAGCAAACATCTCCATCTGAGCTGCCCCTTTATAATACACAGCTGTATAACTGGGCAACAAGCGTCAGGCTGATTTTGAAGTAAACCTCATGTTGATGAAATAAAGGTTGATTAAATAAATCTTTCCTTTGTGACTTCTACAAACTCCACGTAAAATCTGTTAAAACTAATAACAGCAATTCCCCCTCTCCCCCTTGACACCCACTGGCTAGCGTTAGGTTATTAAAATGGCCTAAACAGAATGGGAAAGCTACACCGCGCAATTTTTAATTATTGCCAGAGTTATTTGTGTGGCTTGGGGCACCCGTATGCAGGCATGCGTTTGAAGCAGAAACACCCCTCTCTCTCTTCCATTTGCATTCTTTTACTACTCAGCTCTGTGACAAGTGGCCACTCTTGTAACGGATTTCCAAATTTCCGCTGAAGCTAGGTAACACTACAGGGGGCTGGTGGCCTTCTAAAGGCATAATCAAGTGTATACTTGATTGTTACTGTCATACAGTTTGAAAGTGTGAAAACCAGGCTCATTTCATTTATCTAGGCAACCTCAATTTTAAAACCATATTGCCACATACATAAAATACCTAGAAAGGTCAATCTTGCCATTACAGAAGCACAAGGCATTCATACTGCACAACTGAAGAAACAAGTGATGACAATAAATGCATTATGTGGAAAATATATATACACAAATCCACCCTAGCGCGCGCGCTGAGGCTGCTTGTTCTGAGCCGGGGGGGTCGCAGCGAACCGGAGCCTAACCCAGCAACACAGGGCAGAAGGCTGGAGAGAGAGGGCACACACCCTGGATGAGACAGCAGTCCATCGCAAAGCACCCCAAGCGGGACTCGAACCCCAGACCCACCAGAAAGCAGGACCCAGCCAAGCGCGCTGCGCCACTGCCCCTCCCACACATTGCTAATCCAGTTGAAGTCATGGTGACAGACAACCGGTCAGAGGCAGAATAGAGGGAAAAATGGGTAAAAACCCTGGATTGGACAACAATGCATTGCAGCTCACAGAAACATACATTATAGAGATATATTTTTAATATCCGTGTGTGTGTGTATACATACATACATACATACATACATACATACATACATACATAGGTAGGCAAAGTGGTGCAGCAGGTAGTGCAGCCTCTGGGTTGTATGTTCTGTGTGACTCAGTCTGTGTGGAGTTTGCATGTTCTCCCCTTGTTAGCGTGAGTTACCTCTAGGTGCTCTGGTTTCCTCCCACATTGCAAAGACATTTTATTTTAGCTGAATTTGTGACCAACTTGCACCAGGTATCTGACTGTGTGAGAGTGTGCATGATTGTTCTGTGATGGACTGGGATCCTGTCCATGGTGTAACCTGTACTCTATGCTTTCAGGATAGACTCTGTACTATCATAACCCCGCACTGATAATGGGTGTATTGAGATTATATATATAAATTATATATTACAATATGTAATATTACACATAAAATATTCTATATAATATTATATATATATATATTAAAAAAAAAAAATCAGCCACAACATTAAAACCACTGAGAGGTCAAGTGAATAACATTGATTATCTCGTTACAGTGGTACCTGTCAAGTCAAGGGGTGGGATATATTTGGCAGCAAGTGAACAGTCAATTCTTGAATTTGATGTGTTGGAAGCAGAAAACTGGGCAAGTGTAAGGATCTGAGTGACTTTGACAAGGGCCAAATTGTGATGACTAGATGCCCGGGTCAGAGCATCTCCAAAATGGCAGGTCTTGTGGGGTGTTCCCAGTATGCAATGGTTAGTACCTACCAAAAGTGGTCCAAAAAAGGACAACCGGTGAACTGGCATCAGGGTCAAAGGTGCCCAAGGCTCATTGATGCTCGTGGGGAGTGAAGGCTAGCCTGTCTAGTCTGATCCCACAGAAGAGCTATTGTAGCACAAATTGCTGAAAGCCTTAATGCTGGCCATGATAGAAAGGTGTCAGAACACGGAGTACATCGCAGCTTGCTGAGTATGGGGTTGCATAGCCACAGACCGGTCAGAGTGCCCATGCTGTCCACTGCTGAAAGTGCCTACAATGGGTACGTGAGCATCAGAACTGGACCATGGAGCAATGGAAGAAGTTGGTCTGGTCTGATGAATCACGTTTCCTTTCAGATCATGTGGACAGTCGGGTGCATGTGCGTCGTTCACCTGGGGAAGAGGTGGCAGCAGGATGCACTATGGGAAAAAGGCAAGCTGGCAAAGGCAGTGTGATGCTCTGGGCAATGTTCTGCTGGGAAGCCTTGGGACCTGGCATTCATGAGGATGTTACTTTGATACGCCCCACCTACCTAAAGATTGTTGCAGACCACGTACTCCCCTTCATGGCAACAGTATTCCGTGATGGCAGTGGCCTCTTTCAGCAGGATAACATTCCCTGCCACACTACAAAAATTGCTGAAAAGTTCAAGGTATTGACTTGCACTCCAAATTTCCCAGATCTCAATCCGATCGTGCATTTGTGTGATGTCCTGGAAAAACAAGTTTGATCCACAGAGGCCGCACCTCGCAACTTACAGGACTTAAAGGATCTGCTGCTAATGTCTTGGTGCCAGATACCCTAGGATACCTTTAAAGGTCTTGTGGAGTCCATGCCTCAACAGAGCTGTTTTGGTGGCACGAAGGGGACCGACACAATATTAGGCACATGGTTTTAATGTTGTGGCTGATCATGGCTTCTGTATAAACAACTGCATTGTGGCAAATGCAGCCCTGAATCAAAGCAATCTTGAATCTTGAAGGAAAAGAGTATGAAGGGTAAAGTTTGACATCTTCATTAACAGATATCATTATTTAACACAACAGTCTGTTTTTAAACTGCATTTGTAAACCCAGTATGTTTGCACAAATGACTGCCAGTACAGCTGGCAGTTAACAGAATTTTAGAGCGGAAGCTCTGACAGCACACCCGGATATCAAGTGAGTGGGCGAAATTCATACTGCCATTTTGGTTTTAAAAAAAAAGTGTATACTATAGGTGAACAGCAAGCACTAATGCTACAACCACTTGCATAATTTTTAAAGATCTCATAGGATCAACTACATTTTATATTCTGTCCAGTCCTGTGTTGAAAACAGGTGTTGGTTCATGCCACACAATGTGACAATGCATGTCACACAGGATGTAAATATTGGCAAAAGACCTTAACAATGAACCTTTCTCACTTTCATTAGTACACAGCTTGATTACATGAACTGGACTCACAAATTAAAATCGCATGCTTCAGGCAGAAATATGTGAACCACTACTGAATAAATATGAATGTAGAGATATGAACAGCCTAAAGAGACACTGCGTATACTGTATTTCATACTCAAATCAAAAGGAAGGAAAAAGAAAAAAAAAAAAAAAAACACAAAGGGCAGAAAAAAGAATCGACACACAAAGCCAGTTAAATTATGCACCCATAATTTCATTCCACATACTCTATCAGCAGCTGCTGTATTTGGAGGTCTCGTTTAATTTTCTGATGTGGGTGTGCTGTGTGGCCCCATGGAAACTGTGCAGACGCTATAGAACTGGTTAATTTTGAAGACCTCACAAAGAAACTGATCTGCAGTCTCGGAAGGTCTGGAGAAGTTGGTCCCAACATTACACACAAAATTCTGCCTAATGACGGCTGTTAAGTCTTCACCGCCTGGAACTCAGATCCAAGGATTGGACTCCAGAATTCCCTTAAAATAGAAAACTTCATTATGTGCAACAGAAAGAGCACAAAACAGCACTTCTGTCAGAAAAAAAAATAGAAATATGTTTGACAGCTGGGAGCCGGTCAAGTACTTGACACATTGACATTTAACATACCATATTTTCTGCTCTAATGTAAACTGTTAATCAGAACTTTACACTTAAGGAAAAAATAATGTTAACTGTTGTTCAGCCTCTTAAAATTCAGTGATCTCTGTGTCCTTCTGTCGAAAGAGCTTTGTTCATTTATCCACTGATGTGCGTTTTCAACCAATGCTTCAACATGAGAATCCCAAAGTTTCAGAAACTTATTAAAACAAGCTCATATTCAGGCAAGGAGATGTCAGTCTCAGCATATAAGTAGCAATAAGGTTTTATATTTTAAATTTCACATCAACAGTAAAACACAGCCCGCTGTATAAATTTCCCAGTTTTTATTCCTCACATGAACCATACCTGATATCACTCTGCAATAAATAACGCTGTCCAGTAAAAGCAGTTATTGCACTGTTCTCGACATCCATTCGGCTTTATAAAGAAGAATAAAAAGTGCTTTTGAAACTCGATTAAAAGGTAAACCAGACAGCCCCATAAAACACTTAAGCTGAGAATGGGGTGGGAATCAGTACATTATGTGTGCCAAAGTTCAGTATTTACATGACACAGTTTTTTAATGGTAAGCAACTGGCAATTGCTACAACCGCTTGTCCCAAGTGGGGTTGTGGCAAGATGGAGTCTACCCGGCAACACAGTGAGCAAGGCCGAAGGGGGAGGGGGACACACCCTGGACGGGACACGAGTCCGACGCAAGGCACCCCAGGCAGGGCTCGAACCCCAGACCCGACACACGTGGGAGAAACTATGCTGCAGTGAGCAGACACTACTTCTGGTTTCATTTTCCTTCAGCACAATGTTTGGGTTAATTCTCTTAAAGAAACTGGAACTAAATGCTGAATGGAGAAAACTTTTGGTAAAAGTGGGTCTGGCAATTTACCGTTTACATCAGACAAAGATATCAAGCATATAATGGAATAACAAGCAACATGCTGACTTGTGGTAAAACACTTTGCTTTTAAAATTTGTGTGTTGATATACTGCAACCATCACCAAGAGAAGCAGGAAGAAGATGAAATGAGATGTGTTGACATCTTAAGTATTGGGGTGATCAAAAAGCATTAGACTGTTAAGCCATTATACTTGTGAAAGGATGATGTAAGTTTTTTAAACTTTACTATGTGAAACTATCACAGTTTTCCAGTGGCTTCTCCCTTTTGGTATTCGCACAATAAGTGATGAATGGAGATGTTGGGGAAAAGGGTCACCCTTCAGAATGCCAAAGAATTGAGTCACTCGACCACGACACTCCTCAATGGTCAGGTGACCTTAAAGCAGGAAGTGGATCACATTGAGGGATAAAGTTCTAGACACGCAATTCAATGCAAGAGGAGTGCATGATTGTCTTTGGTCACTTTATAGTTACTAACAGCATATTTTTATTTGGTTTCTTGTACTTTCCCAACATTATCAAACTTGTGCTTTATTGAGAAGTTTTTACCAAAAACAGATAATTTTCAGGGCATTCCTTATCGTTTTTAGATAGTGGTACCAATTTGTTCAGGACAAAGCCAAAATGATTGGTTCTTAAGATCACGACTGATTTTCCATTTTCAACATCTCCGAGTTGTGCAAACAATATGAGTAACATATAAACCTTGTTTGAAAAAGCTTATATCATTTCTCACCCGGAAACCTATCCTGATTTTCGACAATTCAAAATGTTGCAACTAACTTTGCTCTGCGATGCTTACCGTTGCCCTCGGAAAAAGAGGGAGAATCTGTATTTCTTACAATTATCAATCTATTACCGACACCAGTATTTTAACATATAACTGTGATGTGAAACATCTCCTTAAACTGTATCCTAATGACATTGTGATTGGTATCATTTATTCATCTCTCCTCCAAAATCCTTCATAAATCACAAAAGCATGAAACTATTCAAGTTTTCTCATGGGACTTTCTGAATATAGGGCAGCTTTTATTTTAGCAACTGTCCTGCACATTTTAGCCTAAAGGCATCTAACTGAATTCCTGGAAGTCAATTTGCAAGCTGTTCTTCATTCCAATCCAGTCCCATGTTACACATTTGCACTAGTTGTTTCTGTAGTGATGTCGATTTAGCAAAAAAACTGCATCAAACCCATACCAAACACCAGAATTACCAAAAATGTTACAAAGCGGTAAAACATAATGCAAATTAAATAAGAGAAACTGGAATAAGCAGCGGATGTGAGCAGCAGCACCAATGGGTGGTACTGTACACTTACCCAGTTTGTCACAGACGCTCTCGTTCTCAATAAGTGTGGCATGTTCAAAGGTCTCCCTGCAGTATAGGATCTGAGTTTTGCTATCAAGGGTGGCGATGCCCCCCAGGGCCAGAACCACCTGGTCTGTGAGCAGGGATGAGGGTCTCTCTCTCAGGCGGGCAATAATGGACCGGTACCGACAGTACTGGGGGTAGCTAAGCACCAGAACTCTCCTCCTGTCATCATCATCGCCTGACAAAGAAAAAAAAGACACCGTATTAGATTTTTCTAAAACCATGATTCATTATACAGTAGAACCAAAGATGCTTGAAGGGTATTGAATCAGCATTTTTATTATAGTTCTTAAAAGACTGCTGGGCAACTAGTAGCATAGAGGTTACAGTTGCTGCCTTTGGATCCAAAAGGTGCTGGTTCGATCCCCAACTCTGGCTGTAGTACCCTTGAGCAAGGTACTTACCCTAAATTGCTGCGGTTTAAAGAAAAAAAATAAATTACCCAGCTGTATGAATGGGTAAATAATCACAAGCTTGTAACTGTAATAATTGTAACCTTAACATTGTATGTTGCTTCGGAGAAAAGCGTCAGCTAAATAAATAAATGTAACAAAAAACAAGACTGGAAATGTACTGGAAAAATGTAGGTTAGCGTACAAGAGCAGACTTTTTGTGGCATTGAATCAGGAACCTTTTGGTTCTGAATATTAGAACCACAGTGCACTAACATTCTCAACGCCAACTTGCTAGACTTAGTCCATTAGTTGTGACTATGGAGTTTTTTGTGGTTCCTTGTGAAGACAGAGAATTTAAAAACAGAGAAAAACAGTCATCCCATTGAAGACAGAGAAATCTGAGAATTACAGTTTTGTAATCCCAGATTTCTTAAGATTATTAAAAATTCTAAATTAGGGAAATGAGAAACAATGTCTCGGAGAATGGGCATTTATACACATATCTTTAGTGGTTTACAGCCACTCTACTGTGGGGAGGAGGCTACACAGAAAACAGAAGCCAATACAAATATTTTTATACACTGCTATACTATACAGCATTATTACAACTTCTAATGACAAAAAAATAAAAAAAACATTTAACTAAACAGGACAAGTTATGTCTTTCAACATACTGCTCCAGTATCCGGATATTGAATCAGATTTTTAAAATTGTTCCTGAATAAAAGAAAACACTGTCAATCTTTCTCAGAAATGCACTAATGTACAAATAAATGAAAGGGGGGGGGGGGGGGGGGAACACAACATTTTTACCTGACTAACTATTTTCTGCATATGGATCTGGTTTATTTTCTTTTGAACGTCATATTGAAGGTTTCAACCTGAAAATCTGTCTGCAAACATATCAAGTTTCACATGAAACATAGCTGGAATTGATATTGTATACTGTAAATACACTGTGTCCATGCATGTATTATAAGCCATAATTAAATGCATAAATACGATAATTCAGTTGTCATTACTAATGCTGCCCCATGTTGATTCAATATTATTTTTATGCTTGTGTCTTTAATTGTATCTGTATACACACATTTCTCAGACAGCCTAGGAAGCAGTATTACTTAATAGACAATATCCACAAACACACAGCAATGACTGCAGTTTTAAAATATTAAGATTTTGATGCACCATACAAGGGTTCCAAACATTGCCAGCATCTTCCTAATGTTTTCCAGTTACAAATGATCTAAGCAGATGACGACAGAAAATCTAAAGTGCCTAATACTGTTAATAAAACCTGCCCTTTTCTAAATAAAGATGTTCTTACCATTACATACGCACTATAATTGGTTGGTGGTGCACTATCATTAAATATTGCATTGTGTAATTTTCCATTAATGCTCTTGACAAGCTGCCTTTGTGAAGGACTCTAGTAAGCAGAGATTGGCTGCAAAACCAGCCCTAAAATTTGCTTGACTAGGCTTCAAGTGCCTTGTCAGATCAAGGAGAAAAGGCTCAAGCTTTGGACTTACAAATTAAATATCAGTGTTCCAACTGCGGAAATATCTATATCCTATCTTTCAGTATACACACACACACACACACACACACACACACACACACACATCTTCAGAACCGCTTGTCCCATATGGGGTCACGGGGAACCGGAGCCTACCCGGCAACACAGGGCGGAAGGCCGGAGGGGGAGGGGACACACCCAGGACGGGACGCCAGTCCGTCGCAAGGCACCCCAAGCGGGACTCGAACCCCAGACCCACCGGACAGCAGGACTGTGGTCCAACCCACTGCGCCACTGCACCCCCTTCTTTCAGTATATTCCTTTAATAATCTTGATATTGAAAACATGCTTACTACAATGTCTTACTACCATTACAGTATATTGTATAAAGCAATTTCAGAAAACCTCTGCCCACACAAACCATAAACTGTATATTTGACTGGCAATTCTATTCAAGAGTAGTATGAATAAAACTGGAATATTTAAAGGGGAAAAAAAATGAGGCAGCAGAAAAATCATTAACCAAACATTTTTTTTTCCCCCTCGAGTGGCGGTTCCAAGACAGGGTATTATCTGATTAGGGTATTTCAAAGGCAGTATCTGTATCCTTGACTGCCTCATTCGCTTCATCTACATTTGTACCTGGGTCCTTATTCACACTGTTATATTGATCATAAGTGTAGTCTAAATTTCAAGTTAATGTCCAGAGCATTCTGAAAACTCACGCTGGTACGTTGCACTTCAGGAACTTCAATCTCACAAAGGATCTCCCCTAAAATACATTTTAAAAATGTGCAAGTATTTATACAGTACTGACAGCAGAGAAACTACATATCAGACAAGGGAAGACAAAAAGTAGCACTAACAAAACACACATACACACAGACTGAAATCGCTTGTTCTGAGCAGGGTCACGGCAAGCCAGAGCCCAACCTGGCAACACAGGGTGCAGGGCTGGAGGGGGAGGGGACACACCCATGACAGGACGGCAGTCCATTGCAAGGCACCCCTAGCAGGACTTGAACCCCAGACCCACCAAAGAACAGACACAGGCCAAGCCCCCCCTAACAAAACACACAAATATTTGGGGACAAATTTGGCAGAGGAGCGCAGGAGGAACCACTGGTCAGTTACAGTAACTGCCTCTCCAGGGCTTTGGACATGGGTTTGAATCCACCTCAATCTGTTTGCACATTCTCCCTGTGTTTCCTTGGGTTTCTTATGGGAGCTAAGGCATTTTCCCACAGTTCAAAGAGATGTGCTTCAGATGAAGCAAAGACTAAATTGCCTAGTGTGATGTGAGTGAATGAGTGTGTTTGATCACCCTGTAATGGACTGATGCCCTGCCCAGGGTGTAACCGTCTCACACCTTATTCTTCCGTAACAGGCTCCAGAAATAAGCAACCCTGCACTGAACTGATATTATATGAACATATTTAAAGAATGAAATTAGCCATACACATAATGGTTGCTAAGTTAAATAAACAAACAATCAAAACAGATTTTAAAATGCATTTGACTGACTACCTAATTATTTACATCGAGACCAAGACGTAACAACTGGTCATGTGTTGAGGTAACCACAAAACACCAGCAGAATTAATCCATGGAGTTATGCACAAATATTGCATGTGGGGGGAGCACATTAGACTTGTTATAAAAGAGTGGGGGCAAAAAATAAAACTAAAGAAACAAAGCAAAAGAAACTGACCACTTTAAATGCAATATTAATTTTGCATGAAGGACGATGTATGGCTAACATGGCAGCAAAGATGGACAGAACTAAGAGAACACTTAAAGCCTTCCGAAGTAAAACTGCAACCTACAGATATACGTTTTTAGCTAACGGCAAAGTAAAAACAGTACACCCACAAACAGATTTGCCACTTCAGAGCCACTGCTCATTAAATGGCTGCAGACATTTTAAAAAGGATTCAAAGCATCACAGGCTTCATACTTGCTGTCAACAAATGTAGAAAATGTTTTTAAAAAAAAATATTTTAAAAAAAATACTACGAGTAAAATTCTGACACAACTCTCATTTCCAGGAAAGTCACTGTATTTTTTCCAGTAACATATTCACGTTCTGGTACATAGTGTGCCATAATATTTCCATTTTTATTTAAATGTTATCGGTATGACTCAAATATTGTGCTATACAATAAAACCACACCTTGAATATTCTTAGAATAATCCATTAGATTATAGAGCTAACACATTCGACAAGAACATCAAAAGGCTCTTTGGACCATCTTCCAGAGAAACCAGGGTATTTCAAAGGGCATTGTTCCATATCGGCCCATCAGCTTTTCAAGCTGCTGCAGAAAGCGACTGGCAGCAAGGCCTCAGATGTTAATTTAGCATAACCTTCAAAGTCTCACCAAAATCATGCATTCGTTCTTTGAAAGGCAAACACTGATTCCCATTCAGTGGCAAACACACCGAATACTACCCAATTCAATTTGCAACTTTACCAGCTTAGTAAGTCAGTATATTTCAAAAATATAGTAAGAGCAACACCCTACAACCCCATCCAGTTTCCAAAGAACATGTAAACTCTACTCTGTCAACAATTAAAATGTGATCACAAGAAATATGAAAGACCACTGGTATTATTCATTCATTTGTCTGAAGCTTGTCTCCCCAAAGCAACTCACGGGGCAAAGCTACTTACAGAGATTTACCCTTTAATACAGCTGGGAACATTTTACTGGAGCAATTCAAGGTAAGTACCTTGCAGAGAGGTACTTACATCTGAATGTGAAAGACGAACCTGGGTCCTTTGAGTAGAAGGCAACAGCACTACGCTACCCGCTGTTCATAAAAGTGTTGTTCATCCTGCACTCTTTTGTGTGAAATCACTCCCTCCTTCACTACACTAATACCTCTTGTGGTTGTACCGGTTCTGCGAAACATTCACTCTGAGAAACAAAGTGCTACATTTGGGAAGTAGTAACAGCACAACATTTAAAACTACTCTCTGTGATAACATCAGTTAATAATAATAATAACAACAATAAGGCAGCTTTTCAAATCATTTGCAAATCTAAAGTTAGCAAGGCAGCAAATTTATCAGCACCTCAAAATATCCATATTACTGCCATTTCTTTACCTGTCCCACAGCAACAGTGTTTATTGAATTTTTTAGCTAGGAAAGTGAACCCTGTGCAACCTGTTTACAATTACATGCTGTAATTAAAGTGTACTGCAGCTCTTATGAGGGATTTACAAAAATGCATTTTGCATATTTAGCCATTTTCTTAGCTAATATCCCACACAAGATCTCATATATTGGGGCATCCAAACATGGTAATTTAGAAAATACCATTCCGTTATGCACTCAATAGCTTTAGGACAGATTAAATATTATTTAGGGTAGCTTTGTTGTTGTTTCTCCCATACTCGTGTCATGTTCCTGTATTTCAGCTAAAATATTTATTACACTATTAAATTAGCTAGCGGAACTGTGATGAAGAGATAGAGGAAAAAAACCAATATTAACATTTTCTCATTTTACACAGCAGAACAAGAGGTGATGTTTAAGTACAGAGGAAAAGAATAGCAGTGATAATCCACATAAGGAAGTACAGTACTATGTTTGTTTTCACAGGGTAATAAGGGAGGAAAAACAATTCAAAGACTACTTGTGGCTAAATCTTGAATAGCTCATCAAAATGAATGCTTCCTGTCAACATTTTTAGATTATTTAACACACCAGGAAATGAATAAAAGCCTCACTACATGCACCGGCAAGAATTAGCACACAACTCAGCTCCTCTCAATACCATTTTAATAGAGCTGAATGCTGAACACACACATATGAAAGGTTAAAAAAATAACCGTGGGCTGAAGACATATTTTATATTCATTGTGCAGTGCCATTTGCTCTTGTACTAGTATTGATTTCAGGAGAGTACTGTTTCCATTTAACCATATCCCTTTCATATATATAACGCAGCTCTGATTTGCTCAGGGTTTTTTCTGCACCATCTACAGTTTTTAACAAAAGGCATGACATAGTTAGCAGCAGGCAGGCCGCTTCCCAAGCCGTTTGTCTTTATTTCCAAAATGGGAGCTGCCAGCAAAATATGTGAAAAGAATGTAAAGATATAGAATCTGCAGCAACAGTGTCACGTTTCTGTGCCTTATTTATTTTTTTTTAAAACCTTTTCATATTTAAATTCCTTTAATAAGCTCCCACCACTACTTAACTGCCTTCCTGTGCGAACAGTGTGCAAGTTGCACATGTCCTATATTGAGAGTGCAGGAATGTGTCTCTTCAATGCACTGCTCTTAGTTAGGAGCCATTAGGAGTCTGCTTTTCCATAAGCAACATGTTTAAAGCCCTTCAAAGCATATCATATTTTCACAAAGGTCACAGAAACCCAGAGGAAACTTTCTATTGAAACTACGTACCCAGGAGAAAAAAAAAAAAAAAAAAAAAAAAAAAAAAGCCATACAAGTTTGTTCCTGCTCTTAATTACCCAAACAGCGAAAATTTGCCTCTGCTCAGCTGGCTTTGTGTGATCGCATTTCTGGTGCCAAAAGAAACATTTAAAGGCTTAAGCCTTAATTTATTCCAATTTACCGAAAACAGACGGGGGCAGATCTGTGTGCCTCATTTTCCCATGTCACAATAACATTGATCTTTATTTCATTCCACTTTTTTCCTGAAATCCAAATAGCCTTAAACCACATTTTCCAAAACACACTGATGTCGATGCAAAACATTTTCTTGATGATTTATGTTACCTAGTGTTATTATATTACATTAGACATTCCATTCTCTAAGCTTTCTGCTTTCAGAACAGCTCCATAGCAACCAGGCAGAGAACAGCGGAGATTTTTTTTTTTTTTTATATAGCTGGCACCAATCCAGTTTTAACTGTCTGTGTTATTGATTGCTCAATTGCAAGGTTTGCATTTAATGGCCTCAGTGATACATGATAGAATTATTCAAAAAATCCTCCCCCTAAAGTATTCCTTTGCTTAACAAAGATCCTGCTCTTTAAAAAAAAAAAAGCGCCAATATATCAGGCAGCTCTTCGATGACATTTTTTGCGAAAATACATTGAGTCATCCTCCTTTCACCCTCAAATATGACCGAGCCAAGTCTTAACCACAAATCCTTTGTTGTTTTAAGAACATGAAACGGTGAATAAAAGCAGGAAAAATAGCTGATGATGAGCTGACACAGAGTCATGTAAAAAGAGTCATCTCTGTAAAGCACAGTTGCATACAGTCCTTCTGTGCAACATCTCCAAGCTGAAACATACATTGTTTATCTTCTCCTATGAAACAAACAAAGTACCACTTAGTAATCACTAACCATTTGTGCAGAAGCAAAGGACTGCCTGGAAGTATCTCTGCAAGAATGCCAGGTTCATTCTTGACTAAAGGCAGGATTAAGCTTTAGGAAGATTACTTTCCTAACATTTATTAACATTGTGACTAAAAGTAAACCTTGAAGGTTGACACATCCAAGTTGCCGTGGCCCTACAGTGTACCATGTTGCCGAGAGTCCTGTTTAACATGAGCTCAAGTGACTTGCTTTGATCACGGGGCTGTTGGGCTTTAAAGTCTTTTACAAGCACTGCAAGAAATGGATGTCTCGTTTCCTTAAATATGTATTTTTATGGAACACAGAATTCACAGTTGAGTGGAGCATTCCACAGGAGAGGCCGGGGATGGGGAGAAGGGGGGGCTGAAAATGTTTCAGTTCAGAGAATGCAGAAGTGGGTCAGGGGAATTACGTGTCATTTTTGATGAAACTTGCATACTTGCTCAGATAAATCTAATACAAACTGTGATACACTGCAAAAGACATACTGTGGGGTGGGGGTGGAATTAATAAATGTTCTTTGCGAAAAGGAAGGCTTTTTGAGGCATGCACATTGCCCATTTCAAGTACTAAAATAAAAAGGGTGGAGTTATCATTAAGCACATTCCATTGTGACTGCTCGCCTTTATAGATGCATTTCACCTATCAGCAGATCTTTGAGAATGTTTAAAATAAACAGAGAATGACTACTGCAGCTATTTTAATACTTCAGATCTAAAAAGAAGATGTTTAGGCTACACACACGTACAGGAAACCTAAAACATGTACTTTCAAGCACAGTACAGCAGCTATAGCAATGCCAAAAAGACAGAGTCTGTTCAAAGGGACTTGTGTTCTACCCCAGATACACATCATCATACCTCTTTGCTCCACACATAACATGTGGTAGAGTTTCTATGTAAATTATGCATTTACAATGTACATCCAAACGGAAATACTACCCCAGCAACTTGGTCTAACAGACAATAGAAAATGTATCAAACCCTTCAAAAATTGTACTCTATTATTTTTAATAACAATTCAAGCAGTATTACGGCTGATCCTGGAGTCAAGCATGGCAAGTATGTCAAATAAAGGGCTTAGCAAAGGGCTTAACAACTTACATTGTGAGATGAAAACAAAAAGGACTAAGAGGCCACACGAAACAATGGCTGCTCTCTTGTTTTAGATGATGAGTGGGTGAAATGATTACAATTATCCAGAGAACAAGCAGAGTGGCACCGAATAATGGCGTTACTCAACAAAACCAATTAAAGAGAATTTAGGGTCTCGCACAAAGAGGGGATTAGATGACGGCTGGGATAACAAGATGGTACATAATCAATGTGCTATTGTGGGGTTTTTTTCTTTATTGGAAGTCACTTCAGCACAAGCTTCTGAAATTACTGCCCAAAAGGGCAGAGCGCCTGGAATACCTTGGCCAGACAAGAAGAAAAATGTCCAAAAGAAAGAGTCATCAAAAGTTACATGGATTGGAGTGAGTGACAGTTCTGAAGAACAGACTCTGGTTGTAAACAAGCTCCTAAATGTTTGCAATGTTCAACTGCAGCACTACTGAAAGAGAAGCTTTAATTGCCTTGAGCTAATGCACACAACTTGCCGTGTTCCTGATGCCCATCAGTTAATATTGCCTTTTACTGTTGTTGGTCCTATAGAAGGTCACGGATCACAAGGCATCTGCACAAAGTGGCAGTAACAAGCAAAAAGAGAAGCTGCCTATTAGGGCTTTGGGTCCAACTGATGTGACATAAAAGGGAACTGATCAGAAACAGACACATTCCACTCTGCCTTATTGCAAGGCACAGAACAATGCCTAGCAACTGAACAATACTCAATCTAGGCAGCTTCACAATACAACATAACAGTTAAAATGTTAAAACAAAGCCAGCAGCACAATTGGATGTGCCGTGTGTTCTAGAAACTGAAAATTTCTCTAAACTATGGTAAACACAAACATTTTTTAAAGTACTTCTGATACAGTTTGCTCATTTACCCTGTGATATGTCCAATTACCAGCTAGTTCTATTGCCAGTTCAAGTCTTTTCAGTCTTATTTTCAGTGTGGAAAATAACTAAAAACACCAGAAAGCTTCCTCTCCAAGAAGTCAACCAAATATTGAACTTGCAGAGTTTTTGAAAACCAATATCATGAAATGGAGAACAAGAAAACAAGAGTGAAAAATATTCCCTGCCACAGTTCTGAGCAACTGAATATAAGGTTACAGCAGTACACTATGTCATAAAGGTAATGGCGTGTGCCAAATAAGGCATTAATTAGTCTCAGAGCTGTATTTAAATACGTTCCAGCCTAATAAATATTTAAGGAATGAGCAATGGTCAGGTTGCTTATAACATCAGCCTTTATAAGGCCTGCCATCTCCCTCATCATGAAAAGCCACATTGTGTTTTAGCAAAATTTGTGCATGCTATGTCACTATCACAAAAGCCTAGAGGTGAGCAATGCGCTACAAGGAGGCCGACAGCACATCCTCAATATTAACACAAAGGTGGATTTCACCATTTAAAAAAAACAATTCCAGTAAAACGTACAAAGAAGAAAATGGAAATACATCAGCAGGACTGCAGTGAGTCTTTATTCGCACAGCTGCTGGCTGTTAGGGGGTCTTTTACGTTACAGGGGACACCACATTAATAACATCTCTGTTGTTTCAGACGCACTAATGGGCAGACAATAAAACTATTCATTTCCTCAAAGGTCACCCTTTGGAGATGTGCACTTTGTTTTACAGCCTGGTAGAAATAGTACTAAGCCCCAAAGAAAGGGGGTAAAAGACGCTCAAAATTACATGAGGATACTGCAAAAACAAAGTTTGAACCTGGAATATAAAGATGACTGCAACATACTGTATATACTGCTTTTCCACAATTGAATCCCTAGACATTCCCAGCAACTAAGATTTTTCCACCCCAGCTCACAATTTACCGCATACAGATTTAGAATTGTTGGCAGGGAGCCAGTCTTTAGTCATAAGGGAACAAATGATGAGTGGATCAGTGTGTTATGATTTAAAAAAAAAAAAAACACACAACACATGTAAACTTCCAATGGGTCTGTAAATAATCAAGATGTAACTATAAAAGAGCCAGAGAAAATAGCTCTAACTTAAGAGAACTGCCAACCCCAGACTGAAAATTTTAATATTAAATGAAATATCATATTAATGCCTTTGAAGGAACATTTTTCTGTACAAAGAAAACAAAAAAAAAAAAAAAAAAAAAAAGAGGAAAGACTACCCTTTTTTAAACAGGTTTACAACATATGAGTAACATCTAGGCCATCCTTGGTTATGGCCTACAAAATGCATCAATAGAACTGCTCCCAGCTATCTACGAGACTTAATCATTTGCTACATGCCAACTAGACTACTATGCTCTTCCACATCTGCCTACTTGGTGGTCCCATGTACCAAAGGCAAAGCACGGAGATTCTCGGTTCTGGCTCCGTTGTGGTGGAACGACCTAATCCTCTCTCTCAGAACTGCTGAATCTTTGTCCACCTTTAAAAAGGGTCTTAAAACTCATCTCTTCCGGACTCACTTTGCCCATGATCTCTTAAGTTCATACAAGGTATAAATGTTCACAATCATGTTCAGATCAGTCCTTTACAGAGCCACTCCTGAAATGTAGCACGCAAGCACACACACAGCGGGGTCGTGGCGAACTGGAGCCTAACCCTATAACACAGGGCGCAAGCCTGGAGGGCGAGGAGACACACCCCAGATGGGACGCCAGTTCACTGCAAGGCACTCCAAGCAGGACTCAAACCCCAGACCCGCCAGAGAACAGGACCTGGGCAAACCTGCTGCGCCAAATGTTTACATGCATCTCCAAAAAAAAAAAAAAAAAAAATAAACACACACTACTAGGAAGGTAGTCAGGAATCGGTGATATTCTGGTTAAGTTTATACCCTTGTGTAATGAATGTCGGTGCATACAGTTGAATGAACCTAACTGTACTTAAGAGTCACATCTGCAGCTATGTCTCTTTCTCCTAAGGTAATGCACAAATTGTATTTTCTATGAGATGTACGTTTCTTTGGAGAAAAGCATCTGCTAAATGAATAAATAATGTAATCTACATAAGAAACAATATATTGTCATTAAATAAGGAACACAATTACTGACATGTCGCCACAGTTCTACGACATGAAATAATTTGTACTCTGAGCAAAATAAATTACCTGCACTGCGAGTGCCAACTTGTCATCTGTTTCTAATTTCCCATTTCTCTGCCTGTCTGTCATAGCCTTGGTGGAAGCACTATGTAAGGAGGGATTAAAAATAAACAATCCAGGTCACGTTCTTCTTTTTCATCTTAGCCATAAATTAGCAGCATCTACACCATTCTCACACATTATATAACTAAAGTGCAAAGGTCAGTGAACACTGTAGTACAGAGGACACAAATACCTATTCAAAATATATAAGAGAAAATATAAGAGGCCTTTATTTCAAGCATGAATTAAATTTATGCACTTTAAGTGGAGTGGAGATTCTGTGAGAGGAGAAAAGCTTGTTTTGGAATAAAGCTGCAGGTCTATTATGGTCTGAAATGTAAGCTCCTGGTTCAAAGAGGTGGTAATACAGCCTCCTTTCAGTTGTGTCAACTGTTTGGTAGCGCTCCTCTGTCACTCTGGCAGCCCAGAATCAAGGCCTTCCCTTGGCAAGCCCCAAGGCACATGGACCAAATTAAAAGAAGCGCTTTGTTTATTAAGGTTGTTATGTCCTGCTAAAGCACACACCCCAATTGCTTCGAAACCAGACCTCTCTTTATATGGAACATGCTGTGGAGTGAAGAACTCAAAAAAAAAAAAAAAAAATATCTTTAAAATACATTTACAGTGTTTATCCCATTGACATATTGTTCAGTAAATAGAACGGCTGAAAGTAAGCACATTGGAAGAGATTTAGCCTGAAAAGAAATCAGCGACTACAATCCAGGCAACAGAAACAAATTAGTTTTGTAATGGCATTCAAACAAAAATGTACTTCCTCTCTCTCTGGGTTTTGCCTTCTGATAGATTGAACTTATTTTATTACATCAATACAAACTCTATACTGGGAATTGCCCATCAACTGCACTTTCATTGTGTTCAAAGGATGTCCTGAACCATAATTTTTATTATATTTCTGAAAGTGTTACATGTTGACTGGCCTCCTAGCTCCTTTTGGGGCATGTCTGTTTTCTTGTTAGAGAGTTTTACTGTTGTTCCACAAGATGTGCTAGAGAAGAGCTTTATTTACAAAGTACACATGCTGAAGCAAGGCCTGCTGGTCTCGGGTGTATAGCGCACACATTGAGGCACACGATGTAAGACCCCACCTGAATAAAGAGCTCGCCATGGTAGCATCACCATCCTGCAGCAAGGAAATGCAAACAACTCTGCACGAATGCTGCTGTTGTCTCATAGCCGGGTTGCTGTGGTCATAAGGCTGCCATGATTCATAACTTGTGCATTCACATCTCACCAAACTTTGACTTAACTTTGTCTGAGATTATATAGAAAATCCTGTCTTATGTGCAAGACCCATAGACTTGATTCCTCATTTCCTTGTCAAGCTCCACTCCAGGTCTTACTACTTTCTTGCACTTAGAGAATAATGTAATCCTTCTTCAGTAGAGATAGACTACACTGTGTAAAAAGGTACTCCTCCAAACAAACTTTGTCACTGCAACAGGCAGAGAGCAATTCCAAATATCTATTGTGTTAAAACACAGTTGCATCTTCGCTGCAAATGATATCTGAAGGAATGAAAGTGTAAAGTAATGGAAATTAAAGGAAATCTGAAAATAGATCTGTATTATTACATTTATTTATTTAGCAGACACTCTTCTCCAAAGTGACTTCAAATGGATACTATGTAGTGTTACCAGCCCACACACCTTATTCACCAAGGTGATTTACACTGCTAGATACACTACTTACAATAGGTTACTCATCCCTACATCAGTATTCTGCTTAAAGGGTGTCAAACTCACTCCTTTAGTCTATTATTGGGCCACAATACTTTAGACTACTTTTGTACATTTTTTTAAAAAAAAAAATTTTTTTTTTTTTACTGTGACATAAATTTCTAATTATTTGACAAGACTGATGATATGAGTGCCAAAATCTCAATTTTAGAAACTATTGCAATACCCACCTTATAGATGTAAACTGATTTTGACACATCTGCTCTAGAGGCTACACAATACACTAGGACTTACCAAAATACATATTAAATATTTAACAATTTTCCTGTGGTGTTTCCAAAAAAAAAAAAAAAAAAAAAAACACACTTTTTTTGACAGTGTGGCAAAGGTATTTCTTTTGTTTCTTGTGCATGCCATCTCCCCTTAGTCTTCACATCATACACATAGATTCTGCAATACTCTCATACACACTTCAGAAAACTGAGCAGAGTATTAATTTTCTAATGGACTATTGAATGTCTCTGAAGTTCAGAGCTCTGATGTTCACAGCTCCCTTTAGTGTATTGCTTTAGATCACCTGCTTGCCACCATAAGCTTGCTTGGTCCCCACAGACTTGGCATCAGAACAAAAGGCAGATTAGGCTGTACAACATACCGAAGACAGAGCTGTTGGAGTGCTTCATATGTCTCTCCAAGGAACTGTGCATATTACAAGAATCTGCTGTGCATCTCATGTGGCAATTCTAAAGTCACAAAAGTTGTTAAAGAAAACTCCACACTTTATTTTTATTGTTTCTTCTCACATTGAGGGTAACATTAAACCATTGCTATGAATTTAAGAGCTAAAATGGACAAACAATATCACCATGTTGAACTGCTGACATTTTAACCAGTCTTCTTGATAAGCATCTACACTACTAGGCTCTCTATAGTTGACCCATGTCTACTTTAGGAGAGTCATTACACGTGCACTGTCTCCCCTGAGTTGGAGATTAATTTATAACAATTTCTGTGCTTCCATGTAAAAAGTGCCAGGGTACAGGACTAGATGGGCTAATTATAACAATAGTGGAAAAGCACTTGGAACAATAGGATCAGCAGAGAGATGTTCCAAGATAAGATAACATGCGCCATTAAATAGCTGTTTCTGCTACTCTGTTGTTGCCATTATGTACATTTATTCTGACTGTCTATGCCTCAGAATCAGTGTTTTTTGACCTAGGAAATTATTGTGGGTCAAACAAAGACTTTTTAGGGACAGAGAACAATTTGTTTACCACTGAACCAATTATCGTAACTGTTTATGCCAACTGTCAAACTTGCCTGCAAAATATTGCTTCCTTTCAGTTTATTGAGCATGGATTCCGCAATTATCACAGCTACTGGTTTTCATTACATTAACAATTGCTTTTCACTCAGCTGTGCTAAACATGCAGATGTTAATTAAATCCCCACAAAAATACCAACACTTTCATTACAGCTCCCACACAGAAAAAGATTAACAACATTACACTTGTGTCATTAAAAAAAAAAAATCGAAAGTATGACTAACCTTAAACATTTCCCTAACTCACAAGTGTTTTTTTTTTAAATTTTATTTTTCCCACAATTTCCTAGACAGGCAAATTTGTTTATTTTTAATGAGCAGAATGCTGCAACGGCAATAATAGAATCTGCCCATATATAATGAATTGTATTTCACAGAAACACTACCAGACTGGTTTCTGAGCAAGGAAAGGATGGCTATTTCATGTGGTCATTCAATTAATGATTTATTTCCATCAGCAATGCTGCTTTTTAAAAGTCCGCCTTCTACAATTGAAAGCATACTACCCGGCTGACTGATCCCTTTCTTTCTCCGCTGAACAAAGAGGAGCAAATTTAAACTATAGATGGCCTTTGGCACTCTGCCAGGATATTTAGCTTACCCAGCAAATTCAGGGGGAATTCTGAGTTACTGCATTTAGTGTCCTGACAACACAAACAGGCTGATATAGTCATTAAAGAGCAACCTCATTAGCATTACAAAACCTACACACACAAATAATAGGGTTACAAGTCTGAGAGTAAATAAATCCATTAACACACTTTTTCTTTTTTTCCCCCCACCTATTGATTCCACTATTGATTCTTCATGCAGCTGTAGCCCAATGTAAGTGACAAAGCATCCATTATGGATTGTACTATCTAATCTCCATATGTGAATCTAATATAGAAAGCAATTCAAGGGCAATACAACATTTGAAAGCCTCTGAATGTAGTAGAGATATGCAAATTCCAGGCAAAGAAGGAGTGGCGTCACATCTGAATACATACATTACTCCACCAGAAGAACTGCACTGAATGGAACGTTATACACAGACTTACAGTGATCCCTCTTTACATCACACTCTATGCCTAAGAATTCTAGCATAAGAAGTCATAATGCCTGTAATACAAACTATAGCTGCATGCGGACTTGATCACAAAGCCCAGCTTGTGCTGTGCCAATGAAAGAGGACTCTTCGTATACTCGTATGAGGGAACTACATTCTTGACTCCCATCAGGTATCAGCTACACACTGATGTTGTCCAAAACATGACACATTTATAAGCCAATAAACATTACACTGCAGCTTTCATGCCAAAGTAAGGGGTACCATGACAGGAATGTGGTATGTTAAAGACTTGTATAAGTATATGTTATATTATCTTAAATACCATAATAAACTGTGAAACAAGTGCAACTATAACATTATCTGGCAGCAAGCGTTTTTGTTCCAAGTCTAAAGAAAAACAATACAGAATTACATACAGATGCTCCTTGACTAACGATGGGGTTAAATTCCAAGAAACCCATCGTAAGTGGGAAAAGTTGTAAGATGAAAAAAGAATACAGTACCGCACCTACCGAACATCATAGACAAGTCTACCTTAAATGTGCTCAGAACACTTACCATAGCCTACAGCTGGGCAAATTTAAGCAGGAGACACACATGGGCATTTAGCAGACATGATGGAAGGTGAAAACACACACACACACACACACACACACACTACTTTCAACACAGTATCGGTTGTTTACAATCGGTGGTGTGATCACTACAGGTTGCGAGCATGGTTCAGTGGATGCTACTGCTCACTGCCATTGCCCAGCATCGGGAGCAAGTATCATACCGTATATTGCAAGTGTGGGAACAGATCAAAATTCAAAATACAGATTCTACCAAATGCGTATCACTATCGTACCATCGTAACTTTGAAAAATCTTAAGTCAAACCATCGTAAGTAGAGGAGCAGCTGTATATACAATTTCAGCAGAACAATGATACTTAAAAAGAAATGTTATTGAGTGAAAATGTCTAGTGGTTTATTGTTTACTGTAGTACTTAATTATAACAGTATAAAATGTTAACCTGAGATTTTAATAAGATATTAAGATTCATGCAATACAAAGGGCACAGATATGTGCCTTGTCTCAAAAGCTAACATGACAGCATGCATTTATAAGCTCCAATAAAAAAAATCAAATTTAAAAAAAAAAAAAAAGTGAAGATTGGTTACCAAGTTCTGCTTTTTCCTTCAAGACATCCTTAAAGTTGAGGCCACTGTTGAGCATCGACTCTCTGTACTTGTGCAAGGCCTCCCTCTGGCCATTCTGCCCCAGCTCCTTGACCACAGAGAGTTTCAGAGGCACAGCCCGGAGACCACACTCCCACCTGGTGAAGTCTGAGACCGCCCATTTCACCAGGTCCTCCAGCTTCACGATGACCTTCTCGGATGCAGCGATGATCTCATGCTGCAGAAGAGGGGGATGGGGGAGGGTTGTCAGATAAGCAACAAGTGACTGATGGAGTGACATACCAAAAACCCCAAAAATCCAAATAATTGTGGCAATCGTAATCCTTTTAAATTCCTGCCTGATGGTATTGCAATAACAATGTAGCTGGCATGGTGTGCAAAACTTGTAGAACAAACTCACAAATACACTAGCTGAAACCACTTGTCCCAAGCAGGATTGCAGATAAGTGTAGCCTAATCTGGCAACACAGGGCACAAGGCTGGAGGGGGAGAGGATCCAGCCAGGATGGGACGCTAGTCCATTGCAAAGCACCCCAAGTGGGACTCGAACCCCACACCTGCCAGAGGGTGAGACCCAGCCAAGCCCGCCCTGCCACCGCGCTCCCTCAGTAGAACAAACTCTTAATCAAAATACCTACTTTGTCAACTCAGTTTTAAAAAAAAAAAAAAAAAAAATATTCACATTCAGAGCCGCTTGTCCCAGACAGGGTCACGGGGAACCAGAGCCTACCTGGCAACACAGGGCGTAAGGCCGGAGGGGGAGGGGACACACCCAGGACGGGACGCCAGTCCGCCACAAGGCACCCCAAGCAGGACTCAAACCCCAGACCCACTGGAGAGCAGGACCTGGTCCAACCCACTGCGCCACCGCGCCCCCCCAAAAAAAATATATATATTATATATATAATTTAACAAGTAAACAGCTAAATAAAGACTGACTTCACTGGCTGGGGGGGGGAGAAACACTTCTCACATTGTTAGAGAAGTACAGTAGTAACTTAGGGGGGTGTTGGCGTCCTGTCCAGGGTGTGACCCCTCCCCCTACAGCCTTGCACCCTGTGTCGCCGGGTTAGGCTCCGGCATGCCGCGACCCCACTCAAGACAAGCAGTTGTAGACGTGGGTGTGTATGCGCGTGCGTGTGAGCGTGAGAGAGTAGTAACTTAGAGTGTTTCTATTTTCTTTTCAACAATAAGTTTTGCTCACTGCACTGATCGAGTAGGATGAGCCCGTTTAGATCTCAGCAGAGCAGACATGTCAATGCTGATAAAGACTCTTCACCATGAGCTGCTAAAACACTTCTGGCACTTGTGATGTAATATCACTGTGGACTATGCAGAAGCTGTCAATACAATATTTTGTGTAGGGGGGGTACCATTTTTTTTACAGCATAGCTTCACATGAAGCAATACTGACAAATATATCTATGTGAAAGGCTGACATACAGAAAAGACATGTAAAAGCTGGCTCTCTGTCTTAGAAAGTAGAAATAAGCATTCTTCCATTTTAACTTAAAGTGCTTGAAATGGTTGCTGCACTGGCCATAAATTTAGAAGTTGTTTACTTTTAAACCGACTCCTGAATAATGTATATTTATATTTCTGCAATAATCAACATCTGAACTACAAGCCCAGCTGTGAAATGGCTGTGCCAATAGCCACTCAAGAGGGGGGGGGGGGGGACTCATTAAAATTACTGTTATGCTTTAATGCAACTGCCTTTAAAAGTGCAATGATTTCATACACATACTAAGTAGCTCTTTCACTGGAAAACCATGTCATTTTCAACTTTCTCCTCAGGCTCTCAAAATGCAGCAAGCTTACACTATCGTGTACAGTCTTTAGTTTTTACAAATATTATGAATTTATTAAAATAAAAACCCACTTCTCATGGTATCTCACCAAAACGAATTCCCACATGACAATGCAGTTTTTTAAATTCAATGTCAAGAGCTAAATACATAAGATAATACAGATAAACTCACTTTGTCAATAAATGGAAAATAACTGACAACATAAATGTATCTTAAGATATTACAGAGATGTTTATGTTGTTCATTGAAACTGACACCAAGGGTATCACATGTTGTGCCTAAGAACATAATGTTGGATATATTTGGCTTCCAAAAATCTGATTATTTATGTAATCTCTGATATCTTCATGAGTCAGAGGTCTTAAGCTACTTTAAAACTGTTCTTTGTTCTGTAGCATAGAGGAACAACCCAATTCCTCCTAAAATTGTTGACCTCCGAGTTATAATCAGTATGAATTGAAGCCAGATCAAAGTAAGAGGTTCACCCAACTGCAAATTGCCTGACCATGGAAATTCCAAACAACTATTTAAACACAAAATATACGACACAGTATAGTGAAGGAAGAAATTCCCAACCTAATGATGTTGCTACATCACAATAACATGTTGTGTATGGAGCAGTATCATACATGAGAAGCAGCAAGACACATTTTTGGAGAGATCAAGTGGTAAACGGTCTGCTGTTAAGGCTTCTTCACCACAATTGTTAAGAAAGTAACAATTAGGCTGGAAACGGAATAAAGAGAAATACGTTTCCACAACCCCCCATACAACATACTAAAGGCTGAGTTACAGTACATATATTCTCCCCTTATTCCACAGTTTACTTTCTGAGCACCGTGCATAACTATATTTAACACAACAATCCCTTTACTTCAAAATCTATACCATGTTAGCGTTGTTTTTGACCAACTTTTCTGTAATGATTTGAATAACACCGGCAACCATATCTTCAGAGACTAGTATGAGTTCAAGTTCAGAGAAAAAGTACAGCCTAGCACGTGTATTAGAACCACAAGCTGCCTGATGACTCAACCTACTCTTGGCTAGTGCACAAAGAACTGTTCTCAAAAGAATTCTTTATTTTGGAAAGTGAAAATGGCATTTCTAACAATAGAATTTTCACCTGTGGTGATAGCGTATTGAAACTGTTAGGGTTGCTCTTGTAGAAACAATTGTCCGTATTTTATGTGCTTTGCCGATTTCTTCACCTGCTTTCTCCAGAGCCAATTACTGACCTGTAACAGTTGAACAAACCTGGTGCCCATTTAGGAGAGCTGATCATAGGCACACACCTCCTCAAATGTCCCATGTGAAGGCAGCATGCTTCCTCAAGTCAAGAGCCCTACTAGACAAGCATAAATACCACCTGTAAGCACCAAGATGTAGGTTCATACCAACTCAAGGCACTACAGATAGCTTGTATGGAACAGCAGAGATTAAAACCCAGACCCCTGCTGTACGGTTGACTGCAATTTGCAGACACTTCACCAGAAAAATCCAGGTCCAGCTGTGAAACAAACAAAAACACTATTCTGGCTGAAAAAAATGACAGACTGGGCCAGCACTGAGATCACTGAATTTGTCACCAAAAACATTAAAACACAGACATAATATGGTAGAAGGACAACATCCAACTGGCAAGTATGGGATGTGCTGTAGTTAATTTTAAAATTCTTGAATACAGCAAGTATTGTTACTTATTGAAAATATTAAAACACTTTAAACAGTTGAAATCAAAACTAATGACATTTCAAAACTGAAACATTCCACACTTGAAATTTGGAGTTGGAAGGGCGGCACAGTAAGTAGTGCTGCTGTGCCACAACACCTGGGTGGTGCAGGAGGGCATGAGTTTGATCC